>NC_052082.1:24137384-24452940 GCF_015852505.1 Tachyglossus aculeatus | reverse complement strand
CCCCCAAGCACTTAGTACAGGGGTCTGCACATAGTAAGCTCTCAATAAATATGATTGACTGACTGACATAAATATTACTATTTAAATCAGAAATAGCCCCTGTCCCACATGGGGATCACAGTCTAAGACAGGAGAAGAATAGATATTTTATCCCCATTTTACAGATGAGGAAACTAAAACAAAAAATTTAAGTGACTTGCCCAGGGTCACTGAGCACATACTGGAAGCCCAGTTTCCTGACTGATTTCCTGTGTTTTTTCTACAGGCTCACACTGCCATATATAAGCAATGTTCTCAAAAACTATGCTCCCACAGCCAGGAATACTTCCTAAAATATTTAAGATCAAACTACATCCACGCAAAAGCTGGCTACATCTGGTTACAGCTCAGTGATCTCATTTTCACAGTTGTCCCAGGGCTGGCAACTCCACTCTAAAAATGTTATTAAAAAGGAAGTTCCACCAACTCCAACTGCGGTGTAATTACATACAGAATCTCCAACTAAATTAGCCCCTGTGTGCTCTTGCCAAGTAAATGTAAAAGATGTTTGCCTTGAGGCTTAAACCGTTCCAGAATTTTTGCCGGTGACAAATTTAAAGCTAGTTTAAAAGGGAAATGCCTGTAGAGCCCTAATTATCTACCCAGTGAAATTATTCCGGATGTATGAGTGTTCATGGTTCACGTTTGTTCCATAGAAATTTCAAAGTCCAACATCAAGTTAAATTTTTGCATCATCGGTTGTTGGAAATCCTAGACAACCATAACTGCGGAGGCAAATGTCTGCCACATTTCCTGCCCTTTTCTGAGAAGCCACAAGAGGGAACATCTTACTTTACTGTAGAGCATAATTCTGCTCTTCTCGTATCCACATGAATGATCTAAAGTCTAAGGCAATTCAGAAACTCTACTGAGGCACAAAGGAAATGAACAATAAATGGATAAAACCGGCAATAAAAATCCATATTACTTTAATAAACGATATGGGGCTTAGGCATATGTTCCATTTACCGTTAGCTAGTACATATGTCACTGTACAAGTTGCCTTTAAGAGACTTTAGCAACGACGAAGAGGTTAAGGACTGAATTAGTCCTTCAGCCTAAGAAATAAATTCCTTCTATAACTTTTACCTTCTAGATGACATTCGGCTTTTTGGCACCTGCATCCGTGCTATTGTGCCATCCCCTATCAACCTATTGGTGTAAAGCAGGCGTGTGAGAAGAGCGGACCGCAGCAGGCAACCTAAGCAGCTGCTATATGGTGACCTGAAAGGGGGCACATTCAAGCTAAGAGGGCAGAATGAACCATATAAAACAATAAAGGAACACAGGCTCCAATATCGTGCTACAACAGTGGACCATTGGTAGACCATTGTAGTGTACAGGGCAAGAAGAAATTGAAAGAGGGAGCTGTTCGCCTTGAGCAAAACCTTTGTGTAGTTGGCAATTCCGAGAGGCTGTTTCACACACAGATAATGGGATCTTGTGTGGGGGAAGCAGCGTGGCTTAGTGGAAAGCAGATGGGTTTAGGAATCAGAGGTCATAGGTTCTAATCCCTGCTCTGCCACTTATCAGCTGTGTGACTTTGGGCAAGTCACTTAACTTCTCTGGGCCTCAGTTACCTCATCTGTAAAATGCGGATTAAAATTGCGTGCCCTTCGTGGGACAACCTGATTATCTTGTATCTACCCCCAGCACTTAGAACAGTGCTTGGCACATAGTAAATGCTTAACAAATACCATTATTATTATAAGTTTATTAGGGATAAGGATTTTAAACTTCAGTGCAGATAATATTCTAGGTTGTGTTGGCCACATGTCAGACTGTTTGTCACACACAGGGATAAGGTGTCTCCACTAGTAGCATCATTTTCAAAAATAAAGAACATTTGACATAAATTAGGACCCAGGGGTCATCTCTGCCAACTCTCTTGTATTGCACTCTCCCAAGTGTTTAGTACAGTGCTTTTCACACAGTAAGAGCTCAAAAAATTCCAGTGATTGATTGCCAGATGTGTAATGTTTTCAGCTTGAATTGTCCAGTAACTTACAGTCTTTACAACTCTCAGGAAAATAGAATTTTAATTCTGAACTAACCCAATTTAGTTGTTCTGGCCTTTGTCGAGAAGCTACCAAGATACCATGGGATTGGGTTGAAGGAATAAGAGAGAGTATAATAATAATTGTGGTATTTGTTAAGTGCTTATTATGTGCCAAGCACTGTTCTAAGTGCTGACTGGATTTGAATACTGGATTCAAATCCTGAGAAGTATCATGACCTAATGGGAAGAGTCTAGGCCTGGGACTCAGGCAACCTGAATTATAATCCCGACTCCAGCACTTGCCTGCTGTGTGACCTTGGGCAAGCTGCTTAACTTCTCTGAGCATCAGTTTCATTCATTCAGTCATATTTATTGAGTGCTTTCTGTGTGCCGAGCACTGTACTAAGCACTTGGGGGAGTACAATATAACAATGAACAGACACATTCCCTGCCCACAGTGAGCTAACAATCTAGAAGGGGAGACAGACATTGATATAAGGATTAAGACTGTGATTCCCATTTGGGACAAGGACTATGTCCAAGCTGATCATCTTGTATCTACTTCAGTGCTTAGTATAGTGCTTGGAACATAGTAAGTGCTATAGTATAGCATAGTTTCAAGCATAGTATGTGCTTTAAAAGTACCACAACTATTAGTAGACTAAGAGTCCATCCAGTTTATATTCTGTTTCCAACAGTGGAAACAGAATCTTGGAGTAGCCATGTGATGTTTTCCCTCCTTGACTCCTAATATCTCTAAATGTTAGGCTATCCTTTTGGCTAATTCTGGCTTGTCTATCACACGTTCCATCTCTTGTGTCACTTGTTGTCTCTCTTCATACCTGCCCATCGACTGTCCTAGGGGATGTTTCTGATCAACACCTTGAGCCTAGTCATGACACAAGTGTCATATTTACTAGTGTACTTGCCTCGCTTTTTCATTACATTTAAACATGGGTGGAGCAATTGTGAGGCTTGTAAAAAACTGAAGTCTAAAATTAGTGGATTTGAAAATATTTCCTAGAATCTTGTATATGACAACACTGTATTTTCTCTAATCCTGAAAATGTCTTTCTGTATTTAACTTCCACTTAGCTGCATCTTACTTCCAGCCCAATGTTTCTTACAATTATAGAACATAATGAATATACAAGTTCTTAAATTACAGCTACATAAAATCCAGATGTCTTCTGAATTGGCTACTGACAAGTCATTTTTTTCCTCAGTAGTTGTATCATTCTCTCTCCCGATTAAATTGGCATTCTCAAAATCATTTCCTCATCCCTTCAAGCACATTAGATATGCCAGTTGTTTTTAATGCTCTTAATAATGAGGTCATCTGTAATTTGGTTCCACACCTGTGCAATCCAGTGCAGCCATGGTTCAATAGAGGGTTTCTTAATCTTCCCTTCTGGTCCCAATTCATGAGTCTGCAACAGTCCAGTCTGGATAAAATAATCAAATGTTATCTATGAGTAGTTTATTGATGTTAACTATAATAATGAATATGGTTTTTGTTAAGTGCTTACTATGTGTCAAAAACTGTACTAAATGCTGAGGTAGATACAAGATAACCAAGTTGGAAACAATCCCTGTCCCGCAGTCCAAATAGGAGGGAGTAGGACTTAATCCATATTTCACAGATGAGGAAACTGAGGCACAGAAAAAGGTAAGTGACTTGGACAAGGTTCCTTCAGCAGACAAGTGGTAGAGGTAGGATTAGAACCTAGATCCTCTGCTTCCCAGGCCTGTGCTTCTTCACTAGGACACACTATAAACAACTAAGGACAGTTGTCAATCCCCAGGAAAGAGGGTAGAATCTGCTTTTAGTACCTCCATCTTGTGTCCCAAAGCTATAATAATAATAATAATAATAATGGTATTTGTTAAGCCCTTACTATGTACCAGCACGGCTTAGTGGAAAGAGCATGGGCTTGGGAGTCAGAAGTCATGGGTTCTAATCCCCCCTCCACCACTTGTCTGCTGTGTGGCCTTGGGAAAGTCACTTAACTTCTCTGTGCCTCAGTTACCTCACCTGTAAAATGGGGACTAAAAGTGTGAGCCCACGTGGGACAACCTGATTACCCTGTATCTACCCCAGCACTTAGAACAGTGCTTGGCACATAGTAAGCACTTAACAAATACCATCATTATTATTATTATTATTACCAAGCACTGTTCTAAGCGCTGGATAGATACAAGGTAATCAGTTCAGACACAGTCCCTGTCCCACCCGGAACTCTCAGTCTTAATCCCCATGTGATATCCAAGGAGCTATCGCTGAAAGCTGTCTAATAGTAGGAAAAATCTTCCCTGTGATAAGGCTTCAAGCCATCTTCCCCAGACACTTTTGAGTCTGGATAATGCGCAGTTAGTCTGGGTGTTGGGCCTGTCCCCAGTAAAGGGAGAGATTCTGTATTAAATCTGTAGCCATCCACCTTCTCTTTGCACTTTCACATGAAATCCACACACAGTTTCACTTGAATATTGCATAAGGGGGAGGATTTCTGCTGTCTGAGCTTACTGGGAGCATAATAGTGTACTGTAATTTTTCTGCCCCCCAATGTTTTTACACATAAAATGGAAGAAACCCTTTTCTTGGATTGTACTGTTCTAAGATAGGCATCTGCTATGTGTTTCTGATTTGTGACAGCAAATATTCATCTTCTTATCGCTGTCATATTTTGAATTTCTGAAATGCCAATACTTGGGTGATTAATCATCTGGTAACTCTTGACATGGCAATGTTGTTTTACCATCCTCACTGAATAAATCAATTGATCCAGCCTCCATTGGCTTTAACCTCTGTTTCAATGATATCTGAATCTCTGGGAATTTCTGCTACCTTAATTTGAGCATTTTAGGTGATGCTGGCATCCATTGTTTCTTAATTAGGTAACATTCCAAAACTTTGTTGACAGTAGCCAGCTATTTTTGCTTTTTAGTCCACGAGAAGCTTGACTTGTTGTTTTAATGCTAATCAATTGCTCTTTTTGTTTCCACCAGTAGTTCACTTGCTTAGGATCAATTGAAAGTCCCCTTGCTCCTGCTCTGATTCCATTATTTCTAGAAAATGGTACAACACGCACTTTGACGTGTGCAACGTATTTATAAAATTAACCCATGTCAACATCACTACTTCATCTGCTATAAATGGTTCTTCCTTAAATGCGTATTCCACACAGTGCACGACACTGCTTCCGACATCATACTGATCCATTAGTAGTTATTGTTTTAGATGCCAGAAGTTGTAATTTGGTGGTTTGATACACTACAGGCAAAGGCAGGCAATGACTACTTCAACAAAATGATGATGTGATGTTGATGATGATGGCATTCATCATCATCATCATCATAATTGTGATATTTCTAAAGGGCTCATTATGGTACAAACACTGTATTAATTAGTTCAAGTGAATTACTTCAGACACAGTCCCAGTTCGACATGGGGCTCACAGTCTAAAAAGGAGGGAGGATGGGTAATGAATCCCCATTTTACAGAAGAAGATACTGAGACACAGAGAAGTGAATAACTTCCCCACGGCCATTCAGCAGGTAAGTGGTGGAGCCACACAGAATAAGTGTTAAGCACTTACTATGTGCTAAGCACTGTTCTAAGCACTGGATGGATACAAGGTAATCAATTCAGACACAGTCCCTGTCCCACATGGAACTCATAGTCTTAATCCCCATGTAATATCCAATGAGATATAAAATTAAAATTATGTTGAGTTAGGGGCAGAGAGTTACTGAATGTGCAAAAAAACAAAGGTAAGTAAAAGATATCAATGGCCCAAATAGCTATTGCATTTTAAAATATGAAGTTAGGCAAAGCAATTTTTTGTACAGAATTGGATAATAATGATAATAATAATTTTGGTATTTTGTTAAGCGCTTACTATGTGCTAAGTGCTGGGGGAGATACAAGGTAATCAGGTTGTCCCACATGGGGCTCACAGTCTTAATCCCCATTTTCCAGATGAGGTAAGAGAGGCACAGAGAAGTTAAGTGACTTGCCCAAAGTCACACAGCTGATAAGTGGCGGAGCTGGGATTAGAACCCAAGACCTCTGACTCCCAAACCCATGCTCTTTCCACTGAGCCACATGAGTCAAATCAAGGCTATAGCTTTGGATCAAACCATCCTGTAGAGTGTGTGGAAATGAAAGAGACACTGCACATATACAGAGATAACCATTGTGTTCATACAAAGAAGATAAATTTTGTGGGGCAAAAAATAATATTACATTTCCACCTCAAAAATTGGGGTGGGACAATTACAGGAATATGTGCAGGGTATTTTGAAGTATGACATCAAGGTGAATTTTACAGAAAGAACAATCCCTGTGAACCTTATCATAAAACTTGTCTTCCTCTTCCTTCCCCACTCGGAAAAGCAGTGTGGCTTAGTGGAAGGAGCAAGGGTCTGGGAGTTTGAAGACCTGAGTTCTAATCCTGGTTGTGCCAATGCTTGCTGTGTGACCTTGGGCAAGTCACTTAACTTCTCCATTCCTCCTACTTAGACAGTGAGTCCTACGTGGGATTGGGACTGTGTCCTACCTAATTCCCTTGTATTTACCCTAGCATTTAAAACAGAGTTTGACACATAGTAAACAATAAATGCTATTTTAAAAAAAGTTGGAAGTAACAATATCTTAGCAAGTCAGTGACTGTTCGGCAGTGCATTAGACATCTGGGAAAGAAATAATTCCACGCAAAGCAGAATGCTCCATTTACCAGCTGAAAGCTGCCGTCTGAAAGTATTAACTAAACTGGCTAGAAAAGAAGCCAGAAATGGGCCAAGAGGAAAATGGGTTTTGTTCTGCTCTTTAATAAACTCACTAATTCATGCAAGCACATTAAACTTATTGTCAGTCATTAAAAGTATTTTGATTAGGGTGGTAAAAATCTAAGTCATGCTGAATGTGGACCATTGACATTAACATACTTTAATTAATGGGACATGAAATTTAAATACTTTTTTCAAATATATATTGATTCATGCACTGCGGATACTGTTCTGTAGCATAAAACTGAATATCTGAACATCTGTTACAAGAATTATCCGGTGAACCAAAGTGAAGGTGGCTCAGAAAAGCTGGGATAATGGGAAATCGTTCGGTAGGTGCAAGTGTGAGGTAGCCAGGCCCTGATTTTCATTTTATTTAGTTATCTGAACTGCTCTTTGCCTCACTCATTTTGCCTTGTCTCCAGTTTGTTTGAGTAGTCAACTTGCTACTACATATCAGTCTCCAACTTAAATAGATTTTCAATCCTGAATATGAGCACTTCAAAATTGCTTTAGTAGAAATTATCATTCCATCATAATATATAAGCAGCATCATAATAATAGAAGCAGCATGTGGGACAACCTGATCACTCTGTATCCTCCCCAGTGCTTAGAGCATTATCTTTCAAAATGAAAAGCTGCAGTGCTCAAGTGTATACACTGGTATATGCCAATAATTCCCTACAAAGCCTTATGGCCTATTGGAAAGAGCACAAGGCTAGAAGGGAACCAGGCTTCTCATCTTGACTCCACCATTTGAGCAAGTTTCTGTGTCTCAGTTTTTTCATCTGTAAAATGGAGATAAATTCCTGTTCTCTCTCCTCCTTAGACTGTGACCCCCCCCATGTGGAACTCCAGGTGGTTTGCATTCTATCTACCCTCAATCCTAAATGCCACGCTTGGCACATTGTAAGTACTTAACATGTACCAAAATTATTATCACCACTTGAGAAAAATCAAATGTTTAAAGAAATACCCTCTTCAACAGCACCAGGTTTACTAAGGTCCTATTTTCATGTGACTCTAAGGATTACCAAGCATTTTATCCATAAATGAGCAGGCATCACAACTCCTTCATGATATAAGCTTTATTGGTCTCTCCATTTCACAGGTGAATATATTGATTGAGCAGTTAAAGGACTAATCCGAAGCTACACCAACCACCCAGAAAAGGCAAACTGTCAAATGTAAATTGTTTCAACAAGCTGCACTCCATTGTAATAAAAAAAGCTTTAATTAGGAAGAAATAGAGAACCTGTATTTGTTTTTGGTTTAAACTTTCCATAATCCTCTCTGGCTAAATAAAAATACTTAAAGCATCCTTCCTACTACCTCCTTTCCAAGAAAAGAAGTAGCTGGATTTCAATGAAAGAAATCGTTCTTTAATTCTCTAAGTTTCCATATTGTTCTTATCACTGTAAGAGCTAAATACTGAACTACAATTACCTAGACCTAACAGTATTCTGTTGTTGAAATAATATAATTTAAATGAATGTGAATCCTGTTGAGAGAGAGGGAATTAAATAGGTTATGTAAAATCTAACTCGCCAAAGCTCACCACTAGAAAAAAAAATAATGGCATTTATTAATTGCTTACTCTGTGCCAAGCACGGTACTAAGGCTTGGGATAGACAAGTATATACAGTTTGGACACAGTCCTTGTTCCATGGGTGGCCCACAGTCTAAATAGAAGGGAGAACAGATCCTCAACCCCCATTTTACAGATGAGAAAACTGAGGCCCAGAGAAGTTAAGTTTGTTGCTCAAGGTCACACAGCAGACAAGTGAAGGAGGCAGAATTAGAACCCAGGTCCTTTGAGTCCCAGGACTGGGCCCTTTCCACCATTAGTAGTAGTGGTAATACTAGAATTTACTCAACTCTTATGAGGTGCAATGCATTGTACTATTAGTGGAGCAAAAATATCAAGTTGAGAAAAGAAAAGCGAGTTACGAAAGAGAAGAAAGGAAGCAGCAAGGAATCTGTTTAATATGTTATTTTCTCACTCAAAATGATTGTCTATATATATAAAGATAGATTAAAAAATTAATAACACCTTGAAAAAATATATAGAGACAGACTGTAAACAATCTGATCTCTGTAGACAGTCTTTCCCTCTAGACTGTAAGTCCCCCTAGACTGTAGGCTTGCTGCAGACAGGGAATGCATCTGTTTATTGTCATATTGTACTCTCTCAAGTGCTTAATACAGTGCTCTGCACACAGTAAGCATTCAAAAAATACAATTGAATGAATGAATGAATGAATGAATGAATGAATGAATGAGACAGAGAGAAAGGGTGGGGGATCTGGTTGATGAAGGTGGTTCTAGTTTTCTTTTTATAATAAACATTGAAGTGCCTGTATAAATAAATGCTCTGTAAACACCATCACTAGCATTTATTGAGTATATAGTCTGTGCAAAGCAAAATACAAGGCATTTGGGAACATACAATAGAAGCAAAAAATACATAGTCACTGACCCCATCTGCAAAATGAGATTAAGGCTGTGAGCCCCATGTAGGACAAGGACTGTGTCCAAGCCGATCAACTAAAATTTCTCCCAGCACTTAGTTCAGTTCCTGGCACATAGTAAGAACTTATCAAATACCATTAAAAAATACACATTGAGCTGAAGAACATTGCAAGAACAGTACAATTATGTCCCTAAGAAATACATGGTTTCAATATCTGGGTAAAAGTTAAACAATCAAATTAATTTCCTACAACCCCGCTAAATTCTTCCTAGGAAAAGTCAAATGGCGATGTGATTGGAGCTACAGGTTTCCTCCATGTAGTTTTTGTTACTGAAATTTGCCTTCATCAACGGGACAAATCCTTGTCTCTGTCTTCTGGGCTGAAGAAAAAATAGAAGCAAAAGGAGTAAAGCCAAAGCAACTAGTCCTCCTCCAACAATTGATCCAATCAGAGTCGCCCAAGCCTGTGAATCTTCCACTGACACTGGAAATAGGAATAAGAAAATAAAACATCACAGTTACAGTCCCAGCAAAATGTTTAGCAGTTAAACTTCCTCAGAGGGAGAGGAATAAACTATTTTGCAATTTGGATGTATTTCACTAGCTCAGTGAAATTTGAGTAGACACTGCTACTCTTAGAATGAAATAAACTGTCCTTTGCCTCCACAACTGTTAGTCAAACATTGATCATCCTTCTTTAGGTTTCTAGCCATTCCATTTAAAATACTGCTTTCATTTTGCAAAACTACAAAAGCAAACACATTTTTTAAAATAGCATTTCTTAATTTCTATGCGTCAGCCACTGAACTAAGAACTGGGGTAGATACAAGATGATCAGGTTAGACACAGTCCAGGTCCCACATGGGACTTGCTCTCTTAATCCCCATTTTATAGATGAGATAACTGAGACACCGAAAAGATAAGTGATTTGCCCAGGTCAAACACAAAAGACAAGTGGCAGAGCCAGGATTTAAATCCAGGTCCTCTGACCTCCAGGCCCCTGATCTTTCCACTAGGCCATGCTGCTTCTCATTCAGTGAAAATAAAGCCAAGTAGGCCTTAAACACTGAGTATCACAGGGTATTTTAGAAATTCCTAAATTTAGAAATTTTAGAAATTTTGGTTGTGCCTGTGTTTGGTGATAAACCTCAGAGTTGCAAGCCTAAAGTGTAGATGATATTCCCATTGTCCGTGGTTCTTGCAGTCACATAGAAATATAAAAAGATGAACCGGCAATTAGCACACATGTTAGCTATTCAAGCAATCAATGTATGTATTGTGTGTTTACGTTGCGCAGAGCACGGTACTAAATGCTTGGGAAAGTACAATACAATAGAGTTGGTAGACACAATCCCTGACTATAAGGAGTTTACAGTCTAGAGGGGGAGACAGGCATTAAAATAATTACAGAAATGAGAAATGGCAGGGTGGTAGGTTATGCACATATGTGTTGTGGGGCTGAGGGAAGAATGCATATCAAAGTGTTTAAGGTATACAGACCCAAGTGCATAGATGATGGAGAATGTGGGTGAAGGGAAGTGAAGGCTTAGTCAGAGAAAACCCCTTCTTTAAATTTATTAATGGTGTTTATTAAGCGCTTGCTATGTGTAAAGCAGTGTCCTAAGAGCTGGGATGATCCAATTTAATCAGATTGGACACAATGCCTGC
Source organism: Tachyglossus aculeatus (assembly GCF_015852505.1). Classification (NCBI taxonomy): domain Eukaryota; kingdom Metazoa; phylum Chordata; class Mammalia; order Monotremata; family Tachyglossidae; genus Tachyglossus; species Tachyglossus aculeatus. The sequence goes on along the minus strand of NC_052082.1, from coordinate 24,441,973 downwards.
CCCACATGTGGCTCACAGTCTAAGTAGGAGGAGAACTAGGTATTTAATCCCTATTTAACAGAGAGGTTAGATGACTTGTCCAAGGTTTCACAGCAGAGAAGAGTTGGATCCAGGATTAAAAGCTCAGGACCTTTGAGCTCCTAGGCCTGTGCTCTAGCCAGGCTCTTCTCATGGAGAAGGTATGATTTTAGTAGAGTTTTGAATGTGGGGAAAGTGGTAGTCTGTCTGCAAGGAAGGAGTTACAGGCCAGAAGACATGGACAAGGGGTCAGGGCTAAGACAGATAAAACTGAGGTAGAATGAGTAGGTTGGTGCTAGAGGACTTGGGTTGTAGTAGGAGATGAGCAAGTTAGGTAGGAGGAAGCTGCTTGAGTGCTTTTACTACTACTAGCAATAATAATAATATTTGTTAAACACTACACTAAGTGCTAGGGTCGATACAAGATAATCAGGTCCCACATGGGGCTCATAGTCTAAATAGAAGGGAAAACAGGTACTGATTGCCCTTTTTGCAGATGAGGGAACTGAGGCTTGAGAAGTTAAGGTACTTTCCCAAGGTGTCACAGCTGTTAGTGGCAGAGGCTGGATTAGAACCCAAATCATCTGACTCTCAGGTTCATGTTCATTCTAGTCCATGCTGCTTCCTCTTTAAAGTCCGTGGTAAGGAGTTTCTGTTTGTTGCAGAGGATGGGCAACCATTTGAGGATATATGGATTAAATGGGTTTTTTTAGAAAAATGATCTGGGCAGCAGAATAAAGTATAGATTGGAAAGGGGAGAGACAGGAGTGAGGGGTCAGCAAGAAGACATTTGATAAGTACTTAGAGCAGTATGGTAGCAATTTGGATGGAGAGGAATGGGAACAGTTGCAGGAAATGATGAGATTTTTGACCATCTGAGTGTATCTTTCCTAATCAGTTGATACTGTCTGGTCTACCTTTCCTAAAAAGATTGAATTCTTCTTATCTTAACTCTTCACGTATCTTTCCTTTTCATTTCTGTTGCTCTCTAGATTTTATGTCAGGTCTGCAGATACTACTAGAAATGGGTCTTTAATGCAAAAAATAACCCCATCACTTTCCAAGTCCTGGATATCAGTGCACAACAGGAATTTTCTAGAAGTGCTAACAAACTATCCACCCAATCTGCACAAAATGAAATCTCTTTTGGGTGCTAGGATGGCCTAGTTTAGTGATAGTGAGTAAATTCAGGCAAGGGTTTGGACACCAAACCCATACTGTATGTCTGCCTCCTCTCCAGCATTGCATTAAAAAAAATTAAAAAAAAGGCTTCAGAGGATAAATGAATCACCCTGTTTAGCAGCTGTGTTTCATTACCTGGCAAGTCAATAGCATAGCTGTAGCCAAGATTTTCTGCCGTTAAAAAGAGTTCATCATTAGTCACAGGAGGGAAGAAAGGAACCATATTATACATTTGATTGTGACCAATGGGAGCTAGTTCCTGAGGCCAAGCATTGGCAGGGGGTTTAAAACGTTTCATCCACTCATCAAAAATGGCATCAGTAAAGGAATGAAGGACCTGCAATGAAATTGAACACACAGTTTAGTGCTCGTCCGTTCCATCACGTCTCTGACCGCTTTGATAGTAAAGATCTTTAAATGCAATAGGAAAATTCTAGCTGTAAGGAACATCTGACTAAACCATTTAAACCCATCACACAGATTATGCTGACAAGGAGTGCAACACCAAATGATGCTTTAAGCTTTCATTCATAGTTTTTCAACCTTTTCTTACCAGAATCACCCTCCAAGAAATACTTGGGCTAGTTCAGCAAAATCAAAGTTAAAAGTGCATATTATCTTTCTGCCTGAGCCTTTATTTCCTGTGTATTGCAGCAAAAGTAAGTGTATTTATTGGATAGAGAACTATTTGATATCACCCTTTTGTTGAATCTTTATGTTGTGTAACCCTGACTTAAATCCTGTTATACAGGCTGAGAATTGTTTACTTAGAGATACCAATATTGTGAAATTAAGTTTTATAACATTGATCAATTCCTCCATTCTTATCAGTTGCTTCTCCCACTACAGCCCAGCACAGGTGCTTTATTCTCTCAAATCAACTTACTCTTTACACCTTGCTCTCATCATTTTCACCAACCTTTTGCTTACAGCCTTCCTCCTCTTTGGAGCTCCCTCCCTTTCTCATTTGCATCAGACAGGCCACTGCTTTCCTCATCTTCAAAATCCTTCTGAATTCACATCTTCTCCAGGAGGCCTTCCCTGATTATTCTCTCATCACCCCATCCTATCCCACCCTATTTCATCTGCAGCTTTGGTATTTTTGAGTCTACCAAACCACTTGGGTGTTTAACTTTCCCCATGTTCATTGTCCTCGTGTACATATCACCTCTAGCACACTTGAGGATCAGTGTTGCCTAGTGGAAAGAGCATGGCCCTTGGAGTCAGAAGACCTGTGTTCCAATCTCAGCTCTTTCGTTTGCCTGCTGTGTGATTTCAGGGAAGTCACTTAACATGAACTTCCCTCCACACTTACAGTTCTCCACATATGGTAAGTTCCTAACAAATTCCACGATTACATCTTTATTGTTTCCCCCTACCTGTAATTTATTTCATTGTCTGTCCTCTCCAGTTGATTGTATGCTTTTTGAATACAGAGATCCAAATTCCAATATACACTCCTAAGCACCTGTAACAGTGCTTTGCCCCAAGTAAGCACTCAGTAAATACTGTCATTTTGAATCTCAGTCAAATGTAAATGTCCTACCTGAAAGGGACTGTAGCTTCCAGGATTATATTAATATTTGGCGAAGAAAAAATAGTCTGTCTTATCTATCTCTCCGAGACAAAAACTATAAATCTAAGGGACTAAAGTAAGAAACCTTACCATAATTTTATAACTAGAATAGAGATGCAAGCAAGGAAGAGATGCAGTATGGCCTAGTGAAAAAAGCCCATCACTGAGAGTCAGATAATCTGGGTTCAAATTCTGGCTGTTCCACTTGCCTGCTGTGTGAACTTGGGAAAATCAGTTAACTTCTCTGGGCCTCAGTTTCCTCATCTATAAAATGGGAAACACCTGTTCTCCCTGCTATTTAAACTGGAGGTGTTGTGTAGAACAGAACTTGTGTCTGAACTGATTATCCTATATCTGTTCCAAAGTTTAAGTGTTCAGTGTTTGGCACATAGTAAGTACTTAACAAATACCACATTTATGATTATTATTATTATTACCTGCAAACATGGAGAGGGACAGAGTACAAGTTAGAGAAAACAATGGGAGAAAAAAAACAGAGAAACAATCCACTGACCTTGCAGGGGAAGATAAATGCAATGGAAAGAGTTAAGTTAGTGTGATGTTTTTAAACTAGGCTGTTTCACTCAATGAGAAATGCTGTGACCAGAAAGAGTAAATCAAAGAGAAAACACTGTGTGACTGTCTCAAAATTAATAGGGAGATAATAAAGGCATTCAAGCAAAACTTGAGGATTTATTGGACTTTAAAATGTGCCCTTTGCTTAAGGTGAGAAAAAGTCATCTGACTGTAGGAAAACAATCTGTTATCCAAACTGCAGAAAACAACATTCTCTTCTTCTACAAATCAATTCAGGACTGCTGGTAATCTTCGTCTACCAGAGGATTTGGAATCGTAGGACCAGAATGTCACCTCAACAGGCAATCTACTCTGACTCCCAGCTCTGCTCCAGTATGTCTGTACCTAAACCAGCCAAGGTAGGTGAATGTTTAAACCAGGGGTGAAAGTTTTTTTTTTAAAAAAAGAGTACCTGCCCGTATGCTTGTGGCATGCAGAGTCAAGAAATGACATCATGGAATTTGGACATTTCCAAGAGAAAACAGCATGAATATAGGACACATGCAGAGCTTTAAAAATCCAAGAAAAGGAGGCTCTTGAGCTCGCATACCCTGTCTCCTCCACAGAAATGGTTTGTGAGCGGAAGTATATCATTTGGCAACATTTCACAGGGCAATCAGTAGGGAGGCCAGATTTTGATAATGGTAATGTGCCTGATATTCTGAAACATTGTAATACCAGAGACTTGTATGGAAGGAGAGAGCTCAGGGGAGCTAGAAATTACTTTAGTTTTTCCTAAATCCCATCCAAGTGAGAGAAGAAGAGTTTCCTACAGGAAGATGAAACTCTCCTGGTTTCACAGCTGGCTTGTTAAATTTTGAATATGTAGGTTTGAGTGTGTTCACTCAGGCTGGAGGAAACTTGTGTAGTTACTGAAGAAATAGTAAGTAAAATGTTCGAGAATTGATATTTTAGTTAAGTAATATTGCTGTATTTGATTTGGTTTCAATTGAAGTGCTGATAGTTGTGCAATTTAGAATAGGACTATTGTTGGGGAGCGTTTAACTTTCCCTACAGAAACCCTGACACTGTGGTTTGAATCTTCACTCTCTCTCTCTTCAATTAGAATTCTTCAGAGAAATTGCCTCTGCCCTCTTTGTGTTTAGATCAGTTAGCATATCTGTTTCCCTGACCTATTCTGGAGTGCAGGGAGGTCAGTAGAAAGGGTCACCACTAAATCTACTCTGTCTGTGCCATTTGACAATGCCTAGGCCAATTAAGAATCTCCCCATGCCTCATTCTCTCTTAGTAATGCCTTATGGATTATGGCAATTATTCTGTGATGTGGAAACTTAAAAATGAGATTTTTAAAAACAAAAAATCTAACACATATTAGTACTTAATTCATCATTTCCCTTATTGTGGATTAGTGTTATGAATTTCACCATCATATGCTTGCTCTGACTGGCATTTTTTCCTAACAATTTCTCCAATTTATCACTGTCAAATGTAAAGTGCCTCTCTTGACACTAAGCTCCTTATGGGCAGGGAATGTGTCTGTTTATTGTATTTTCCCAAGTACTTAGTACAGTGCTGTGCACACAGTAAGCACTCAATAAACATGATTGGCTGCTATTGTCTTTCAACTCTTTTGTTGTAGTAATCATGTTTATTAAGCACTTATGTTTTGCAGAGAACTGTACTAAGCACTGGGAAAGAATACTTGCAGGGGATTGGACCTGGTTTCTATCCCTCAAAGAACTCACCATCTAGGAATGAAAAGGGGGAGAGGACCTGAATTCTCATCCTAGTGCTGGTAATTGCTTGCTGTGACCTTGGGCAAGTCACTTCACTTCTCTGTAAAATGAGGAATGAATACCTGTTCTCCCTCTTACTTAAACTGTGAACCCCATGTGGGACAGGAATTGTCTGACCTGATTAATTTATATTTACCCCAGTGCTTAGAACAGTGCATGACACATAATAAGCACTTAAATACCATAAAAATTTTTGAATTTTAGCCTTGATCTCTGAGGTGTAAGTTACCTTTTTCAGTTTGTTTTATTCTAACGTGCATACTCATTCTCATCATCCAAGTGATTGATTAAAGATATAGAGTAATAATACTGTGTTTCTATTGATCCATTAAAAGGACAAGAACCATAAAGCACCTAATTCATTGTGAATAAATATTAAACATTCAATCAAACCAAGAACTCAGAAAATGAACACTTCCAAAATGAAATAGATATATTTGTAAGAACACCTACAATAGAAAGAAGAAATTTCTTTGGGGAAAATATGTATTTCCTTCCAAATGAATTGCTCCTCTCTAATATACAAATCCTCTTTTGGCAGTCAACTGAATTATTTAATTTAATGATCAATTAGCTTTCCCTTTTCTTCTTTTCCTGTCAGACATCTAAATGTAAATTGCAGATCATGCAATTTGTATTTGGAGCCTTACCTTTCGATCCATGACACATGTTCATATTTGTTCAATTACCTCAGGATGAATTATTAGAATGTCACATCCTTGTTGGTAGTTTTCTCTATTTAATCAATATTGAGATAAGATGCAACTGTAGACCTTATTTGGGGAGCATTTCCAAAATTTCCAGGCATATGCAGTCTAACACCTACCAAAGCTCCAGCTTTACCAACTGAAATATTTTAAACTGAAGACAATATGTGAAAAATGGTTTGAGGCTTAACCAACTTCAGTGGTTAAACCTTGAATGGGAATGAAAGATAACCAGAAGGACTGTAACCAAGTCAGAATGTATTCCCTCTGTCCATTAGCAGTTCACTATATTTTAAAGCCATGTTATGTAGGCAGTGAATTCCTCGGCATTAATTCTGAAAAATAACTCAAGTTCATAATTGGTTGGAAAATAAAGGTCCTGGAAGAAATAGACAATGGATCCTGCTCAGAGAGCATCTCTAAAACAGCAAACGAAGGCAAGTGAGAAAACCTGGAACCAAAGTTGTAACTGCTGAGGACAGTTCCAGGTAAAATGATGCCTCAGATCAGGGAAGCAGGGAGCAGAGGTGAGTCATCAAAGAGGTCCCATCAACCTCACTCCACTCCTGTTTATCTACATAAAGTCCAACAGTGAAGGGAACCCCTGGAGAATTCTCTAAGAGGACCTAGGGTCTAAAATGAAACCCACACACCATTCACTCTCAGCAGTGCCACCCTGCCCTAGGGCAAAATTGTTAGTCAAAGATAAGGACATCACAGAGGTAGCTACTCAGTAGCAATGGCCCACAATATCAGGCCTGAAAGAAATTAGGCAGGCCAAAAAGAAAGCAGGAGCAAAGAAATGAAAATATAATTTAAAATAAAATCCAGGACCCTGATTCTGCGTGACAGGCTATTCATGCCCACAGCTATTATTGGTGCACTGTAGAGCAAGTGTGTAAAAAAGTGAGCCCACAGATTATTTGTGCCTATCTTTAAAGTTTAAGGTTCCAAGTGCAGTTTAGGATTTCAGTTATATGCTGTGTATTTGTAAAATGTTGTGTACCTAAATACAAGTTTTCCCAAAACACACCAATGCAATCAATTTGAGTTAATTGTACAAAAGAACACAAACTCAAAATAGTCCTTCTTCTCACAGTGACTTTGGAACCATCCTGCAAAGGAAGCTAGCCATGAAGACAAATAGCAATAAAATAGTTCATAGTGCATTAAACAAGTATCTGTACAGGCAAAAAAAGTGTCATAGGAGTTCAACAACTGAAACAATATTTTTATATTTCTAAGCATACTTTGTATTGATCTTAGACGTTCACATTGCTGGTCTTATGTCTCAGGAGGCTCTCTCAGTGAGCAACTTTCTCAAACAAATAAATCTCAGAGTTAAAGAAACTTTTTTTTATCCTGAAATTTACAATTCAGCTGTGTATATTTCTTTCCTTAGGGAGAACAGACAGAGTAAAGTGGGCCAAGAGGTTCAATTAGAGCTCAGGTTTTCCAAATACTTTGAAGCTTCCATGTTATGTGGCCAGGCTGCCTTCAGACCATCTATTGATGCTGACGCTAAAACATTTGACAAGTTGACCAGTCCTTTTCCCACTCTGACACCAAAAACAGAAAAAAAATTTCAATTCAGCAGACTTTCTCACTTACCAGGCCTTAGTAAAAAAAAAAAAAAAAACTGCCTTAAGCATCCCTCCACCTCTAGTAGTAGTTGAAAAGACACATACCACAAAAACAGGATCATTGGCAGCAGAATGGGGGGAAGCGCTAGTCCCATTAAGGAAAGAATGAACCAAGTTGTGAAGGCTTAACCCTAGGGTATCAAAGGTTCCATTTGGTCTAGCAAATCCTTCCAAGGCATTCCTGTGGAAGACAATTAGAAAAGACAGTTGTCACTTTGAGTCCCATGTGGGACAGGGACTGCATCCAACCTGATTGTCTTTCATCTACCACTGTTTAGCAAATAGTAAGCTCTTAACAAAGTACCACAATTATTACTAGGAGGAGGAGGAGTACTCCTAGTCCATATACTGATAATCAAGAGCATGGCCTGGGAGTCAGAAGAATAATAATAATGGCATTTATTAAGTGCTTACTATGTGCAAAGCACTGTTCTAAGTGGTGGGGAGGTTACAAGGTGATCAGGTTGTCCCCCAAGGGGCTCACAGTCTAAATCCCCATTTTACAGATGAGATAACTGAGGCACAGAGAAATTAAGTGACTTGCCCAAAGTCACACAGCTGACAATTGATGGAGAAAGGATTTGAACCCATGACCTCTGACTCCATAGCCTGTGCTCTTGCCACTGAGTCAAGCTTCTTCTCTAAGGACCTGGGTTCTAGACCTAGCTCTGCCACTTGTCTGCTGTGTGACCATGGGTAAATCACTTCACTTCTCTGTGCCTCAATATCTCATCTGAAAAATGGGGAGTCAGACTATGACCTCCTGAGAGACAGAGACTGCACCCAATCTGGCAACTTGTATCTACTCCAACACTTAGTACAGTGCCTGGCACATAGGATGTGCTTAGCAAATGCCATAAAAAAATATTAATGTGAGATTGAAGGTTCTATATCTAGCACTGTACTCCTCGCCTTACCATTGCTGTAGCTTTTTTGCTGAGGCATTAAGTTCATAAGGCAACCCTTCCACCACCCAGCATGAATGCTAATCAATGATTCCAGGCAATAGCCAGCTCCCAAGCCATTGGGGAATAAGTCAATAGTATCGGCTGAGCACCTATTCAACTCCAGGCTGGAACCTGGGAAATCTAAAAAATGTTAGAGCTTTAGTACTTATAAATAGAAAAGTCAGTCAGTGGCATTTATTGAGTGCTGGAAAAGTAGAGTACAGTAGAGTTGGTTGACCAGATCGCTGTCCAGGCAAAGCCTCTAACACACTGACAAATACTCCCCACCAAACCACAAAACTTCAGAAACCCTCTACCTTTCCAAAATGGGATTTCTTTCAATCGTATTTATTGAGAGCTTACAGTGTGCAGAGCACTGTAGTATCTAAGTGCTTGGGGAAGTATAATACAACAATAAACAGTGGCATTCCATCCCCTCCAGACACAGAAATGGCAGACTTGGGTTGCAGAGAAAACTATTCCCGAATAGGTCAGGAACACTCACCTGAAGCTGAAGCTCGAGTTTCGAAAGAAGGGAGGATTGTCAAACTGTTGAAGGGAGAGGCAATTCTTTACATCTTCCATGGTTGGCAGCTGCTCATTTGGTCTTCCTACTCGATTCCTTCTCAGTAAACCTTCATTTGTCCCATTACATAGTGTAACTCGCTGGTTGTAGTCATCCAGGCTAATATTTGTAAATAATATTGGTGACAGTATGAGAAAATGTATTTGCATGTCTTATAAAATGTTGACCATTTGAAAGGAAAATAAGACTTTGATATAGGAAAAAGTATTCTATGGGCTTTTCTCAGAGCATATTTAATCTATAATATTTCAACACACTTATCTCTAATGTCCCTTAGTCTTCACCCCAAAACACACTCTCTCTCTCTCTCTCTCTCTCTCTCTCTCTCTCAGAACTGAAGGAGACCTGAAATAAAAGAAAACTAGAGTTACACTTGACTTTGAAAGAATAGCAGCAACAGAGACAGGAAGCTTTCCCAAATGCTGGGCCCAAATGTTCTGAAGGCCTACCAAGTTCATAATTACAGTAATAATAATAGTACTAATAACTTTGGTATTTGTTAAGCCCTTACTATGTGCCAAGCACTGTTCTGAGTTCTGGGGTAGATTCAAGTTAATCCATTTGAGCTCAATCCACGTTAATCCACGTGGAGCTCACAGTCCTCTCTCCCAGGAGAGAGAAGAGATACTTAATCCCCATTTTATGGATGAGGAAACTGAGGCCCCAAGAAATTAAGTGACTTGCCCAAGGTCCCACATCAAGCAGTTGACAGAGCCAGGATTACAATCCAGGTCTTCTCCCCTTTTCCATTTCTAGATTGTGAACAGAACAATTGGAAAACATTATTCTTGCCCTCAAAGAGTACTATGAACTGGCACAAGGTCAGAAATTAATTCCATCCCATTAGACTGCAAACTTTTTGAAGACAGGGATTATATCCACCTCCTCTATTGCACTGTACTCTCCCCAGTGCTTAGTACAGTGTTCTGAACATAGTAAGCCCTCAACAAATACCACTGATTGATAGAATGATTAATAATTTTGCAGATAAACACATATGAAGCATGGACTAGATGAAAAACCTGCTGGACTTTGGGGAAAAAAACCTGCTTGACTTCAGGAAATTACAAATGAATGGACAGTCTAAGGGAATAGCGTCTATCATAATTTGGAATAGAAAATTATTTCACCTAAGTATCGGCCCCCTGAGAGACTGGGGGTATGTCTAATTTCCATCTGCGTATTCTTTCCCAGTACTTAGTATGTAGTCTGAACACAATAAGAGCTTAATAAATTATATTACTACTACTAAATACTTCTAGACTGTGAGCCCACTGCTGGGTAGGGACTGTCTCTATATGTTGCCAACTTGTACTTCCCAAGCGCTTAGTACAGTGCTCTGCACAGAGTAAGCGCTCAATAAATCTGATTGAATGAATGAATGAATGTAAGCTACTTGTTACCAAGATTGATTTTTTTCATGTCACAAGCAAAAACATTACATGAAATTCAGGTAAAATTAAGAAAGACCTGTAAAACAAGAGTTCTATAGTGGCTGTATCATGAGAGAAACATCACTAGCCTTCAATCTAAGAGCTAATCAGTTCCTTAGTACTTGCCAAAAAAACCTTAGAATCTACCTCGGTCTGTAAGAAAGAATATGACTACAGTATTATGGTTGTCTTTTCCAATAGACGCCTTACCTATTACACACAATTTCCCAGCTGGAGAATCGTGAATTCTGGCTAATCAGTGTAGGATCGTCTAGTCTTGATGCACCAAGAAGCTGATCTGTGCACACATCGCACTCGTTCTGTCCTGTGGCAAAGTTCCAGTAAGGCAGAGCAAAAGATTCATTGTCGATGAGTCGCTAGAGTAAAAAAGAAAATTCAAGTCATTTCACAATGCCTGACTCTCAGAGATTGGGGTGGGTGGGTGGGGGGCCGATACTGAGCCCTAATCAAGAGCAGAAATTTTTAGTGCAACAGGAAAGGAATGAAGAAGCAAGTGAACATTTTAGAAATCATACCCATAAAAGGATTTTGACTGACCTGTAGGTCTCTTTCAAGCAGGAGTAAATGGTGCCTGTGCCATGTGACAAAGGCAGGTCCTTGGTGAGAAAAATCTATGGCTTTGAATGGACGCCCTGGGCCTGAAAACAGTTGAGAAGATTTAGCCAGGACTGTGGCAATAGATGTAATTGAGTAAGCAGAAACGCAACTTATATAGACACCTGTCTGTTTTGTTTTGTTGTCTGTCTCCCTCTTATAGACTGTAAGTCAGTTGTTGGGTAGGGACTGTCTCTACATGTTGCCGACTTGTACTTCCCAAGCGCTTAGTACACTGCTCTGCACACAGGAAGCGCTCAGTAAATATGATTGAATGAATATAGCTTAGAGAGGCAGCGTTCGAATCCCAGCTCTGCCACTCGTCTTCTGTGTGACTTCAGGCAAGTCACTTAACTTCTCTGTGCCTCAGATACCTCATCTTGTAAAATGGGGATTAAGACTGTGAGCCCCATGTGTTCCATAGACTGGGTCCAACCTGTTTAGCTTCTTTTTACCCCAGCACTCAGTACAGTGCCCACGTAGTAAGCACTTAACAATACACACATACAACTATACTAGGAGCTTGGGGTATTAACTCATATATGTAGATATATGAGTTATATACATATATATCAATCAATTGTATTTATTGAGCGCTTACTGTGTGCATAGCACTGTACTAAGCGCTTGGGAAGTACAAGTTATATATACATATATATACTTGGAAGGCTCAGGGCAGTCCTCAGGGTCAAGAAAGCTGAAGCAGGCAGTGGGAAGTGGCCAATGCACTGGACAGCAGTAACAGTTGGGCAGACTCCTAGATTGATGAGGAAAACTGGTCTTCTAGGAAACACATCCTTTCTGTAGTCAGTTAAACTGAGTCCTTCTGGGTCCTGTCATGCCAAATTGTGACAATCTAGTATGTTCTATCTCAACCTCTCAGATTTACCCCTTTGTGCTGTGTGCAGACCACTGTATGTATAAGTAAATATATATATATATATATATATATATATATATATATATGAGTTAATACCCCAAACTCCTAGTATAGATGGACCACACCAAAATGGGACTCAATAAGTGCTCCAAAGCCACAGGGCTGAGAGTCAGGAGACCCAGATTCTAATCCCACCCTCTTGCCTACTGTGAGACCGTGGACAAATCACTTCATTTCCCTATGCCTCAGTTTCCTCATCTGAAAAATTGGGATAAGATGCCTGGTTGTCCCTCCCCTAAGACAGTGAGCCCCATGTGACAGTCTGATTGAAATATCTCTACCCCAGCTTCAGGACATAGTAAGTACTTCATACCACAAGTACTACTATTGCTATTACTAAATCCCTGAGAACAGTTTAACTCCAATGTGTTATGTTTTGAAGTTTCGATTTTTGTTTCCCTAGAGCAGTTTATTTTGCCTCCTAAAGACATCGATCTAAAGACAACCAGAAATTCTGGCTGCTTCCTCTTCCCTGGCCTAGATTTTCAGGGCTAGACTGACACTAAACAATGCTCTTGTACGAAGGCTGAAGTATGGGCAGCCTGTGTCAGTGGTATTAACCACAAAGTGGGCTCACAGGAATGTATAGATATTGGACTTCTTGCCCCAAATGACCTCTAGAAATCAGAGTTCTAAATAAAAGTTTTGTTTATAATAAAGATTTATTTATTTAAGATTTATGTCAAGAAGCACCGTGGCTTAGTGAAAAGAGCACGGGCTTGGGAATCAGAGGTCGGGGGTTCTATTCCCGGCTCCATCACTTGTCAGCTTGTGTGATTTTGGGCCAGTCACTTCACTTCTCTGGGCCTCAGTTACCTCATCTGTAAAATGGGGATGAAGACAGTGAGCCCCATGTAGGACAACCTGATTCCCTTGTATCTACCCCAGTGCCTAGAACAGTGCTTGGCACATAGTAAGCACTTAAATACCAACATTATTATTAGTAGTAGTAGTAGTATGTAGGCTCATGGGAATGGCTGTCCAAAAATTTTCACACTGATTACTTTATACACATGTCCAATATGAGAGTTCTAGTAGAGCAACAGGAGTTTTTATAGACTAATTATGGTATTTCTTAAGCATTTACTATTGTATCAAACACTTTTCTAAGCACTAGATACAAGTTAATCAGATGTCAGCATCTGTTTAATTAAGTCTTTTCATTTCAAAGAATATTCTCGGGGCATCTTGATTTAGGAATGTGTTTTTATGGAGTCCAAATTAATTACCTTTTGCTTGGTCAATTCTTTGCTTTAACCATAAAGGGCCAAATATAGGAAAATCAGTAATTAGAACCCATAGCCAAAATACAAATAGGAGAATAATTTTTTATCTTGTATCTTGAAGCAGCATGGCATAGTAGATAGAGCAGAGGCCTGAGAGTCCGAAGGTCATGGGTTCTAATCCTGGCTCTGCCACTTGTCTGCTGTGTGACACTGGGCAAGTCACTTCACTTCTCTGGGCCTCAGTTACCTCATCTCTAAAATGGGCATTGAGATTGTGAGCCCCACATGGGACAGGGACTGTGTCCAACCCAATTTGCTTGTATCCACCCCAGCACTTACAAAAGTGCCTTGCACATAGTAAGTACTTAACAAATACCATAATTATTATAATTGTTATCTACCCCATCACTTAGTGCAGTGCATGGCCCATAGTAAGCACTAAATCAGTACCATAAGAATTCTTCACAAAACGAAGAATTGGTTGGAGCTTCTAGAAATCAATCCTTTGTCTAATCAACACCAACTCCAGTCATGTTTTGGAGTATATTTCATTCAACATTTGCTCTCTTACAAGCCTGAGAACAATCCTGTTATACCCTTTTTTTTTTACTCCCGAGATAAGAGGGAAAACCAACCGAGTAGTGTGTCTCTGACAGAATAATAATGAAGCCACACGAAGAAGTTATAAATTGTACTGTTGACAATTTGAGGCTGTGTCCCTGTGGGCCCTAATAGGCCCAGCCAGTGCTGAGTGGTGATCACGTAGTCGGGGTGGATGGTCTTCTTCGCACGGTCCAAAGCATCTAGGAACTGATCCCTCTCCTCGGCAGACAAGGAATGGATATTCTTCCTAGTAACTTGTGGTTTCCTTCTATCACAGTTGGTACCCATCCAGCCGAACTTGCAATCTCCACAGTTGTAACCAGCATAATTTCCTAGTTTTAAAAGAAGAGATGGGTTTATACAATTTTGCACCTACCTACAAATGCATACTTGGGTACAGAAAATTGAATTGCAATAGACCAAAGAAGTCCATTTTCTCTAACCTTCCCCCAATATTCCATTTTCAGCAAATGGTTGGCAGACTATTTTCCTAAGACTATAAAAAAAACCCTACAATTCCAGTAACCCCATAATACTAAGTGACAAATAAGCAGCATGGCTCAGTGCAAAGAGCCCAGGCTTTGGAGTAAGAGGTCATGGGTTCAAACCCCAGCTCCACCAGCTGTCAGCTCTGTGACTTTGGGCAAGTCACTTCACTTCTCTGTGCCTCAGTTACCTCATCTGTAAAATGGGGATTAAGACTGTGAGCCCCACATGGGAAAACCTGATCACCTTGTAACCTCCCCAGCATCTAGAACAGTGCTTTGCACATAGTAAGCACTTCAAAAATGCCATCATTATTATTATTTATTATTAAGTATCTATTAATGAGTTGAACTAGAGGGATGTTTATATCTGGGTATCCCTTTACCCGGGTGAATTTTGACTGATTACAAAGTCAAAGCTTATTGCAAATGCACTGAAAGATCTGTAGTTTTTTTTCTGGGATATTTACAAAGTGTTGAGTTCATCAAAAATGCAAGTTTCAAAAACACACCTTAATAAAGAAAACAAAGCCAACAAATACTTTACTGAAATTTTTCTCCCCTATGAAACCATCGTGAATATTGTAACATTTATTGGCCTGGACTTAAATTTCTTTCCTTTCTATGAATATTTTTGAGAGTAACCAAAGATTGCCAGTCTTTTGCCTTTATCTGAACTCTTTCTGCAACTGTTCCCTTTGTGGATGAAATGGCTCTGAACTGTACCCCCATTTTGTAATTGAATTCTGCAAGATGTGACTGGTTTTGCCCAAAATTCTTGCTCAATCCCAGCTCAATGTCCATTGGCACATATGCCAGCAGTGGTCAGTTGAGCAAGATGCTCTTCTGCTCTCCAAGTCTGGGTAATTAATTACTGCCCATTGTGCATTAGCCTTAGCCTTGGAACATCCGAGTTCCAATGTTTGTTGGCAAAAGGCAAGAGAAATCTTCAGGTAGCCTATGCCAAAAATTGTTGCTGATTCATGTCCTGGGCCTTGAGTTAATAACTACAGTGTTTATTAAGCCATATGTCCTTATGGTGGCCATTAATGGCAGTAAAAAAAAAAAAAAAAAAACCTACTTCTCCCTTAGAAATTGATAAGGCTGGGTCCTTACCCAGATTCAAATCCCTCCTGAGGAGCCACCTCCTCCAGGAGGTCTTCCACAATGCTTCCTGTTCTCCTCTCATCATCTCTTCCAATCAGCAACACTTGGCATTTTTCTGCATATTAGTTCATTTACATAATGCAATTTATTTATTTTTGCAATCAATCACATTTATTAACCTCATTCTGTGAAAAGAGCATTGTTCTAATTAATAATAATAATAATGGCATTTGTTAAGCGCTTACTATGTGCAAAGCACTGTTCTAAGCGCTGGGGAGCTTACAAGGTGATCAGGTTGTCCCACGTAGGGCTCACAGTCTTAATCCCCATTTTACAGATGAGGGAACTGAGGCTCAGAGAAGTTAAGTGACTTGCCCAAGGTCACACAGCAGACGTGTGGCAGAGCCGGGATTGGAACCCCTGACCTCTGACTCCAAAGCCCATGCTTTTTCCACTGAGCCACGCTGCTTCTCTAATTGCTTGGGAAAGTACAATACAACAGAATTGGTAGACATGTTCCCTGCTCACATGGAGCATACAGTCTTGCAGTTTTGCTGTTACCAGTTGTACCTCCCTCTACACTGGAAGTAAGCTTGCTGTAGTCAGGGAAGATTCCTGTTAACTCTATTGTATCGTACTCTCCCAAATGCTTAGTACAGTACTCTTCACAGTGTAAGCTCTCCATAAATATCACTGATTGATTGATTCATTTGTTCATTCATTTTTTTCCTTCTACAGAAATTTCTCTCCGGCAACTGTAGTTGGCTGCATTGAAAGGCAACGTTTAATAGGACTGCAAAAAGCAAAGGTAAAAGGCAAAAGTTCATTCATTCACAATTAGTTCATAATTAGTATCTACTGAGCACCTGTTGTTATAGATAGCTGAGACAATTCATTAAGAGTAAGAGACAAGGTCCCGGCTCTCAGAAGCTTACTTTCTAAACTTCTTTGCCTGCATGTCTCCCCTGTTGGACTGTGAATTCTTCAAGAGCAAGGATGGTGTCTTCACTCTAACTGATGTTCCTAAGTAGCTAGTATAGACAAAACTTAATAAATACTAATAGTTTGGATTTAGCAGTCCTACTAAATATGTCCTTTCAACAAAGTTATACTTGTGAGAGCGTAGTGTCTACATAGGCTCAAAATAAGAGAATTTGTTCAAGATTTAGTATGAAACAGAGCCGTTCAAATCAAGAAATGTGTTTTTCCCTCACAGTTTAAGGAAACTAAGTTGCAATCCATTCATTTCACTGGTGATTTGAGTCCAGGGAAGATGCTAGAGTCTGGGCTTTAATAGATTGAGCTATATGTATACAACGTCTTCAAGCAGGGCAGTCGTGCAAGCTAAAACTGTTCTATCATTTGGTTTTAGAGGCAGTAAGGTAATTATTATTTTTTCAACTCCAGGCATCACACACTCAATGAATCCTAAATTTAGAAAGATGAAAAGTCTTCAAAGACAGCTTTTTCAAAAGGCTTTGGGTCTCTGTTATCTTGTTTGTATCTCTGAATTTCACTGATCTATTCACCACTTTAACATAAACTGAAACCAAGAAGTTGAGACTACACCTTCTTAGGGCTGGACTAGAAAGAGTAGAATAATGAATAGAGAGCATGTTTCTTCATGTAAAATATCAATTTATCCTCAGAAGACTATTAGACTAAGTAGTCTTAAAGACTGCCAATTAATGCTTTTATAAGTAGCATTAAATAGCCTTTTCCTTTTAATTAAAAATTCTATTATAATAATAACAATACTTTGCACTCACATAGCACCTTTCATCCGCAGAGCTCAAAAGGAGTTTACAAGCAAGTTTGCTTCATTATCCCCATTTTGGAGATTAGAAAAACTGAGGCGCTTACTATACCACTTGCGCAAACAAGAAGTTCATTGCCAAATGTTCAAAAAATAAAAACCACCACACCTCTGTATCCACATATTTTTTTAAGCACAAAGGTACAGGTGTAACTGACGTGTTCCCGTCAGCTTCAACTGCGGGCATGTTTTATAAGTATTAAAGACCAGATGCCAAATTCTCCAGCAATTAATCTCATCAGGTTTTTTTAATTCATCCCAAAAAGGGATAATAAGCAGCCCAGTTGAAAGCAGTGCTTAGACCTTAGGCTTCTGATGACTAAGTTTCTACTTTTACCTTTCGACTAAAAACACTTTCCCCACCTCAAAAAGAAGAAAAAAAGATCAGGTATTTCAACCATTCAACACTGACTTGAAAAGAGCCTTTCTGTTGTCTGAAAGCAATTGATACCCTGGAAACTGTGACTACTGCCACACAATGAATTCATTTCCCCTGATCCTAATCACACCACTCACTCCAACTACCTAAGTACGATAAATATATACTCTTGCGAGAGGAATTGTTGTGTTTGGATAGAATCTCTGAGAAGTTCAGGGAACCGAGGGGCCAAAAGTCAACAGGGATCACAAATGTTAAACACAGCCACGGAGAAATGGGAATGATTTTTGTGTGCTCATATTGTGGAAAGAACCATAAGATGTGCTGTGGCAACCACACTTAGGGATAGACTCTCACTGTTAATAGTGCTGGCTTTCAAATAAGGAGCAGGTGTACTAATATTACTGTTATTTGTTTGTTTTGGTTTTATGTTCCCCAAATTACATTTTTTTTGTCTAAATTGCCATTCCTCTAAGTGTGTGTTCCTCACTCTCCCATTATATACTATAGATTTGAGAAGCAGCGTGGCTCAATGGAAAGAGCACGGGCTTTGGAGTCAGAGGTCACGGGTTCAAATCCCACTCCGCCACCTGTCAGCTGTGTGACTTTGGGCAAGTCACTTAACTTCTCTGTGCCTCAGTTCCCTCATCTGAAAAATGGGGATTAAGACTGTAAGCCCCAAGTGGGACAACCTGATTGCCTTGTAACCTCCCCAGCGCTTAGAACAGTGCTTTGCAATAGTAAGCACTTAATAAATCCCATCATTAATATTATTATTATTACATATAGTTACCCTTCATGCTTAAAGAAGATGCCATTGACAGTTAAGTGCACGTACATGGTCTAAGTCCTTCTTGCCCTTTGCCAGGTAAAGGGTCCCTGGGGTGCACGTAATGTAGACTTTAAGTTTCATGTTGGCAGGAAACAGGTCTACCTCTGTTGTATGTTACATTCCAGAACTTAGTACAGTGCTGTCCACACAGTAAATGCTCAAGAAACAATTGATTTATTGATTGATAATGCTTATAGGAATTAAGGTAAGGCAACCTGGCCTTTCATCATTTTTTTCCTCTTCAACGTCTCCCCATTACTCCTTATCCTGAACAAACCTATAAACCTCTGCAAGATTCCCAACATTCATCTGTCTCCATGCCTCTTCCTATCACCACCCTGATTCTTATTTTCCCTAGGTAACAGCGGTCTGGATGTGAGAGCAAGCACATCACCGATTACAGGAAGACACTTACCAGACAGACAAAAGTGACACTTGGTGTAGAGGCACTTGATGGATAAAACAGGATCTTAAGGCAAGTGACACCTAAAATACCTCGGTTCCCTCCCAAAGGCAGATACCTGCTGCTCTTCTGTCTGTCTTTGAAACCATTTGCTGCCCAGTTCAGCTGTATGGAGTTCCAAAAAACAATTTACATGCCATCTAAATAGGTAAGATTTAGCACACCATGATTCAGTGTCCCCATTACCTATTATCTATTGCAAAGAAATCTTATGACAAGGGTACGAAAACATTAATGAAGTTCTTGATCTTTTTTAAAAAAACAAATTCTATATATTCTAGTTGCTATTTAAAACTACTGGACCAACTGAAATAGCATGAGTCTGGGAGTCAGGGGACCTGAATTCTTTTAACCCCCACTCTGTCACTAGTTGCTGGGATTATTTTGGGCAAGTCACTTAACTTTTCTGGGCCTCAGTTTCCTCATGTGTAAAATGAGGATTAAATATCTATTCTCCCTCCCTCTTAGACTGTGAATCCCATGGGCGACAGGGATTGTTTATGATCCTTTGTCTCTATCTACCCCAGTGATTAGTACAGTGATTTACACATTGAAAGTGCTTCACAAATGCCACAATTATTTTTATTATTGTTATTGTTGTAGAAAAATAAATTGTACCTATAGATTGACCAAAATGTAGCTCTAATGAAGAAAATGTGGAAAACGAATCCTCATTCTGTCAATTAAAATGAATCCCATTCAGAAGTCAACTCAAGTATCCTCAAATTCCCCTGATCATCTTTTGATTTCAGAACAAAGTGGTTGCCCCAAACCTGTTCCTGAAGCCATCTCTAGTATTGCAGATATTTCTACTCCTGCTCCAGCTTTTATCCTGGCCTTATGCAGTTAGTGAAAGCTGGAATGCACTAAATCAATAAGATCTTGGAAAGTCTAGAAAAGCCAAGGGGATAGGAAGCACCAAAAGAGAAATGCTGCATTTAAAACACTGAAGGGTAAAAAGAGAACAGAGGGGGAATTGGAGAGTAGAGGGAAATTTAAAAGTGTTCAGTCCAAAGGGGACAAAAAAATGTTTGAAATTCAGGTTGTACTCAGAAGAACAGAACACAGGGCTTTGGTGCCCTTGGGGCACCAATAGCCAACAGAAGGCTGCCCATAGGCACCGCCTTGTGTAGGCTTCCAGGGCTATTTTGAGAGTAAGACTATTAACAGAAACTGGGGAGGTGAGTGAGGGGCAACTGCCCCTTGGGGATGTCAGTGGAATCCATTTTAGTAAGGGAAGTCAAAAGCCCCTATTAGGAAGAGGTCTTAAAATTCACACTAGGAACAATTCAACTCACCCAATGATGATGATGATGATGATGGCATTTGTTAAGCACTTACTATGTGCAAAGCACTGTTCTAAGTGCTGAGCACTGTTCTAAGCGCTGAGCACTGTTCTAAGCACTTGAAGTGTCTGGCATTAGAAGCTTTTTGATCCTTGTTCTCCAACTTTTACATGGGGATGCGGCAGCACTGCTCAGCTAAGACACTTGCTGAAAACCAAACTGCATGGCATATTCAGAGTGAGGGCTTTTTTGGATTCTTTTGTGGGGAAAGTTTTTCTGGTTTGATTTTTTTAATCACCCAATCTCCATTGCCTTTAAACTCACTGATTTTGTTAACTTCTTCCAATCCTTGCCAAAGCAAAACCCCAACTTATTTGCATGTTCGTTGCTTTTTGAAGTATACACTTCTGCTCCATTTAGCTCTCTGGAATGCTGGGAACAGGACCCAAACTGACCCAAACCCAAAAGTCAAGTGACTTCTACACGAGAGTCCAATTTACTAAGCCAATACTAAGCCCTTCAAGACAAAAGAAGAGCAGAGCCGGGCTTAAGAGGACAGACTAGCTACTGAGCTTTCAAAAACTAACGGTGATCCCTTGGGCCAACCCTCTGGCCAATAATAGGTGAACGGAGGGCTCTCACTATAGTAAACCTTTTGCAATAGAGAGTAAATGGATTAATGAAGAACTTTTTAATATGGAAGTACTTTGTTTCAAGGTCTTTTAAAAAGCAAATTAAGTGAAATAGAGGATTACTAGAACTAAAGGGAAGCTTTGTTACATGAAGATTTTACCATGCAGCGGTAATAATAATTGTGGACTTTGTTAAGCATTTACTATGTGTCAACCACTGAGGTACATACAAGATAATCAGGTCCCACATGGGGTTCACCATGTAAGTAGGAGGGAGCGCAGCTATTGATCTCCCATTTTGCAGGTGGAGGAACTGAGGCACAGAAAAGTGAAGTGATTTGCCTGAAGTCACACAGCAGAGAAGTAAGCAGATCCAGGATTAGAATCAAGGTTCTTTAACTCCCAAGGTCCATACTCTTCCCACTAGGCCATGCTGTTTCTCTGCTACCCTGTTGAATATTTATGAAAAATCATCCAGCGCTAGGCGTTTTAAGAAAACTAGATCTGTCACAGTGCTCACCATGGATTTTCAACTCTAGCCAGCAAGGTGGCAGTATCAGTACACGAAGAATGTTCAGAGGTTTAAGAGGTTCTCTTAAGAGGTTCTCAATAAATACGATTGAATGATTAAAGCACCCCTGCCAAAAAGATCAAATGGCATTCCCCTGCTGGGGCTCTCCCTTCCTTTCTTCTCCACATGCCCTTCCCCTCCCCTTCTCACCTGTGCACCTGCAGGTCCGGTTGAAGAACTTCTGGGGCCACTGTTCCCGATCATCCTGATTGTGGAGAGTGTAGGGTCCACCCCAGGGCCTGCTGTCAGCCTTCAGGTCTTCGCACTGCCCGCGGCCCTCCAGAGAGCCACAAATGTTGGTGGGTTCCATCCCCAGAGCAGGACAGCACTCCTTGGACACTAGCAACTCCACTGTCATGCAGATTCGTGGGAACTGTGTCCGAACCCCAGAGGGACTCCAGTAGCCAAGGTAAGTGAAGAGAGCCCACCATCGCAGCAGGCCTGTCCACGGCTCCAAGATCATGGCTTCTGTTTCTCTCTGCCTCTCTCTGTCTCTTCTTCCTCTTCCTGGTTTTCACTCTCTGTTTCCCTCAAGCAGTCTCTCTCCTTGCATGCATCCCCATGAAAATACAATGCATAAGCGCACTCACACACACTCAGTAGCTTATGTAACTTGAGTGTGAAACAACTGGAACAATTTTGATTTAATTAGAATCCTCTCGAGCATCTAAATTTAATGAGATCTGGGTTCACACTGCTTTTTCTCTCTCACTGAAATTGGGCTCTGTCTAAAGCCAGTTAATTTAGACATTGCTAAAGCCACTCTTCTTATTTGCTGGAATATTTCATTTTGGTTTTTCAGCCCTGGACTTTAATTGCTCTGAACTCAGTTCAAAAGGCAAAACCCACGCTGTCAGTGAGGCTTGCCAAGCTTTCGGGAATTCTGAGGTTTTTGTAGCAGTTGGGAGAAGCCCTCATTAGGGGGATTAGCCCTGATGAGAGCCTCATGCTCAGCACATGACATGAAGAACACAATGAGGTGGAACTGGGTGGGGGGGATCCGCATCATGTGCCCGCTCAGTCTGTGATCTCAATCTTATCCCAGGATGGCAGTGGATACAGTTGGTTCCTTTCAAAAGACCAAGGTCTCAAACTGCAGGTTGACTATGATTCATCTCTGTCAGTTTAGGAAGGCTTCATCATGGGGTCAGACAACTTCAGAAATAGAAACATTTATAAAAGCTGTGGGATAAGGAATTGCTTTAGTCAGCACTGAGACATCATTTCCCCAGAATCACTATCCCCTTGAATAGTGAGCTTCTCAGCATGGAGCCTTTCTTAAACTGTCAGGACACAGATTTACCATTTTATAAACCACATGGAATTATCTCCTCTAAAAACTACAGTGAATTCAACAGGCTATCGAGAGTGTTCTACATAGGAACTCACCATTTGCTCTTTCAATTTCCATTTGCCAGTGACTGTGATTAAGCCTTGGTCTAGACATGAAAACACCTCCTGGGCTTCTCCTCCAGCCTAGGAAAGGAGGCATCCAAGATTCAGTTTCTCCACCTTTCAGGGCCTTCATTCAGGGAGGGCTCTCTCCTTGCCAGCATGGGCTGGAAGGTAAGCTGGCTGTGATCAGGAAACATGTCTGCTAACTCTGTTGTACTGTGCTGTCCCAAGCACTTAGTACAGGAAAAAATCCTCAGGTAAAGGAGAAAAGGGTAGTAAACTCACCAGAACCATTTATTAAGTCAGAGAGGGTCTCATTTAAAACTGCGCTTTTTTTCCCCCTGATCTAAAGGGATCATCTTCCACATCAAAACATACCACTGCTGTAGGGATCCATGAGTTCATCATAATGTAAATGTCACACCTAGGTCCAGGACAGAACCCAGATAGAAATTACAGCTCATTTTTAATAGCAATGTGTTTACACAACAATGGAATGTATGACCAGCTAACTCTTTTCAGTCCTGGCTTCTGTTTACATGCTGCTGTGACCCATTAAAAATGGATCCTAGTCGAGTTTTATTTCCTTCTTCAAAAAGCCCATAAACAGGACAGATTCCAGGTACCACTCGAACTTCTGGAAATTCACATGAAGACTTAGCACAGCCATGTGTCCTTTGACTCCTCTGGTTGCTAAAGAAAGAAGAATGAGAAGAACAATTTAAAACATGAGCTATCCGATCGAGATTGCTGAGTTGAGGATGAGATACGCCCAGAAAGGAACCTTGATATCGTGACATCTGAACACAGTAAATCTAAGGAATGAATGGATGAGGAGAAGAGATGGGGAGGGAAAGGGGGAGGAGAGAGAGAATATCTGGATCTCTTCCTTAGAAGGTGGGAGCTTGGGTAGAGTGAGAGGGGGAATAGTAAAGGATGATGCATTGGGAAAGAGAGAAGGAAAGAGAGATCCCTTTACTCAAAAATGGAGATTAATTATACAGAAACCCTTGTTTTGATGTTAGGAAAAGTGTGTGTGTGGTGTCCGTTGTAGATGGGGATTATGCAGCTGGGGATGGTAGGGTTGGGGATAAGTAATAAGCCCTGGGATCTCCCAAAATATGAGGCCTGAAGTGGTAGTTCAAATGGCCCTAGTCAAAGGAAATGGTGAATACATTTGTAAAATAGATTGAGGAATGGCATCTAAAATGAGAGGTGTCAGAATCAGAATGCTCAGTCACCTTCACTACTAGGAGGTACACCCAAATAACCATCAATCAATAATAATTACTGGATGTCTGCTTGTGCAGAACACTGTGGTAAGCACTTAGAAGAGTACTATAGAATTAATAGATATGATCCCTGCCATCAAGGAACTTACAATCTAATTAGGGAGTTAGACATTAAAATAAATTATAGATAAGAGGAAGTTCTAGAGTATAAACATTCGTGCATAAGCCATAGATGAATGTGAGTGCCAAAGTGCTTAGTTGAGCTCGTTGTGGTCAGGGAATGTATTAGAAAGCAGCTTTCCTTGGCATTCATTCATTCATTCATTCAATTGTATTTGTTGATCACTTATTCTGTGCAGAGCACTGTACTAAGTGCTTAAAAGCTGGAGTGGATATAAGCGTATCAGATTGGACACAGTCTCTGTCCCATGTGAGGCTCATTTAGCAGCATGTGCTGGACTGAAAAATTGTGAATGTGCCAATGCTGTTGTAGTGCTCCCTCCCAAGTGCTTAGTACAGTGCTCTGCACATAGTAAGTGCTCAATAAATACCAGTGATGATAATGATGATGATCCAGGAGCTGCAGAGATGGGCATGGAAATTTCATTTAAAAATAAAACAGACTCCAACTTCTATTTTCCCCATTAATTAATCCACATTCTGGGGTGGGTATTATTTTCGAAGAATGCAAGTGTGAGCTAGTGGAAAGAGCATGAGTCTGGAGACAGAATTGTTGTAAGAACTCAAATGAAATAGTTAATGTGAAATTGCTTTGGAAAATAAAAGTTCTCTATATAAAATTCAAAATTTCATTCTTTTAAAGTGTGGAGCTCAGAAATGAGCCAAACCATAGAGATTCATTCATTCATTCAATCGCATTTATTGAGCGCTTACTGTGTTCAGAGCACTGTACTAAGCTCTTGGGAAGTACAAGTCAGCAACATATAGAGACAGTCCCTACCCAGCAACGGGCTCTAGAACTGAATACAAGGAGGTTTATATCATCATCATCATCAATCGTATTTACTGAGCACTTACTATGTGCAGAGCACTGTACTAAGTGCTTGGTTCTTATATTTTACAATACTGTTTGCCCTCTCTAATTTCCTCACATTTCTTTTAAATGTTACCTGTCTGTCTGCCAAGCCAGAGTTACCTGTTTACACAGCAAAGACAGCTGCCTGGTAACAGTGCCCCAGCCCATCGTCATCATCATCTCTCCCACTAACATGGAAGATCCTCCTTGTATGACTGAAGCCAGGGAGCAAACCCATCTTAATTCTGGAATTTGGGGTGAGTTTCATGGCCAGGCCTTTATTTGAAGATTATATCCATGGTGTGAGAGATTTGGAGAGACAGGCATGGTCCAGAAGAGAGCTGTGAAGATGTGACCCATGGCTGTAGAAATAGTGTGCTCCACAGGGGAGTTTAATCTGTGGTTTTTGTTTCTAGAGCCATTTTGGTGGTTAGGTGGTAGGAGAGGTGGTTACCAAGGACCCCAGCTATGGGGGCTGGTCAGGGAGGGAGACAATTTGCCTGGTCTCCACTCAGAGGGAGAGGGAATGTTAACCACCACTTGCTCATTGCTTGCAGATCCCCCCAGGCCTAGCTGGGTTTCAAATACAGAGCATACAGGTCAGAACAACCTCCTGCTCCAGTGATTCCACTCTTTAAACTGCCCCTACCCTATACTGGACTCGGACGGAGCTATCTTCATTCCAGAAAGCTAAACAATCTCAGATTATTCAATTTTAGATTTGCATGCTGATCAAGTTTGAGCTATTTTGGAGATAAATCTAGATCACTGAACCTGAAATACATATATATTGAGATAAGGCCAGCCAAGTTGAAAATTATTTTTTAGTCAAAAACCAATAGCTTAATTTATTTTAGCATTATCCCTTCCACATTGTATTCTACGTGGACAGTTTGTTCCTAAAGCTGAGGGAGTTTGACTACTGAACTGTTCTGTTCGGTACTGTGTATATATAAGATCTTACAGACTATTTGACCAGCTGCTCAGGCTTTGACTTTCTGTCCAGCATTAACTGCACATATTCTACATGGAAACTTCCTACATGAAAATCAAGATGAAGGGATGGGAAATGTAGGTGGGGCAGCGGAGGCCCTGGGCATCAGTGGTGACTCCTTAATATCATTACTCCCAAGACAGCTAGGCCTGAGGCAGGAGGTAGAAACAGGGAGGCAAGAGAGGAACAGATCACGGGCCATAGTAGGAAAACTAAAGATTGAGAACAGAGAGGACTAAAAAGGAAGGCATTTGAAAAGGAAGAAAAACCAGAACAAGAAAACTCAAGTGGGAGAGTACTTGGCCAGCTGAGAGCTGCCACTTCTACTTTGGTAAGTGTGGGCCTATAGAAGTCCATAGGAGAAGGAAGGCAATGGACCATGGATACACAGGGAAGTACTTCAATCACTCAATCAATGGTATTTATTGAGGGCTTACTGTGTGTGGAGCGCTGTACTAAGTGCTTAGGATAGGACAATACTATAGAGTTGATTATCATTTGTTATCAATTGCTTCCTGTTTTTGAGAGTCAAACTTTTTCTTTCGATGTGTGTGTGTGTGTGTGTGTGTGTGTGTGTGTGTGTGTATTTCCTCTGTGGAGTGGGAGGTCCCCAAGGTTTGATTATTTTCATTGCATTTTTCCCTGTACCTACTGAGAGCTGGAGGCAATATAGTGCAGGATATAATTAACAGTGATGTTGATGATGATGATGACTGCAGTACAAAGCCTCACACATTTCATTGCCTCTTTTCCTGCCAACCAGCCTCCAGCCTCTCCCTTTTCCAAGCTGTGCTACATACTGTTGCATGGATCATCTTCCTGGAACATTGTTCAGCCTACATCTTTCATTTCCTCTAAACTTTCCCCTGGCTTCCTATGGCTCTGTGCATCAAGCAAAAACTTCCCACAGTCGGCTTCAAGGCTTTCCACCATTCACACCACTCACTTATCTCCAACAGTACCCCAACTCTCTCATAGTCTTCCCACACCAACCCCGTAGGTGTATCTCATTCTTGACTCTCCCACTTGTACGCCCTCGCTCACTACACTTCCCTGACTTATAGCCCCTGCTTCCCCACATCAAACAGACTCCAGTTCTCCCCACATTCAAAGTCCTCCCAAATTTCCACCTCCTCCATCCTATGAGTTCCCCCCAGTTAATTTCCCAACACCCTGGGACAGATCATCCCTTCATCCAACCCTAGCATTTTTCATTTACTCCCTCCTTAGCACCCCTATGTGTCTGCTAAATGTAGACTGGGAGCCTGTTGTTGGGTAGGGACCGTCTCTATGTTGCCGACTTGTACTTCCCAAGCACTTAGTACTGTGCTCTGCACACAGTAGGTGCTCAATAAATACGATTGAATGACTGAATGAATGGATGAATTTAGTTTGATCACCTTAATTTAAATCCTTTTATGTTTGTCTCAAGATCTTTATAGGCAGAAAATGTGTCACTTCTGTACATCCCAAGCAGCTAGTACAGTATGCTGTTTAAGTGGGAGCACAGTAAAATGCTACCATTATTAATACTACTATTTTTTATGGTATTTGTTAAGTACTTATGTGCCAGGCACTGTACTAAGGGCTGGGGTAGATAAAAGTTAATCAGGTTGCATACAGTCCCTGTTCTACATAAGGCCCACAGTCTTAATCCCTGTTTTACAGATGAGGTAACTGAGGCACAGAGAAGTTAAGTGACTCATCCAGGGTCACACAGCGGACAAGCGGCAGAGTCAGAATTAGAACCCAGGTCCTTCCAAGCCCATGCTCTGTTTATTACTACTACTACTACTAATACATCAGCAGCAGAGCAAACCAGGCTGTAGTGTGCAATGAGAAATCGGGCATAAGGAGTAGCGAGGCCTAGGGGAAAGTGCCCAAGTCTGAGTGTCAGAGGACCAAGGTTCTAACCCCAGCTCTGCTAGTTGTCTGCTGTGTGGTTTTTCTCAGTCTCCTTTGCTACCTTCTCCTCTGCCTCCCATCCCCTAACTGGGGAAGCCCCTCAAAGCACAGTTCTAGGTCTCAGTCAACACTTACTATGTGCCAGGCACTCTTCTAAGAGCTGGGATAGATACAAGGAAACAGGTAGGAGACAATCTATGTCCCACTTGGGGCTCACAATCTTAATTCCCATTTTACCGATGCAGTAAATTGTCACAACTTTTCTGTGCCTCAGTTTCTTCATCCATAAAATAGGGATTCAATATCTGTTCTCCTTCCTACTTAGAATGTGAGCCCCATTTGGGAGGGGAACTGTGTCTGGGGAACCCAGAAAGGGGAGGAGCCTAGGACTCCTCAGAGGCTTGGGTGCATTGGATTTCAAGATAATTTCCAATAGATTTTGCACATTTTACAACAAATAACAATTTAATATCATTAGTTGAAATGTGATAATTAAAAAACAAAGGGGTGGCAATTTCAATGCCAAAGTAATCAATCCACTCTTGCTCTTGCTATCCTATGGTCCAGTAGCTCTATTTCCACCCTGGCAGCATAACTGCAAATCATTTTGATTCAAGGCTGATCCCATTTAGCTTGCCGCAGACTATAATTCCCAAGCGATCCTCTAATAAAATCCTTTCCAGATATTGTTTCCCAGACAGTACCTGTAAAATACCTCTTTCCCTGCTTAGTCGAATGACTGACATGTACTAGTGTTTCTAGCCAAACTTGTGGTCTGAACATTGCCTGCCTGAATCTTTTTTGGTAGTTTTGCCATTTTTGCTACTCTTGGGCATCTTCTATTGGAGTTTGTCATTGCTGAATTTGTACTTTCCCTTGTCCATTAATATCAGGTTTCCAATATTTGAGTATGATTTTGTTCATTACATTTTTAAGCCGAGAATTCAACTTCAACACTGTATACCGGCATACCTGCCCCTTCAGAACCTAACACAAGCAGCAAGAGGGTTGTGTGGTTGCAACAACCTTTATTAGAAGCATGAACACACTAGTCCTAATTGCCTGGCCTGTCTGCCATTATAAGCTCCTAGCAACAAAAACACTTACGTAACTAAGGCTTATGAAAATAATGCACTTAATTTTGTCACTGAGGTCACAACCATATTGTTGATTTCTTTACAGTTTGAACTTTCTCTTCCATGAATTCTCTTTTGACACAAGAGTTTTGCTCTTTGGATAAGGTAAGATGGTGTTCTTTGCCTGTGAGTTTTTAGCGTGAGGTGTCTATACTCCCTCCCATCCCCACACAGTCAAATGAACTATCTGCACAGGATGCCAGTACAGCATCTGGCCTAATTTTTGAACTTTTCAATCAATCAACCAATCAGTTAATAGTATTTACTGAATGCTTAGTCTATGCAGAGCACTCTAATGAGCCCCTGGGAGAGTACGATATATATTTGTTATAGTATTTTTCTAGCTCTTACTATGTGCCAGGCACTGAACTAGGCACTGGGTAGATACAAGACAATCGGGTTGGACACAGACACAGTCCTACGTAGGGCTCACAGTCTTAATCCCCATTTTACAGATGAGGGAACTGAGTCATAGAAAAGTTAGGTGATTTGCCCAGGATCACGTAGCAGACAAGTGGCAGAGCTGGTATTAGAACTCAGAACCTGTGATTTTCAGGCCTGTGCTCTTTTCACTAGGCCATGCTGCTACTAATGATATGTTAGTACACATGATATCTGCCCACAGTGACCTTATAGTCTAGCGGGGAAGACAGACACTAAAACAAATTACAGATAGAGGAAGTCCCGTAGGCCTGTCCCGAAGAAGCACCAGACACTCTGCAGTGGAAAATGAGTCATCCCACACACAGAACCCTGACTAGAAAGGCAGAAACCCAGTGTTGGGGATGCGGTGTATTGTTACCAGAGAGACATGCTCATGGAGACAAACATTTGATCCACAGAGTCTCTATCCAGTTGAAGCATGGAAAATATTCCATAAACTCTGATTCCCAGGCTCCCTTTCTGCCATCTTCCCCATCTGCCCACCTTTTTGGATGAAAACCGTCACCTTTCCAGACCTAGAATCCAGGTGGTGCCTTCAGATTTTTACCACACTTTAAATGGTGGAAGCCTTTGATCTAGGCTACAAAAGAGTTTCTGGTTCCCAGATCCTTATCTGATTATATCAAAGGGCTCCCTGCTTTTGAAGATCAGGTAGAATCCTTACTTCTTTCTTACTGACCATTCTTACTTAAATGAAACGGACACATTAGCTCTGGCTTAATTAATTTCTCCTAACTTTTATAGAGTCAGGAATCTACAGGTTGTAGCCTTTGTTTAGCCCATGAGTAATGAGATGAATATAATTGCTCCTCAAAATCATTTGTAATGGAGGAACAAGGTGGATCAAGAGCCCTCATCTCTTCTAATTTTAGACACGATTTTGCATGTATTTTATAAGACTAACCCAATTAGCCTAAACATCCATATTTTGCTCCCATTACTTGCCCAGCTGTATTGACACATTGTAGACCCACAGACAACAATTTAGATAGAAAATCAGGACTCCTTAAACACTCTGATACTCAGCCCACCTGCCCGCCCTAAGCACTTATGTATATAGTCTTATACTCTCCTGTCTCCCCTACTTGTAATTTACTTTAGCATCTATCTGCCCCACATGATCGTAAGCGCCATGAGGACAGAGATCCTGTCTATAACTTTCTTGTATTCTCCAAAGCACTTATTACAGGGATACACTTACAGTAAACGTTCAATAAAAACATTGGTTGATGAATTAATTGATTGATCCAGTTATCACCAAAATAGTCTGCTTTCTGTTCTTAGCAACTGGGTGAGGGAAGCAACAGGGCCTAATGGAATTAGCATGGGCCGGGACTTAGAGGGGCTGGGTTTTATCCTGGCTCTACCAATTGCTGTGTGGCCTTGGGCAAGTCACTTAACTTTTCAATGCCTCAGTTGCCTTATCGTTAAAATGGAGTTTGAGTATCTATTCTCCCTTCTATTTGGACTGTAAGCCCCTGGTGGGTCAGGGATGGTGTCCAATTCAATTAGCTTACATTTACTCCAGTTCAGTGTCTGGCACATAATAAGTGCTTAACAAATACTACAGTTATTATAAGCAAGGCATGTTCCCTGCCCACAACGATCTTACAGTCTAAAAGGAAAGGCAGACATTAATATAACTAAATAATTTATGATATTATATAATTTATAGATTCATACATAAATGCTGTGGGATTGAAGGTGGAGTGAATATCAAATGCCCAAAATTCACAGATCCAAGTGCATCGATGATGTAGAAGGGAGAGGAAACCGAGGAATTAATTTAATAACAAATACCATAATCAATTAATTAACAGCTTCTCTTCTGCCTTCCCTTCCATTGTGGTATTGGTGAAGTATCCACTATGCACCAAGCACTCTGCTAAGTACTGGGGTAGATTCATTGCCATCAAATAAGGCTCAGTCATGGAGCTCACAATGTAGTGGGATGGGAGAACAGGTATTTCATATCTATTTTATAGGTGAAAAAGTGAGGCCCAGAGACAGTAAGTGACATCCACGGTAACACAACAAGCAAGCATAAAAATGAAGATTCAATGCCTGCTGGATAACCTTGGGCAAGTCATTTCACTTCTCTATGTCTCCATTTCCTCACCTGTAAATTGGGGATGAAACTCCTGTTATCCCTCCCTCTCAGACTTTGAACTCCATGTGGGGAGAGGCATTGCATGTGACACCTCATTATCCTTTAGCTTCCCCAGTGCTTAGCACACACTAAAAGCTTAGCAAATATCAAAATTATTATTATTAGAAACTGAAAACTGCCAACTGAAAAATCCTCTCCCTACTTCTCACGAACTCCAGGCCTAACGTGTCATAAATTAGTAGTGGACAGTTCAAAGATCAGAGCTCAAAAAGCCCCAAATTATATCTATCAGACAAACGTGCTGCCCTAGCTCTTGAGTTGCGCTGATGTCTAGTAATAATAAAAACAGTAATAAATTTGTTAAGCACTTACTATTTGTCAAGCACTCTACCAAGTGCTGGGGTAAATACAAGGTAATCAGGTCCCCTCATGGAGCTTACAGTCTAAGTAGGAGGGAGAACAGGTATTGAATCCCCATTTTGCAGATGAAGGAACTGAGGCACAGAGAAGTGAAATGACTAGCCCCAGGTCACTACAGACAAGTGGCAGAGCTGATATAACAGCCCATGTCCTTTAACTTCCAGACCTGTTCTCTTTCCACTAGGCTATGCTGTCTAATGGCTCAAGAAGAATCATTGGTCTTCCCTGCCCAGGTCAGTCCTTGTTAATGGTAGCCTTGCTTTAAATGTTCTCAATTTTCTGGGTTCTGATGGAGCCTTCAAAGATGAAGCAATCGGACATCCAGTTCATCAGAAGCTTCCAAATAAAATGCGGGATTCCTGATTCAATTTCACCACTCTAACTGCAGTTCAAAACCCTAATCAAGACACCATACCATCTGTCCTGATTTCTTAAGAGGCAATTACGAAAATCCACTGGAAATCTGAAATTAGCTCTCCTATGACTTCAAATGCTTTTCAGAGGTCAAGGATGAAGAACAGGATCTCAACAGCCAGTTTTTTTCCAATTAGCATCCCCAGGAATCTACCTTTGGAATCATCAATATTGATAGAATGCATTCTGCAAAATGAAAACGAAAATCAATACAAAATATACTCAATATGGCAAAACAATTCCAGTCTTTAATTCAGTATGAAGTTTCACTTCAGCCATAGAATAAGAATAAAAGACAAATCTTGGGTCTTTTAATTCCACAACCTGTAAATGGCCCCTTGGCTCAAGTAGGTTCTCTAATCTTTAAGTTTTAATTAGCTGCCCACAATTCATAGAACATAAGGAATTAAAGGGCTGATATCTCGATCTCCCAGGAAATGACACACAATTAACCTCTTTTTTCTGGTCAAAAGCTGAAATTGAGAAAGGGTAATGAAAATGTTAATCCGTTCCCATGGCAAGGACTATCACAGAATGGGAAAACAACTCAAAATCTGGAATATAGTAGGAGAGAAAGTCCTAAAATGAACAAAAAACACAAATGCATTTTAGTAGACTTTTGGTATTTGTGGCGAGTTACATCAATGAATCAGATGGGTCACCAAATACCTGGTAAAAAATGTCAAATTGTTCTTTGTACTTTATTAACCTACCTTTCTGTCTCCTCTCACTTTTTCAATAGATCATATTTTTTTCAATCAACTGAATTTAGTAGGCTTTTTCTGCATGCAGAGTGCTTAGTAAGCACTTGGGAGAGTAATAATAATAATAATAATAATTAAAGTATCTGTTAAGCGCTTACTATGCATGAGGTACTGTACTAAGCACTGGATAAGAGTTGGTAGACATATTTCCTGATGACAGTGGAGCTTCAATCAGTAATGAACACAGAACTACTGTCAGACAGATCTTCCAGAGTCTCATTTTTCATTTTGTCCAGTTACTTTGAGGATTCAGGAAGAAGAAACATTCCCCAGAGAGCCCAGATGAGATCCTCCATGGCTAAAACACTGAATCTCCAAACCTAGAGCTGGAAGGACCCTCAAGAAATCAACCTGTGGAACTGTCTGCTGGGATGAAGGGCAGCTCATCAGCTGGATTGAACTCATCAGATCCGGTAAGGGCACAAAACTGAAAACAAAACATTTCTGCCTGGGAAAAATTGTGTATACAATAGCAGAAAGCATCATGGCCTAGTGAGAACAAAAAAGGCCTGGGGATCAGACGGCCAGGATTCTAATCCTGGGTTAAGATTAGAAGGTCCTGGAAGGTCTTTGGATTCTGATCTGGATTTTCCACTTGTCTACTGTGTGACCTTGGGCAAGTCACTTTACTTCTCTGGGACTCAGTTCCCTCATCCATAAAATGAGGATTACTATTAGTAGTAGTAAAAATAATAATGATAATTATGGTATTTGTTAAGCACTTACTATGTGCCAAGCACTGTTCTAAGACTGGAAACCCCATGTGGGACAGGGACTGTGTCCAACCTAATTAGCTTGTATCAACCCCAGCACTTAGTACAGTGCGTGGCACATAGTAAGTGCTTAACAAATACCATAAAAAGAAAAAATCCTGGGTCCACCACCTGTCTGCTTTGTGGCTTTGAAAAAATCGCTTAATTTCTCTGTGCCTCAGTTTGCTTACTGGTACAAAGGGGATAAGATACTTGCTCTCCCTCCTACTTAGACCATGGGACAGGGACTGTGTCCAACCTGATTATCTTATATCTACCCCAGTGCTCAGTACAGTGCTTGCACAAAGTAAGGGCTTAACAAGAACCATATAAAAAGAATGTTCACTGCACACCTTTCATTTGAAAGGGCCTTAAAGTTAACTAATGCTCATGCCATTGGGAAAAACAAACCAGGTGAATCAATCACTCAATTAATCAGTGGTATTTATTGAGTGCATAGTGTGTACTCTTGGGAGAGAACAGTAGATGAATGACTAAGCCATCCTGACCACTGGTTATCTTTTCTATACATAGCGATCTTCAGTTTCTCCAGGTCCTCTAGCCTGTAAGCTCCTTGTGGGCAGGAATGTATCTACCAACTCTGTTGTACTGTACTCTCCCATGTGCTTAGCACACTGCTCTGCACACATTAAATGCTTTAATAAATGTCACTGGTCAATTGATGGACTGAGTGACCTGGAAGCTCTTTGGAATGAACCATTCGGTTCAGGCCAGTAGGAATAGAAAGTGGACAGAGTGGACAGAGTGATGCCATCCATTGATTTGCCTGGGATGTTACTCAAGTCAGTGGCCCTTACAGGATGATTTGGAAAGTAAAACAACACTCACTAAGTCTTATGTATACTGATATGAGTAATGTTATAATCGCTAGATCTGTTCACCCAAACTTTAGAGGTTCTTTCAAGTGCCTGGAGTTCCACTAAGGGCTCTGACTGTAAGGGAAACTTCAGATCAGTCTTCCCTCTCCTTCCACTTACAGGGAGAATTTCTAGGAAATGAAATCTCACCATTATGGGCCAGAAAGCACTCTGGGGGCATTCAGCACTCTAAGATGTCCCATCCCAGAAACAATCAGGACAGCTGTTGTGACACAAGGCTGACTAAACCATCGTGCAATTGTGGCAGCCACAGCAACTGTTAACCACGTTTCTTAGGGCTGGAGGACTTTTGTACCTTTGGCATTGCAACTGAGACAGTAGCTGACATGTACAGTTTGGCAAACCCAATATTCACAGCTCCTGGCTGTCACACAGTCTATCTGTCCCTAGCTCTGGCCGACAAGCAGCAGAGTGGTGCTTTGCTTTGGTTTTCAATAGCTTTGTCTCATGCAATCCCTCCTAATTAAACTTCATGCACCTTCAAAATGGGAAGAAATTACTCAGCTTTCAGGTAGGACTTTATATTATCAAAGGGCTTTGTTTTTATTAGTTTTGCTTCATATCATCCCTCTGATCAAATCTGTATTATTATAAAAATCCTTTTATATACCCAGATATGAATGACATAACTAAAAAGCTCAGCAAACTCTGAACACGAGCAGCAGCACAAGACACCTTAGTGTGGGAAAATAGAACAGCCTGGTCCCTGAAAAGATTGCCATCAGATTTGTAAAGAGGAGCTCCAAGTGACTGGTCACCTTGTTTGTTAATGTGTAGAATGCCGAAAATAATGCTTCAGGATCCTTGGGAAAAGTGATTGCTACCAAACGGTACAGTAAATGGGTTGGGCACATAAAATTTTTTTCCTACCGTCTGACTCAGAGGCTGCGTTCCTTGATCCAGAACAGTGCTCTGCACACAGTAAGTGCTCAATAAATACGATTGAATGAATCCAGAAGGGACATAGCAGGGCAAACCACACGCACGATAATCAATCTCTTCTCACAGAATCTCCAAACTGAAGCTGCAGGACCTAGTTTTTCCATTGTTTTCAACAGGTGACTCCATCATCATCATTTTCATCATCATCACTGTGTAGATTATAATTGCTCTATCAGAAAACATTTAACAATATCAATATGACATTTTTTAGCAGGAAAACTTTATCTTTAATCTTGAGATTCATGAATTGGAACTTTCAATAATAATAATAATAATATTGCTACTATTGTTATTGAAAGTTTGAGTGTTTTGCTGATATACATAATGCAATTTTAATATTTTCTGTATTTGTCTTTCTCCCGATTTTAATAAAGCAAAATATCATTTTCCTTTACTTATCCATTCCTTTATTTAGGCTGAAATTATGCCTTGTAGGTCTCTGCTAATGCTTTACATAAATAATCAATCTCCATTCTAAATAACTTTATGGATTTTTTTATAATAAAAGCATCTTTTAGGTATCTTATAATTTCCTCCCTTTCCTCCAATCGTCTCTTGATTAAGTTCTCTGCCATTGATTTTGATGCTCTATTATTGGATAAAATGTGTCTTATTTTATTTGGCAGAAACATGCAGTATGGCACTTTTCAAATTTGTCAGATTAACAACTCTGGGAAAATGTGCTGTGATTTTGGAAGTTTCGAAACATATTTCTAAACATATTAATCAAGGGCTGTAAGGTATCATATTCTAGAATCATTCCAAAATATAAAATACCTCCAGTATTTGATAGATGAGCTTTTTAAACTGAAACTGATTAAGGTAAAAGTCACACTAAGTAATAAGGACGGCTTAAAGCTGGGAATGGAGTTTTTCAACCATACAATAATTTCCCAACTACCAAGCAGCCAACAGAATATGCTGAAAAGAAGGGATATCTTAACTTCTCTTTGTTCCTTTGCTCTCTCACGTTACTTCCTTCTGGTGTCAAACACTGGTGTACATGCAAAATAATCACAGTCACTGACCTACAGGAGCATCTTTTACCCATTTAACTAAGCACAGTAAAATTCTGTATAAATTACCACTCTTCCTCCATAACAATAATAGTGGTATTTGTTAAGCATTTACAATGTGCTAAGCACTGGTAACATCCAATATAAGCAAATAGGACTCTGTCCCTGTCCCATAGGAGACAAGGGAAAACAGGTATTTTATCCCCATTTTTACAGGTGAAGAAATTGAGGCACAGAGAAGTCAAGGGGCTTACCTAAAGTCACACTCCAGGTAAGTGGCTGAACTCATCCTATCCCGACTGGATTACTGCATCAGCCTCCTTTCTGATCTCCCAACCTCCTGTCTCTCCCCTCTTCAGTCCATACGTCACTCTGCTCCCCAGATTTTCTTTCTACAGAAACATTCTGGGCATATCACCCCCTCCTCAAAAATCTCCAGTGGTTGCCTATCAAACTCCATATCAAGCCAAAAGTCCTCACCATTGGCTTCAAAGCTCTCCATCACCTTGCCCCCTCCTACCTCACCTCCCTTCTTCTCCATCCCAGCCTGCACACTCCACTCCTCTGGTGCTAACCTTCTCACTGGGCCTCGTTCTCACCTGTCCCACCTCCAACTCCTATCCCATGTCCCAATCAATCAATCAATCAATCGAATTTATTGAGCGCTTACTGTGTGCAGAGCACTGTACTAAGCGCTTGGGAAGTACAAGTTGGCAACATATAGAGACAGTCCCTACCCAACAGTGGGCTCACAGTCTACTTCTGGCCTGGAACGCCCTCCCTCCCCAAATCCGCCAAACACTCACACTTCCCCCCTTCAAAGCCCTACTGAAGGCTCACCTCCTCCAGAAAGCTTTCCCAGACTAAGCCCCCCCTTTTCCTCCACTCCCCCTCCCCTCCCAATCTCCCCACTTGCTCCCTCTGCTCTATCCCCCTCCCCACTCCACAGCACTTGTGGGTATATATGTACATACTTACAATTCTATTTATTTTATTCATGATGTATATAAAGCTATAATTCTGTTTATATTGATGCTATTGATGCCTGTTCACTTGTTTTGATGTCTGTCTCCCCCCCCCCCCTTCTAGACTATGAACCCATTGTGGTCTGGGATTGTCTCTATTTGTTGCTGAATTGTACTTTCCAAGCGCTTAGTACAATGCTCAGCACACAATAAGTACTCAGTAAATACAGTTGAATTAATAAAAGTCCCCTCAGTAGTGTTTACACCAGAGATTTCTCTATCTCTGCAGAATGGGGGAGGCAGATGATGAGGATGTTTGAGCTCAACTTAAGCTAGCTTTGGATGTAATACTGTAACTGTTCCTTCTCTGTAAAACATTATTTGGATTTTACTCCCTCTTCGATTAAGCACAGCATTTTAGTATATTAAACTCAGCCCAACCATGCATAGGGCTGTATTTGGGGGTGGGGAAAGGACCTGTTGTGGTAATTTGCTTGTTTTAATCGCATCTGTTAAGTGCTTACTATGTGCCAGGCACTGTACTAAGCACCGGAGTAGATACAGAATAATCAGGTTGGAGACAGTCCCTGTCCCACATGGGGCTCACAGTCTTAATTTCCATTTTGTGGATGAGGCAACTGAGGCTCAAAGACAAGAAGTGACTTGTCTCTTCTGAGACTAGAACCCAGGTCCTTCAGATTCCCAGGCTCATGTTCTATCTAGTAGTAGGCCATACTGCTTCTTATTGACTGTGGGAGAAAGAGGAAGTGTGTATGTATGTGGGGGGAGCTTAAAGAGCAGAAATCCTGCCCTGAAGTCTCTCCCTTCACTCATCATCATCATCATCATCATCAATCGTATTTATTGAGCGCTTACTGTGTGCAGAGCACTGTAGGATGTGAGGGGTGAATGAACTCTTCACCCAAACACGGTCCAGTGGAAAGTGCCTGGGCCTTAGAGTCAGAGGATGTGGGTTCTAATTCCTGCTCTGCTACAAATCCGCTGTGTGACCTTAGGCAAGTCACTTCACTTCTCTGTGCCTCGGTTACCTCACCTGTAAAATAAGGATTGAGACTGTGAGCGCCGTGTGGGACGGGGACTCTGTCCAACCTGATTACCTTGTATCTACCCTGGTGCTTAGAACAGGGTTTGGCACAGAGTAAGTGCTTAATAAATGCCACAATTATTAGCCATGTGAATGCCCCTGCCAACTTGCCGGTCTTTCTGATCTGGAAGGGTTGGGAAAAGAGGAGGGAAAGGGGGTGGAGGTAGAGAGGGAGATAGAAAGAGAGGTAGCGGAAAAAGCACAGTCCTGGAAGTCAGAGAACCTGAGTTCTGATCCTGGTTCTGCCCAGTGTGTGCTGTATGACCTTGGGCAAGTCACTTAATTTCTCTGTGCCTCAGTTCTCCCTCCTACTTATACTGTGAGCCCCATGTGGGACACGGACTGTATTGTGTAGTGGATAGAGCACGAGCACGGAAACCAGAAGGTCATGGGTTCTAGTCCCACTCTGCCATATAATAATAATGATGGCATTTGTTAAGCACTTACTATGTGCAAAGCACTGTTCTAAGCCCTGGGGAGGTTACAAGGCGATAGGTTGTCCCATGGGGGGCTCACGGTTTTAATCCCCATTTTACAGATGAGATAACTGAGGCACAGAGAAGTTAAGTGACTTACCCAAAGTCACACAGTTGACGGAGCCGGGATTTGAACCCATAACCTCTGACTCCAAAGCCCGGGTTCTTGCCACTGAGCCACGCTGCTGTGTATCTTTGGTCCGGCAGTCCCTTTGCTTCTCTGGGTCTGTTATCTGTAAAATAGGGATTGAGACTGTGAGCCTCACATGGGATTGTCTCCATTGTACTTCCCAAGCGCTTAGTACAGTGCTCTGCACACAGTAAACACTCAGTAATTACGAATGAATGAATGAATGACTGTGTCCAACCCGATTTGCTTGTATCCACCTCTGCGCTTAAGTACAGTGCTTGGCGCATAGTAAACGCTTAACAAATGCCACAATTATTATTAGTACCTATCCATGTTTGACACATGGTAAACGCTTAATAAATACCATTTAAAAAACGATAAAGGAGGGGAGAGAGAGATAGGAAGAGAAAGGAAAGAGAACAAAGGGCATCCTCCGGCAGCCTCACATCCGCCAAACTAGCGTACTTCCCCCCCCTCAAAGCCCTACTGAAAGCTCACCGCCTCCAGGAAGCCTTCCCAAAGGCCCCCCTTTCCTCCGCTCCTCCTCCCCTCCCCCCCCCCCGCTCTTCCCGCCCCACGGCACTTGTGTATATATGTACATATTTATAATTATAATTTTATGTATTTCATTAATGATGGGTATATATCTATAATTTTATTTACAATGATGCTCCGCCAATTGTCAGCTGTGTGACTTTGGGGCAAGTCACTTGACTTCTTTTTGCCTCAGTTACCTCCTCTGTAAAATAGGGATGAAGACTGTGAGTCCCACGTAGGACAACCTGATCACCTTGTATCCTCCCCAGCGCTTAGAACAGTGCTTGGCACATAATAAGCGCTTAACAAATGCTATTGTTATTATTATTATGCCTGTTTACTTGTTTTGATGCCTGTCTCCCCACTTCCAGACTGTGAGCCCGCTGTGGGCAGGGATCGTCTCTATTTGTTGCTGTATTGTACTTCCCAAGCGCTTGGAAGTCAGAGGTCACGGGCTTGGGAGTCAGATGTCATGGGTTCAAATCTTGACTCCGCCGCTTGTCAGCTGTTTGACTTTGGGCAAGTCACTTAACTTCTCTGTGCCACAGTTAACTCATCTGTAAAATGGGGGTTAAGATTGTGAGCCCTACATGGGACAACCTGATCTCCCTGTAGCCTCCCCAGAGCTTAGAACAGTGCTCGGCACATAATAAATGCCATTATTATTATTATTACTATTATTATCATTATTATTATTATTATTATTATGCACGTTTACTTGTTCTGATGCCTGTCTCCCTGCTTCCAGACTGTGAGCTCGTTGTGCGCAGGGATCGTCTCTATCTGTTGCTGTATTGTACTTCCCAAGCGCTTTCACATGTCTGCTGTGTGACCCTGGGCAAGTCACTTAAACGTCTCAGAGCCTCAGTTCCCTCATCTGTAAAATGGGGATGAAGACTGTTGAGCCCCACGTGGGACAACCTGATCACCTTGTATCCCTCCCAGCGCTTAGAACAGTGCTTGGCACATAGTAAGCTCTTAGCAAATGCCATCATTAGTATTAGTACAGTACGCTGCGCACAGTAAGCACTCAAGAAATGCGATTGAAGGAAGGCATTTCTGCAGTTTTAGGCCGCACGATCACCTCCCCCGCGGGTTTTCCAGGGGCTGAGAGTGTCCGGAGGTTTATTCATTCAATCGTATTTATTGAGCGCTTGCTGTGTGCAGAGCACTGTACTAAGCGCTTGGGAAGTACAAGTTGGCAACATACAGAGACGGTCCCGACCCAA
Organism: Tachyglossus aculeatus; assembly: GCF_015852505.1. Classification (NCBI taxonomy): domain Eukaryota; kingdom Metazoa; phylum Chordata; class Mammalia; order Monotremata; family Tachyglossidae; genus Tachyglossus; species Tachyglossus aculeatus. Next base: position 24,400,692 of record NC_052082.1, on the reverse strand, counting down.
CAGTGGGCTCACAGTCTAGGGCTCACAGGTTTAATCGGGAGGGAACCTCCACCGCCGCCAACTTGTCAAAATATCAGGTGTGCGTGGAAAGAAAAGACGAAATGCCGAAGCCCGGGATCGAACCAGGGACTTTTAGATCTTCAGTCCAGCGGTCTTCCAAATGAGCTATTTCGGCCCCACACCACCCTTCTCTTAACAGCCTTCATCTCACCTTCCCCTGGCGTCCCTCATTGTTTTGTTTGTGTTTCTTCTTTTCAGGTTTAACAATCCCTTCGTTTTTACAAATAACCCTTACTCAGCAATATATTGGAAGGTTACTTGAATTCCTGAGCAGTTGGTGAGACTCTGAAATTCATTCATTCATTCATTCAATCGTATTTATTGAGGGCTTACTGTGTGCAGAGCACTGTACTGGGAATTCTTGTGAAATTCTGTTGTATTGTACCCTTCCAAACGCTTAGTGCGGCGCTCTACACCTAGTAGGCGCCCAATAAATAAGAACAATAATAATAATAATGATTGCATTTATTAAGCGCTTACTATGTGCAAAGCACTGTTCTAAGTGCCGGGGAGGATACAAGGTGATCAGGTTGGCCTACATGGGGCTCACAGTCTTAATCCCCATTTTACAGATGAGGTCACTGAGGCACAGAGAAGTCAAGTGACTTGCCCAAAGTCACACAGCTGACAATTGGCGGAGGCTGAATTTGAACCCATGACCTCTGACTCCCAATCCCGGGCTGTCTGATATCACTGATTGATTGATTGATTGTCTTCTATACTGTGAACCCATTGTTGGGTAGGGACCGTCTCTATATGGTGCCGACTTGTAGTTGCCGACATGCGCTTAGTACAGTGCTCTGCACACAGTATGCGCTCAAGCAATACGATTGAACGAATGATTGATTGAAATGGTTCTAAATATTTTCATTTGTCTGTCGTGCATCTAAACTCCAAGGCTGTGTTTACCTAACACTTGGTAGAAAAGAAGTGTGGCTCAGTGGAAACAGCACAGGCTTGGGAGTCAGAGGTCATGGGTTCGAATCCTAGCTCCGCCAATTGTCAGCTGTGTGACTTTGGGCAAGTCACTTAACTTCTCTGGGTCGGTTCTCTTATCTGTAAAATGGGGATTAAGACTGTGAGCCCCACGTGGGACAACCCGATCACCTTATATCCTCCCCAGCGCTTAGAACAGTGCTTTGCACATAATAAGCGCTTAACAAACGCCATTATTATTATTGTTACAGTGCTCGCTCATGGTAAGTGTGTCCAAATACCACTTGGAGTAGTGGTAATCGGAGTTGGAGTCATATTAGTAGTTGCTGTAGTGGTGGTAGTAGTAATCCCGGTCCTGCCACTTGTCTGCTGTGTGACCTTGGGCAAGTCACAAAACTAGGTATAAGGGAAGAAGATAATGATAAAAAGAAAGGGAGAGTGAGAAAAAAAGAAGGAAGGCAAGACAAGTGCTTAGTACATACAGAACTCTGAACACAATAAACATTTAATAAATACTATCGACTGATCGATTTATGAAGGGGAAGTTGAACCACCCAGGTGTACAGTTGTACAGGTGTACAATTTATAGTGCTGATTTAAAATGTACAAAGATTTTTTTGAACTAATCTTTCTTTCATTCATTCATTCATTCAATCATATTTATTAAGCTCTTACTGTGATGCAGAGCACTGTACTAAGGGCTTGGAAAAGTACAATCAGCAATAAAGAGTGACAATCCCTGCCCACAACGAGCTCACAGTCAGGGAGGGGAGTGAGAGACAGACATCAATACAAATAAACAGGCATCAATATAAGTAAATAAAATTACAGATTCATTCATTCATTCAATCATATTTATTGAGCGCGTACTGTGTGCAGAGCACTGTACTAAGTGCTTGGGAAGTACAAGTTGGCAACATATAAAGACAGTCCCTACCAAACCGCAGGCTCACAGTCTAGAAGGGGGGGAGACAAACAAAACATATTAACAAAATAAAATAAATAGAATAGTAAATATGTACAAGTACATATATATATATATATATATACACACACACATAAATTTATATTTATATTTATATATATATATATATATATATATATATATATACATAAATGCTGTGGGCCTGAGAGGCGGGGGAAGAGCAAAGGGAGCAAATCAGGATGACACAGAAGGAAGTGGGAGATGAGGAAAAGTGGGGCTTAGTCTGGAAAGGCCTCTTGGAGGAGATGTGCCTCCAGTAAGGCTTTGAAAGTGGGGGAGAGTGATTATCAGGTGGATTTGAAGAGGGAGGGTGTTCCAGGCCAGAGGCGAGATCGAGACACAGTGAGAAGGTTAGCACCAGAGGAGCCAAGTGGGCCGTCTGGGTTGTAGGAGGAGAGATGCAAGGTGAGGTAGGAGGGGGGCAACGTGATGGACTGCTTGAAAGCCAGTGGTGCGGAGTTTTTGTTTGATACGGATGTGGATAGGCAACCACTGGAGATTTTTGAAGAGGTGGGTGGCAGGTCCTGAACGTTTTTGTAGAAAGATGGTCCAGGCAGCGGAGCAAAGTATGGAAAGGAGTAGGGAGAGGCAGGAGGTTGGGAGGTCAGCAAGGAGGCTGTTGCAGTAATCTAGGTGGGATAGGATAAGCGATTATAGTAACGTGGTAGCAGTTTGGATGAAGAGGAAAGGGCGGATTTTAGCAATGTTCGGAAGGTGGGAGCTTTAGCTGGACTATTAGTACCGCAAAATGTATAAACTTCAACAACATTAAAAATAGTGGTAGGTTTCTGGGCTTCTCATGAAGTCCGGAGCATTCACCATGTTATGGGAAGTAGTAATATTCATGACAAGCCCAAATCCATCAGGTACTATTACATTTAAAAAATACCCTTTGGCATGAAAATCTTTTTGCTTATTCTCAGCCTCCAATTAGGCCTGTTTTTGTAGCTGTGGTTACTAGATGTGTCTACATATAAGATAAATTCTTTTGAAATTCTGTCACCTCCTTTGCCTCTGTATTAAAATGATGACCTTGGTAAAGAATACAAGCAAAAAAGCATGTATAGAAGGTTGAGCCAAGTATAGTTACTTAGGCTCATTAAACCACAAGTTGATAATCTCACTGTCATTGTTATGTTGAATCATAAAAGCACACCTTTGGGCATCCTTACCAGGCCAAAAACAACTAAATTTTAATTATGCTCCAGATCGACCAACCCAGCTTTCCATAGCCAATTCTCCCACCTCCACTAAGCAAATGCCTGTGAACCTTGCACAATGCCCTAAAGGCTGAAAAGCCTGAATCTGTCAAATGAAGAGGATAGGTGAGTTCCAGAGCCACGGACTCCTCATGAAGAATGTTCCCGGCTCCACTCTCTTTTCTTCCTTTTGATCAAGTTCATCGAACCACATATCCGCATAAACTCCTCCTAATAATTGAGTGCATCATATGCCAAGCACCGTGCCACACACTGAGGCAAGTACCAAATAATCCCTCCTACTGGGAGAGATTATTAAAGCAGCATAGCTTTCTAAATTAATGGAAAGAGCCCAGACTTGGAAGTGATAAGATGTGGGTTGTAATCCCAACTCTGCCATATGTCTGCTGTGTGACCTTTTTTCAAATCACTTCACTTCTCCGTGGTTCAGTTACTTCAACTATAAAATGGGAATTAAGTCCGTGAGCCCTATTTAGTGCAGGGACTGTGACCGATCTGACTACCTTGTATCTACGCCAGCACTTAGATCAATGCTCGACACATAGTTAAGTGCTTAACATATACCACAGCTATTTTTAGTATTAGGGAGGGAGAACAAATATTTTATCTCCATTTTACAAGATGGAGAACAAAGGCATGGGGAAGTTACGTGACTTGCCCATTAAGTGACTTGTCCAACGTCATAAACAGAGCCAGGACTTTTACCCAGGTTTCCTGATTCTCAGTACTATGATCATCCCACTTGGACAAATTATCTAGCAAGCATCTCAAGGAGGACTGTCCCTACAAAGGAGTATACAGGGTTTTAAGGGATACAAATCCTGGAAAATCCTACTCCTCCCAACAGCTATGGCTACCCTTCTGAAAGCAAGAATTTCATCCTAGATCATTTCAGATCATTATCAGTCATACTTTCTGAACATTTCCTGAAGAGCACTGAACTAAACACTTGGGTTAATACCAGAGTTGGTGGACACCTCCTCTACCTATAACAAGCTTTATGGACTGGGGATGAGCTTATAGTGCAGAGACGAGTTTACAGACTCAAAACAGTCCAAACCGCTTCATCTTGGCCAGAAGTTTTACAGTCAAAGAAAGAGCTCAAGAGTTACTTTGGTGTACAAAACATGGATCCTTCTCAGGGTATCTTGCGAGGCTAGTTCACTTCCCATCCTTCCAGCCCTCTGTTTTTGTCCTGCTTAGGAAAGCAGTCTTCAATCTGGGAAACTGTGACATTTACTACCTCCCTAAGGGAAGATGTAATAGTAGTAGTAATATTTATTGAGCCCCCTCTGAGTGCAATACATTATATTAAGCACCTAAGTACAAAACAAGCAAGTGACTCTCCCCTGCCCAGAAATTACTTCCATTCTAATTGGGAAGAAAAACATGAAAATATTTACAAATGGAGTAATTACAGTTCAATAGCATATACACAGTAGTGCTCAGGATGGGTATACAGAAGGGCAATACTGCTGGAAGAGTTGTATGATAAGTGGCATTAGGATGCCTGGGATAGGGTTATATTTCAGAGTAGAGGTTTTGTTGATCGGGGCGTATGTACCTCAGAGGAATCGCTTTCAAGCTTTTTTCAAACAGTAAATGGTTATTTAAAGAAGGTAGATATAGAGACCATGGCTAACAGATGGAGAAAAATATTCCCCAAAAGGGGTCATTAATACCTTTGGTAGACCAGCAATACAAGGAGAGTCTGACAATGGGTAAAAATCATTCAATGGTAACCAAAACAGTGAAAATTTGCTACCTAAACCAGTCCACCTTTTCTGTGTGTTTAGGGAGAAGGAAGGTGTCTGTCAATCGGCATTTCAACAGTTCTCTGAATACTCCCTAGCCAAGAATTCCTCTTCCAGACTAGGTTACAGCTTAGGCACATCCCACTGGGACTGCTTCCTCTAAAAACAAGCCATCGCCCCAGTCCCTGCAGATCTTATGCTATTCCCCACGCATGGCAAAAACTTAATGAAATCATACAGTTGGGAAGGACCTCAGTTCTCACCCTCAGAAAGAACCGTACCTCAAAACCAGAAAAGGAAGAATCAGTCCTTTAAGGAAGATTTCTGTAAGGTGCCTCCAATGGTTGCCCATCCATCTCTGCACCAAGCAGATACTTCTCACTCAAAATCAGCTGTCTCCCCCTTATTTGCCCTTATTCCTCTCCCACTACAACCCAGCCCATACACTTTGCTCCTCTAAAATCAACCTACTCACTGTCCCTCATTCTTGCCTTGCCCTTTCTCCTACTTGGAACCCCATCCATCAAAATATGTTATCACTCTCCCACTTTTCCAAGCCCTACTGAAATCATATCATCTCCCACTCCCTTCTGCATCACCCTGACTTGCTCCCTTTGCTCTCCCCCCAATTCCCAGCCTCACAGCATTTATGTATGTTTCTGTAATTTTATTTATTTGTACTGATGTCTGTCTCCCCTGTCTAGATTGTGAGCTCGTTGTGAGCAGGGAATGTTACTGTTTATTGTTGCACTGTACTTTCCCCAGGCACTTAATACAGTGCTCTGTACACAGTAAGCGCTTAATAAATGCAATTGAATGAATAAATGAATTAATCTTCTCCCGGAAACCTACCCAACTAGGCTTTCTCCTCACCACTCTATTTCCTCTCCTATGTACTTAGTCCCACCCACAAAGCACTTGGAGAAACCCCTACAACCCCACCTCCACAGCACTTACTCATACATATCCTTATATTTAGTTGGTTCCCCTATCTGTAATTTATTTACACATCTGTCCTGTCTCTTTTGTTGCCTTCTGAAAATTAAAAGGAATGGCAAAAGTAATGAAAATTTCAACTAGAAAAATCATATCTTGGCCTGGGGATATGGCCTCCCTTTCTAAATTTTTTTCTTGAAAGAATACAATCAGACTTAAGAATCAGACCCACATTTATGTATATGATGCATAGCATCACACAACTGCACCAACCATGTACTTAATTTATTTAAGGAGTTGAGTCCTTAGAACTTAGTATTTAATTTCATTGATGATTCATTCAGACCTTTAGTTTTGACTTTGCATACATAATACTGAAAAATATGACTGCAGAAATTAGAATTCATTCATTCATTCAATCATATTTATTGAGCGCTTACTGTGTGCAGATCACTGTACTAAGAGCTTGGGAAGTCCAAATCGGCAACATATAGAGACGGTCCCTACCCAACAACAGACTCACAGTCTAGGAGGGGGAGACAGAAAGCAAAACAAATAGACAGGAGTCAGTACCATCAGAGTAAATAGAATTATAGCTATATATACACATCGTTAATAAAATAGAATAATAAATATGTATAAATGCTATGGGGAGAGGCAGAGGGTAGGACAGAGGGAGGGAGGGGGGCGATGGGGAGGGGAGGAGGAGAGGAAGAAGGGGGAATACTAAAATAACACCAAGTAGAATATTAGTTTGACTAGTACATTAGCATCCCAAATCACATTGTCAACTCTAGAGAATTTAAAACCACAGATTCATTTATTCTTAGCTATGTGATCAAATATACTTCTGATTCATTCATTCATTCAGTGGTGTGCAGTGCACTGTATTAAGCACTTGGAAAGTACAATTCATCAAGAGATAAGAGACAATCCCTACCCAACAATGGGCTCAGTCTGGATATACACACACACACAAACGTGTGTACATATATATATATATATACATTTATATATATATACACATATATAGTTATACTTAAATGAAAATTGAATAGAGGTGGGACTTTCTAGCATTTTCTATGCAAAGGGAATTGCCCAGCCCATATAGCTTTTCTGACAAATTTTCTAGCAATGTTGACAATAGGCACACTGGGCAATTAACACCACTTGTAAAATTTAAATGGAATTTAACTACAGTTGAAGATAGAGATTAGAAGTCAGAGAACTAACCTGGTTCTTGCTTATTTAAAAGCAAGTTTCTTGATAGTGATTTTCCTAAATTGTAGAAAATAAAATTTTGAGAAAATGAAAACATAAGGATTAGTCATATGGGGAAGGGAATATGGAGTGACTATTGCTGTGTTATTACCTTTTACATGTTCTATTTAGTTGATCCAGGAAGTCATTTAGGAAAAGACATTTGAAGTGCATCATTAAACGAATTTCATGTTCTGGAAGGCTTCTATTCGGCTTGTTAATAAAACTATCCTCCTTACAAATACATCAAAGGTAGGCGCCACATTTAATTTATACTTTGTAAAACCTCACTGTACTCCATGTCATGCAACCCTTTGACTATTAATAAATGTAACAGTAAATCCACTGAGTCAGAAGATATATTTTTAAATGCTTTAATAATTTTATATGAACTTTAGAAATTAGAATATTAAAATGTTACAAGAAAGTACCCAACTGTAACGTCACACAAAAATATTTGAACATAGTAAAAATACAATTTACAAATAAATCTACATTTAAGAAAGTGGAATGCTTTTTATGATCAAAAATTATCCTAAATATATAATTAACTTTGTTTCCTATGAAATATTTTCTCCAACCTACTTAGACTACGAGTCTCGTGGGACAGAGGCTGTGCCCAACCTGATTAAGTTGTATCGCCTCCAGCGCTTAGATCAGTGCTTGATACATAGTAAGCACTTAAGTACCATAATAATAATAATAATAATATTTTATTTTTCTTTTCATAAGTTCATTATACACTTATAATTAGGCCATTAAACATTCAAGTTTTCCAACCTATGCATATTTAGTAGTGCATACTGTACACTTCAGTAATGAAAAACTAAGGAGAAGATATATTCACTCAATTGTATTTGTTGAGCTCTTATTGTGTGCGGAGCACTGTACTAAGCGCTTGGAAAGTATAATTCAGCAACAGAGATAATCCCCGCCCAACAACGAGCTCATAGATAGTACAGACATCACACACCCCAACTGCAGTACATTTTTTAAATTAATAAGCTGAAAGACAACTGAGTGTTATAAATTAAAATTATGTAAAATGCTATAGTTTTTCTCTCATTCAAGGTGATCAAATTTTAACTTGATATGCATACAGCTAACAAACTGTTTTGAAAATGTAAAAATATTCTTCTCATATTCATGTTGAATTTATGAAAAACATCACTTTTTAAAAGTTTAAAAAGCTTCATTAACATTATAGAAGTAAACCAAATTGTTAATAATCAATTGAATAATCAATTGAATAATTGAAATATACTTCATGTATTCATAGGATTCCAGAGACCACTCTGTCTTTGAGTATTTGTCCAAAAAGACTTGCATCTCCTCCCAACCAGAGAAATGATGGTTTGGGTGACTCTGGGGTGCAGACTTTCATCTTTGGAGGTAGAATCACTTGGTTTTCCCCCAAGTCCCTCACTGGATGAAAGGCTGTGTGACAGGAAATGGATCCAAAGCTTTTTCTGCATTCTTCCAGTTGTGAAAATTCTCCCTATACCATTCAACTGATTAGAAAATAATTAGTTAAATTAGGTGACATGAACAGGTTTTGGACTCTTCTTCCTGCTCAAGAAAAATGGTAAACTACAACAGCAGTTTGCTAAGAATATCGTTTTAAAAATAATACAGACTGCTAGAAGTACACAGATGTCTACTTAAACAATTAAGAATGCTTCATGCAGACCTTTCTCTCCATTAACAAGGTATTAAGCAGAATTTTGGTGGCTTATTCATGACCTTCCTTCCTCTCCCCCTCACCCCCTCTCCATCCCCCCAATCTTACCTCCTTCCCTTCCCCACAGCACCTGTATATGTTTATATGTTTGTACATATTTATTACTCTATTTATTTATTTTGCTTGTACATATCTATTCTATTTATTTTATTTTGTTAGTATGTTTGGTTTTGTTCTCTGTCTCCCCCTTTTAGACTGTGAGCCCACTGTTGGGTAGGGACTGTCTCTATATGTTGCCAACTTGTACTTCCCAAGTGCTTAGTACAGTGCACTGCACACAGTAAGCGCTCAATAAATACGATTGATTGATTGATTGATTGATTGACCTCAGTATAATTCTCTCTTGCTGACTGTGTTTTAGGCATTTCACATCACAACTGCCCCAAAGTCAAATCCACATTATTTGAAATTTAGACTAGCTGCTCTACAAGGAACTTGGTGATTATCCATGGATCACATTTACCCATGCTAACCCTACCCCAATTAACAAAGAAAATGGAGTTTCCTCATTTAGTCTGTTAAAAAAGTCAAAAATTCTCATGAGTTTCATTCTTTGATTCCATTTTCCTGGAGGTAATGAATGAATTTGCTTCTCAAATCACTGATTAAAGCTAGCACTTTCTCATCTCAAGTGACTGTGATTACATACTACAAGTGTATAGGCCCTTTTAAACTATTCATTCATTTTATTCAATCGTATTTATTAAGCGCTTACTGTGTGCACAGCACTGTACTAAGCGCTTGGGAAGTACAAGTCGTCAACATATAGAGACGGTCCCTACCCAACACCGGGCTCACAGTCTAGAAGGGGGAGACAGACAACAAAACAAAACATGTAGATAGGTGTCAAAATCGTCAGAACAAACAGAATTAAAGCTATATGCACATCATTAACAAAATAAATAGAATAGTAAATATGTACAAGTAAAATAAATATAGTCATAAACCTGTACAAATATATATATATATATATATATATATATATATATATACAAGTGCTGTGGGGAGGGGAAGGAGGTGGGGGGGGGGAGATGGGGAGGAGAGGAAAAAGGGGGCTCAGTCTGGGAAGGCCTCCTGGAAGAGGTGAGCTCTCAGTAGGGCTTCGAAGGGAGGAAAAGAGCTAGTTTGGCAGATGTGCAGAGGGAGGGCATTCCAGGCCAGGGGGAGGACGTGGGCCGGGGGTCGACGGCGGGACAGGCGAGAACGAGGTACAGTGAGGAGGTTAGCAGCAGAGGAGCGGAGGGTGCGGGCTGGGCTGTAGGAGAGAAGGGAGGTGAGGTAGGAGCGGGCGAGGTGATGGACAGCCTTGAAGCCCAGGGTGAGGAGTTTTTGCTTGATCCGTAGGTTGACAGGCAGCCACTGGAGATTTTTGAGGAGGGGAGCAACATGCCCAGAGCGTTTCTGCACAAAGATGATCCGGGCGGCAGCATGAAGTATAGACTGAAGTGGGGAGAGACAGGAGGATGGGAGATCAGAGAGGAGGCTGATACAGTAATCCAGCTGGCATAGGATGAGAGATTGAACCAGCAAGGTAGTGGTTTGGATAGAGACGAAAGGGCAGATTTTGGCGATGTTGTGGAGGTGAGATCGGCAGGTTTTGGTGACGGACTGGATGTGCGGCGTGAACGAGAGAGTGGAGTTGAGGATGACACCAAGGTTGCGGGCTTGTGAGACAGGAAGGATGGTAGGGCCGTCTACAGTGACGGAAAAGTTAGGGAGAGGGCAGGGTTTGGGAGGGGAGATAGGGAGTTCAGTCTTGGACATACTGAGTTTTAGATGGCAGGCAGACATCCAGATGGAGATGTCCTGAAGGCAACTATCAAAAACTATTTACCACAGCAGTGCCATTAGAATGAGGGAGTTTTATATTTGCTGCTCTACCTAAGGGCGAGTTTAACAGACCATTCTGAAACCAAAGAGCAAAATTTCTTTTGCTATTTCCATGACTCTCCACTGAAGTTCTACTTCTAAAATAAACTGTTTTGCCTTATCTTTCAAATCTCTCCACATCAAAATGATATCCATTAATGTAAAACATACTTGTTTTCTTTATTCCTTCTTTCCAAGGCACCTTAGGTCTCCATCCTAATCCATGCATTTTTTCAGATTTCATTGGGTACCCCATATCATTGGATGGTCTGAAGGAAAAAAAAAACGTTTAAAATTAAAGTTTCTGGGTGAAATTCCAAGAAACCGACTTCTCATTAAGCAAAGAAAAAAAAGGGAGAGATAGATCCTTGCACTTTCAATCTGGTTCTACATCAGGCAGAAATCAGACCTTCTTGAAGTGACTAAAGTTTGGATCTCCAAACCTAGCAAATTCCCCTAAGAAGTTCCTTTGTCCCATCTTTCCAAGTCCAGGCCTCCCCATTCACAATATGTTTACCAGTTTCTCCCACCTTGTCTCCCTGATCCTCTCGCTATTCTAAATCTAATTTTGTAACTATATTTTGCCTTCTGTGCTCCCCTGAGCCTTCCCACACATGGCAATTCCCAATCCCTCCCCAAATCACACCTCCCCCCCAGCTCCCTGGGGCTATGAAAAAAGTCTGAGTACATCAATTCTTTCTCTTCTCCATCAGTGCACATATACAGCACAGGCCTGAGAGTCATGAGGACCTGGGTTCTAGTCCCGGCTCCGCCACTTGTCTGCTGTGTGACTTTGGGCAAGTCACTTAACTTCTCTGTGCCTTAGTTACCTCATCTGTAAAACGGGGATTGTCCTGTGGGGGACAGGGACTGTCCCCAACCTTAATGTGCTTGTATACACCCCTGCACTTAGAACAGTGCCTGGCACATAGTAAGTGCTTAACAAATACCACAGTTATTACTATTATTTTTGCAGGTGGCTTACAGGTGTGGTCTGGAAGTAATGCACCAGAGGTGGGGGGGTAGGCAGGGGAGGAGGAATTTTTTGGATTCTTTAAGTCAAAGTGTATAAACCCATGCTACTGAAAGAGGACATTATAACCCTTCAATTTTTTCACCAGTTACTCACCTGTCATTAACATAATCAACCCAGTTTTCAGTTTCAGACTCTGAACTGGTCTCTTTTATCTACCCAAAAAGAGATCACTTTTAATTCAAACTGAAGCATAAAAGGTCATAAAAGCACAGTAATCTATAGTAAACTAAAGAGATTGAACACTTTCCCCAAAACTGCCGAAAAGTAGTTCCAATCAAAATTCCAAACACTTTTTTGAGTCATCTGTATTCAGACTAAGAACCCAGCTGTTTCTTCTTAGCTTCACATTAGTCAGAAACATATATAGAGGTTCTTTTTATCTATTCATGTTCATGGTTTTGTATTTGTTCAATCTCCACAAGACCATAGGTCACGTCTTCCATCTTCCTTAGTAATTTCCAAAAATACCTAATATACTAGATTATTTGCATTCAGGAGATACTTGATAAATTCTGATTGAATAAGCAAAGTAGAAAAATGACAAAAAATTGTAAATTCAAAATTCCTGGTTATTTGATTAATGGTTGAGCAAAAAAATAATTTATATCCTGAGATCTTTGAAAAAGACATTAGTCTGAAGAATTACTTTGATTTAGTTTCTTATTCTGATCCCTGAAAAGTCCAATTATCATTAGTAGGGAAACTACTGGTATAAAATTTACAGGGTGCCTAAAGACACTATTTTTCCTTGCATCACATTTAATATAAAGACTAAGAATGCAAGTAAAAATTCCCTACTGATTGCCTTGAGGAAATGAAGAAAACAATTTAACAATGTTTCATTAAACAAAAAAGACCATACCCTAATCTTTTTTACTCATAAGGATAGTTACTTAATAATAGAGAAAAGTTTTCGACAGAAATCTTGGATCACTTTCTATCACTGGAGCAAAGGAGCAAAACATTAAACATTTAATCAATCAATCAATGGTATTTATTGAACATTCATTAAAAGGCATGGTGTACTCTCACACCGAAAAATACTGTCTTTTATACCAGGGCTGCAATAGTGTTTGAAAGATGATATGCTGAATCATTTCCCAATAAGCACGCCTTGCATGGGGTAGCATATAGATTAAATAGTTGAACTGTAAAACAGCCTGCTAAAATAGTCATCCGGAGGCACAACAGCTGCCTATATAATTCACTAATTTTGAACCTATAATCATGGGCTGCAGCAAATTTATCAGAAAAAGTGGGGAAAGACGAGGGGAGAAACAATTTTATGGTCATATGACAACACAGATGACATTTACTCCTGAGATGTTGCTATTCACAGGGGCTGTTAGCATTTTCTACAGGTGAACCAGCATGGTTTGGTGGATTGTGCGCGAGGCTGGGAGTCAGAAGAACTTGAGTTCTGATACTGGCTCCGCCATCTGTCTGCTCTGTGACCCTGGGCAAATCACTTAAATTCTCTGTGCCTCAGTTACCTCATCTGTAAATGGGAATTAAGTCTGTGAGCCCTATGTAAGACATACTACCTTGTACCTACCCCAGTATTTAATACACTAACTGGCACAGAAAAAGCACATAACAAATGCCATAAAAAACCCTATACATATAATTATTAGCTGGATGGTTTTCAAAGGACACTTACCAATTGGATTAACTCTTTAGCAAGTTGGACGACTGACATCTCAAAATTGGTTCCAATGTTATAAATTTCACCTGGCTTCCCATTTTTTAAGACAGTGAGAAATGCTTCCACTACATCCGTGGCATAAAGGAAATTTCTTTTCTGAAGCCCTGAACCATGAATGCAGCTAAAGAGATTAAACACACTTTCCGTCAAATATAAGTAACCAAATAAATTATTCAGCTATTTAAGTGTTTTGTAGGAAAAACAACTCAGTTCTACAAATCCATTTTCTCATTCCTTGACAAAGTTAAACTTTATGCAAATATATGAACAAATTCTAATAGTATTATTCAAGGAAAAGTTTCATTTAAATGTATCTGAAAACTAAATTAGGTATGAAGGAAAATAATTAAATAGGAAATTTTATAACAAAAACAGTCAGCAACAATTGCCAGAAACAATGCCATTATTATAGACATCACCACCAATAACAAACACTAATTAACACTAAAACTAAAGGATAAAAAAAATGCATACCATTTCCTGTTGTGCTGTAATAGGGAGATAAATTTTGGAATAACCTATGAAGAACATTTACAGGTTATCACAGATTTGACAAACATTCAGGCGCTTTCCTCTTTACAGCTCCTGGCCCAAGAATCAAGGAGCTTTCTACAATTCCCCTGTAAGAGTTTTACAAGCAAAGATTTGCTAAAAATATACTGGACTTTCATTTTACTCTGAGAAAAAGCAACATAAAGTGGATCAGCCTAAAATGAAGCAGTCAGTGGACAAGGGATGGATGGGTTCCACACCATAAATAAGCAGCTTAAGTCATATTAAAGATGCTTAAAGCAAGGTCCTAAGAGTTTGCTAAGATAACCGAGGGGGAAAAGTCGGCCCCAAAGCTCTCAAGTGCTTCCCTAATGCCTTGCTCTTGAAGGGGGAGTGTAAAAATTGAAATGCACTACTGAGTTCCTAGATTCCATACACCAGTGCACCTCACATGAATGTGGGAGACTACTTGGAAGGCAAAAAACCTTAGCAAAAAAACAGTTTTATGGCATTAACTGTGAGACTCCCCTTCATCCTCAACTCCCCTAGAAAAAGTGTGCCACTGTATAAATAACTTTTATAAAACAGTGGACACCAATTACTACATTCTAACCAGATTATGTTCTAGTGATTTTAAAATAGTGTAAACTTTAAAAGTAAAAAAAAAACTCACCACTATATAATAATAAACAGACATCCTTAAGGCTCAATACAACATCTTCCTAATAATACTTTGTGGATTTCACATTACCATAAAAGATGTCTAGTACCTCCCAAGCTCTCAAGTCTAATTTGGGACAGCTACACTACTACAATGAAGGAATGGCAATGGAATAATTCATACTTTTCCATTTCAAAAGGCAGCTCCATTAGCCATAGCTTCCAAGCACTACAGGTTTCAGATGTCCTTGAAATCATCCAATAGTTCAAAAGACTAAATACAATTAAGAGCAAGTGAAAGACTGCTAAAATTCTACTTTAGTAATGTTGCATGGGGATCATTTGGTGAGCAAAAATTTCTACACACTGATCAGGAGTTTCTGACCAATCTTATGTATTATAAATTATTTATTTCTATTAACGTCTGCCTCTCCCTCTAGAATGTAAGTTTGTTTTGGGCAGGATATGTATCTGCCAATTCTGGTGTACTGTACTCTTCCAAGCACTTAGTACTGTGCTCTGCACATAGTAAGCACTTAATAAAAACCACTATGTGAATCAATCAATCAATATTCATCTCCCCTGGAAAGAGCCAGCCTGAGAGACCTCCCGGGAGGAACAGCAGAGAGTCTGGAGAGAACCTAGCAGAATGGTTCCCTATGGCCGGGCCCAGCTTTCCTGCTTTTCCTCCTTCCTCCTCCTCCAGGCTAGCTTTCTCTAGACACCTCCTCTTGCCCTTCTCCACTGCTGCCTTGTCCTGCATGATCTTCTCAGACTATGGGCCTCAAGTGGGACAGTAACTGTTTAACCTGATTATATTACATCTGCTCCAGCAATTAGCACAGTGCTTGGCACACAGTAAGCACTTAAATACCATAATCATTATTACTGTGATTCAGATTCTGCAGCTATGCTATCAACTGTGTCCCAGTTCTTTTGCATATTAAAGAGCAAAACACTTCTGAGAGCGTAACAGATGTGTGTATCTATATACATATATAAATACGATTGAATGAATGAGTATATACCTTTTCTGGATATTGATGTGGTCCATAAACGTTACTGCTTCTTGTGATGACAACTGGAAACTTAAAATATGAAACTTTGAATTAATGGAGAGGATAAAATAAACCTTAGTCTCAGGATGACAACAGGCGTGTAAAGGTGTGCCTGATTGGAAGGCCAACTTTGCCTTTATATATCTTTGCACATCTATTTTTTTCTTTTTCATTTCTAAAGAACAGTAATTTACTAGAATGTGATTTATAAGATTTCTGCATCCAAATGGCATTCCTCTCCCTGTTTAATCAAATGGAAAAACCATTTATTTTTTTTACCTATGGAATTTAAAGATGAACCATAGACTGTAGTAAAGCTTAACATCTACATGTATTTTAAGACACTCAGATGGTATTATTTGATGTCATCTAATTCATCTCCCTAGCTAATTTTCTTAGGTTAAGCATATAATTTCCATATCAATTCCCAATATATCCTAATTTCAACTGCTTCTAAAAACACCTGGCAGTTGTAGAAAGGAATATATTGCATCTAAAGGAAATACAAACTTGGGAAATCTCTTTTTAAAATGCCATTTACATCAATGCACTCCAAATTTGAAAGCATTTCTATTTAAAGGATTATCTGTAACCTCTCAGGCCCAAAATGCATTCTACCTGTAATACTGCAACCTCTCTTCTTCAACAGACAAGCATCTTAGTTACTTATTCTATTAATTTTGATGGTATTGACACCTGTCTACTTGTTTTGTTTTGTTGTCTGTCTCCCCCTTTTAGACTGTGAGCCCGTTGTTGGGTAGGAGCCGTCTCTATATGTTGCCAATTTGTACTTCCCTAGCGCTTAGTACAGTGCTCTGCACACAGTAAGCGCTCAATAAACATGACTGACTGAATGAACAAAAACCTTAGGAACTTGATATAGGTGGACCCTGAGTTTGACTTTTGTTTTCTCACAATTCACTTGAACCCAATCTTCTCAGCATATTTTCCCCACTTCAGTAAGAGAAAGATGAACGGTTGTTATTGCAAATGCAAAAGGACAAACCTTATATCTTTCCCAGTAAGACTGAACAAAGCATTCTGCAGCTGCTTTAGATGATGCATAAGGATTAGTAGGTTGTTTGGGTGAAGACTCATCAAATTCCTAATTTTTTTTAAAAAAAGACATTAAAAAAGACAGTTTTTTAAAAAGGCAGTTTTTTCTGCATGGAAATTTTAATTCAAGAGAAGTCAGAAGTGTGCTACAAAATCATAACATTTGGTAGATTCAAATCAATGGAATTTACTGAGTGCTTATTACTTGCAGAGCGCTGTACTAAGCCCTTGGGAGAATACAACAGAATTGGTAGGAATGTTCTCAAAAGGAGCTTACAACCTATTTAATTAGAACTTTGGTCATTAAAAATGCCAGTTGTCAAACCAACTGCCACATACTTCATTGATAAAATTAAAACCATTAGGCGCATTCTCCCTAAAATCTCCCCTGCTTGTCTCCAGTCTCATCCTAAGTCTGCCCCACCTTCAACTCTCCCATTTTACTCAGAAGTATAGCTAAAAATCTGCTGCCTCCTCTCAAAATTTCCCTCCATATGTGCCTCCAACCCCATTCCTTCTCACCTTAACCAAATGACTTTGGTAAATAGCATTTACTAGGCTGGGTGCCTTCCAATTCATACTGTTTGAAAAAGAATTATTACTTTAGCTTCTACGAGTACCGCATCTGTCACCAAATTAGAACTACAAATTGAAAATGTTATTAAAAAGAGTTACAAAAAATAGTTCAGGGAATGAATTTTTCCCCCACTCACCTGATCAAGGCTACCTCCATATACTTCATCTGTGCTGACGTAAATAAACTTCTCCACTCTGGCTTCATGGGCAGCGCTAACCAAAACGTGGGTGCCGTAAACATTCACATAGGTAAACTCGAGAGTGCGAACAAATGAGAGATCTGAAAAGATATACAGATCAAAAACGTTATGAGATGAATGTGCAACCAAATGGTATCAAATCTCTCTGACTTTGATGGGTGTGTAAGTTATGTGCTTAGCAGGTCACTGGCAGGGGAAAGGACCTACTTTCCAGGGAAAGATCTAGGAGAAGGGTGAAGACCAGCAGCCAACCTGTACCGTGGATCTTCAAGTTTTGCAACTGATTAAACATAGCCCAACTACAAACCCCTGGTGGCATGGATTTAATAAAACATCTTTGCCTCAAGCAGTCCCATAAAAATGAACTTTCATGGCCTAATGGAATATTGTATTTAGTCCCTATACACTCAGTTTGGTCACAACGCACGTTTTCAACATGAACTTTGGCTAGATTGCAATAAGGGTGCATACAGAAAATGTAAGCCTGTTAGAGCTAGGAGTTCCATCGTATCGAGAAATGGCTTACGTGTGTCCATTCAGAATGGGAATGGATATTAAAGAGCAAGTTATCCCTAATGTAAGGCTTTGCAGGAATGCCATCCTCACCTTAAAAGAACTGGGTGTATGACGAAAACCACATGAGAAAATATAAAGGTAAAATGTGACCAAAGTGAGTTACATAAAAACTACAAAAAAAACAGCTGATTGCTTTTACTAAAATTATTTTCATTTTCTGGGTTATTTTCTGCTTATAGTGCATATCCATAATATGAATTATTAAAAACCACAATTTATAAAATACACCGTTAAGCAGCAAAAAACTCTCTTCTAAAGTTAACAGCTTATGTATTGTCCTAAATACCAAAAAAAGAAGAAGCATAACAACTTTGAATAGCATAACATCAACTGTACTTTAAAAAAAAAATGCCTTTTTAAATAAAAATGTATTTACCACATTAGCAAGTTATTGTGCTGAACTTACAAACTTGGACCTCAAGGGCTTAAATCTCAGAGATAACATAGACACGCGAAAATAGGGCACAGTGAAACATAGACCAAGGGATATATAAATGAACTGTTAAAACTCCTTAAAAAACTTACTTTGCTACCCTCAAAAAATGCACATATTTCAACTTCAAACTACTCACTAGAAGAGATCTCTGGGAAAACCACAGTGTGGGAATGCCTTCCAAGTTGAATAGACCGCCCAACGGAGATCCTGGAATCTATAGGCCTTCTAATCTAAAGGCCTTCCCTGAGACCTATGGCCTAATCAATGAATCAATCAATTTATTAATCAGATTTGAGTGCTTACTGCAGACCACAGTCCTAAAAAGAGCTGGCAGACTTGTCCCTTGACCACAAGGAGAGTTCAGTCTAGAGGGACCTAGTACTGTTATGGTCCACCCCAAGTAGATGAGGATTCCCAGAACTAGGAACTATATTTTGCTGCAATATAAAACCTGGAATACTATAATATACTCACACTGCTGTAATAGGGACAGAATAGAGCTGGAGATGGTAGAAAGGACAACTGAACTGCTCAGGAAAAGTTTTCACGAGAATTCAATTCACATGATTAGAACTCTTCAGTCAAGACAGATAAAGGTTAAAAGGGAATTTTAAAAGTTTGTAAAATTTACCCAGGGCTTGCATAAGTCACAATTGCAGTTAGGCAAAGTGCACAATAGGCTAAGGGAACAATATCAATCATATTTATTGCGTCTGAAGAAGATGGGTTCTAGGCCAACAAAGGGAAGCACCTTGGCTCATACTGAGCAGACAAAAAATATCTGTGGTACAAGAGAAGTCTAGATAAATTCATGAATATGGACAAGGGATTCACAAGAGGATAACACTGGCAATGGTAGAGCTGTAAAAGAAAAGGTCAGGGATGTTAGAAGACATCTGCTGTACTGGTAGGAAATAGTCTAAGATGGACAATCGTTGTACTCTATGTGCCTCTATGTATCTCATCACCACAATTAGAGGTACAATGTACCAGTCATCTGACCCAATAATGACATTTCTTATGTATTAGGGTCAGAGACTGTGCTTGTTACTACACAGAGTAAGTGCTCAATAAATACGACTGACTGACTGACTCACTCAGCTGTATCATACAGCACAGCAGATCCTCTTTATACTCTTTTCAACACAGTACAAATGGAAGCTATTGTTGTATTGTACTTTCCCAAGCGCTTACTACGGTGCTCTGCACACTAAGTGCTTAATAAATACGACCAAATGAATGAATGAATGAAGATAGGCAATCTGGACCACACCATATTGATTTTTCAAGCTACCTGATGCCAAAGTTCATGTCAACTAAATACTTGATGCCAAGGTTCATGTCAACTAAATACCACTGATAAGTGTCAAATACAACAGCAACACGAATAAACACGAAGAAATGCAATGTTGATAACCCAGCTGTCAATCTAGCCCAGTAGGACAGAATATTGATATAATTCAGTATGACTTTTCTTTTATCAGTGGCATCAGGGCAAATTTAGAAAAGCAGTGTTAATAGTTGTCCTCCTTGCCAACTATTCTGACAGCCTCTTGTATTCCCAACTTTTATCCTTTATTAAAGTTTCACTCCCCATTAATCTATTTAAACCTTTTTTGAGCCTTATATCCTTAACTTTCCCCTGTACAATTTTTTTATAAATGTATTAATTAATTTACCCAAACCCTTCTTGAACTACTGACATTTTCTGCCTGCACAACTACCCAGAGTAATGAATTCTATGTGCTTACCATCTGCTCTAAGACAACCTTTTGTTTGTTTTGAATCTACTACCTTCAAACTCCCATGAGTGTGCTCCAGTTTTGGTGTTCTAGATTTAGAAAACAATTTCACGTTGGCCATGTCCACACCTTTCTACAATCACAGAAGGGGAGTGGAGGAAGGAATAGTCAATTTAGGGAGTTCCTTGCATGTTATGTGATTTTCGGGAATTCCCCGACAGTATCTCAAAATCGAAAATTCAAAAAAGACATTTAAAGCTAGGTGATTTTCAAATACCAAATCATGGCCACATTTCAAGTACAATGAACAGGCACAATATGCATTCAGTTATAGCAAAATGGGTGTTTTCACTATGGGTTTTCTCTAGAATGTGGCTGCAGAATCAGGGAACTTTCTTCCAACAAGAGCCTGCCTGAACACACCATGAGGGGATCCTAGAAGAAACAGACGGGCGCATGCATACAGTTGTGGATGTGGTGAATACAATATCAGCTTTTCTTAATGCGGGGTTTTTCAAGAATGCAAACTCCATGCTCTAGGAGAACTGGGCATATAATTAAGGACAGAGGGACCGAACAATGCTTAGACTCAAATTTTACAGAATTTTTCACCTCATATGTTTATATCTTACATTTGGACTATTCCTTGGAAAGTGTTCCTTGGTTGAGATTATATTCATTTTAAGCCCAGAGCTTTTTGTAGACAAATTGTAAATGGGTTTATAATGGACTAACCACTAAAATGACTCTGATCGCAGAAATACTAACTTCATAATTTTAGAAAACTTTGTTTCTGAATTACCACAAAAGGAGAAAAAACCCATTAAAAATGAAGGCGGTAATGGGACTATGGCAAAATACATATAATTTATAAATTAACAAGGTATTACCCAACATTGCTCACCTACATGGGTTTGTGCCGCAAAATGTAGTACTATGTCAATTTTCTCTGTTTCAAAAAGATGTTTTACAAAAGGAGCTTCGCAAATGTCACCCTGAATAAAACAATGATGATGACAGTAATGAAAATCAGAACCTCTTAAGTTTTTAAAGATTACATTCACTATAACTTGTTTTTCTTTCATGTGAAAAATGTTGATTATGGTTAAATAAAATCCATTCTACACTACTACATTAGCTACTGTACTAGAAAAGTCAATGAATGAGTCATGATACAGCTTTGTCAATTGTGTAACTTTTTGAAAATGCATACACACTGAATCCAGTATTTGGGCTTTCTCAGACATAAACAGTGTCTTGTGAGACATTCCGCAGCTAAAACAAATGAGAACATATTGTCATAAGACTCACTCACAAGACCAAATCAATGAAGTTAACATGAGTTTTCTCAAACCACTAAGATCAAAGACTATCCAGAAGCAAATATGAACTTTGGGGCTGTTAAAAAAAAAACACTTCTGGCCCAAAAAGGAAATAGGCAATTTACTGTGAAAAATAATACCCACAACATTAAAATATAATATACTTTTAAAGTAAGAAAAATCAGAAGTTTTTTAAAAGGCACAGTTTTTTATTTTTAAAACTTGATTTTTTGTGGTTTAAAAAGCAGTGTTCATTCAGCATTTAATCACTGTTCTAAACAAAAAAAATGAAATTGTACGTTGTAAGATACATTTGCACTCAATTTTTTTTTAACTAGAATGGAAAAGTACTCTAAAATGCTATTTGTAAGTTTCCAAACAGTAGTCTAAAGAATTTTAACGTGTTGAAGGCCTCACTCCTACCAAACCTCCAGAACCTTTACACTCTTTTCCACCCATTACAGGTCTTCTCCACACTCCAGCCTCCCCCTTTCTTGCCTTTCTCAGATGGTCTGAGTGCCCTTGCTCTGTTTATTTTAATCTAAGCTCTGACTACATTTACTTCAATCCAAACACGCTCAGGTAAGGATCTTTTTTTTCTCTCCCTTCTCCTTCCACCTTCCTGGCATTTCCAGAGGTTGTGACGGAAGGCTTATTCCATATTACTTATATGTGTAAAGAGGCACAAACAATATTGTGAATCCAGATACTGAAGGCTATCTTTCATGGGTCAAGGCACCTGCCCTAGACATCATTTGGGCCACAGCACACTTGCAGTGCTGGAACGAGATCTCCAGTGACTTTTATCCCAGGAAAATGAAGTACATTTTAACACGGGGGTTCAGGAATATTAACAACAGAATGATAAAGCGGCCACCTTTATCCCACCACTAAAATATCAGCACTGGGGAGCCCTGAAGCGGCAGGGGCGTAGTTAGCAAGTAATGGTTAAATTTTTTGGCAGCTTAAAGAGTGGCTTCTTATCTAATGGCTAGGTCCCTTGGCATACATTTCAATCAGCTTTCTTTGAAAAGTCAGTTCTCCCATTACACAAGTTTCACTATGTGTTTTAGATAAAGTATCACTGGGGATTTTGAAGAATGTTCTTTCAACAACATTTGCTGTTAGTACAGTGCTCCGCATACTGAAAGCACATAGTAAATACCATTCAAGGAGCTTACAACTCAGTGGTCTGTACTTCAAAGTTAAAAAAAATCCCACCAAAAAAATGAGCAACTTGCTATAATACTTAGAAAGTTTTTTACCTTTATAAACTTGTAGTTTTGTTTGTTAGATATGGTTTCAAGGTTTTTCAGACTTGCACAATAGTCCAGCTTAAAAGAGAAAAAAATGAATATCACAATGAAAACATAAACCACTTAATGACATCAACTTCTTTTGATAATGCAGTAGTGAATACAATGAATCTAAGTACAATGTCTTACTTTAAGAAATTCTGATATTCACAGATTTCTGTGCCTTGAAAAAAGTACAGCAGTTTATTCCTATGTCTAGATTTGCCACCATTACTCTAGGACACTTTCAAATTCTAATACAGACTAGATTTAAAGCTAACAAAAATTCTATTCAGAGAGAAATGTCACGGACCTACAGATTAAACTTTGAACATAAATTTCAACTATAACTTATTTTATTAAAAAATTAAATGGAATGTTTTTTATCTCCAGTGTAAACATTCTCCTTACGAATTTAGGACAGAAAAGAGGGTAACGAAGAAAAACTTCTTCCATTGTTAAATTAAAATCCAACAGCAGAATTTAAAGAAACAGTACAGAAGCATGAAGAGCAATGAAATCACTACAGTTTGTTAAAGAAATAAAGCTACTTAACTGGTGGTGTACTAAAGAACTTTATGCTCATTTTACTACCATGTACATAACTTGATAAATTGGATGAAAATAACTTCAAAAATACCATTAAGCCAGGATGGTATTTCTGTGCTCAGTATCATACTAAACATTTTTTATACCAAAACTTACCTTATCTAGATTTATGATGATATAGTTTGGGTAATTTTCTACTAGAGACAGAATTACATGTGATGCACTGTAAGAAAGGAAAAGAAACTTTTAAAAAAGAACTGTAGAAATATTAAAAAAAAAAATCAACCCAGCCTACTCGGCTCTAGGAGGAAAGAACATCACCCAAAGGTTACTTACCGACAAACCTTGTGTTCAATGACCAACTCCGCCCATAAATTTCATAAGTAGTCCAATATTCCTCCCATTCCCAAGCACTTATATACATACTCTTATACTCTGTGGCTTCCCCTACCTGTAATTTATTTTGTTATTTGTCTCGCCAGATTATCAGTGTTTTGAGGGCAAGCACTGTCTACTTCCTTTACAGTATTTTCTCAAGTGCTTATTAGCTCAGTACTCTGAACTAAAGAGTAAGCCCTCAATAAATACCACTGATTGACCAATGAGGAAAGCTCAACTTACCCTAGGCCTTAGCCTCTCCATCTGAAGAAAGGCTAGTTATCTAAGAAAATGATTTGGATAAACAGCTTAATGTCATAAATTGCTTCAAGATTCTCATATGAACAGTAGTCCTGAGATCTGCCATTGATTGGTTCGCAACTGACCTTTCAATTTTGCTTGCTAGGTGTTTCTGACTCAAAGAGTTTATTTTCCCCAACTACACTTCTTCTCATGTCCTCTAATTCAAACAAGTTAGCCGGCTAAATCACTCGATCAGTCACACTTACTGGGTGTTTACTATGTGTACAGCTCTATACTAAGTGCTTGGGAGAGTTGGTAGACATGTTCCCTGACTTACTATCTAGAGGGCTTACCCTTTGCACATGACTGTAGTGCCACCAAGCCATTTCACATGTCTGTAATGTTCTCCTATATCTTTAATAAATCAGGTCTTCCCTATCCTAAAAAAAAAAAACCCCTCCCTTGACCCCATGTGTCCCTCCAGTTACCACCTCATCTCCCTCCTACCATTCCTCTCCAACCTCCTTGAGCAAGTCGTCTACACACACTGTCTCCATTTCCTCTCCTCCAATTCTCTCCTTGACCCCCTCTGATCTGGCTTCCAACCCCTTCACTCCACAGAAACTGCCCTCTCAAAGGTCCTCAATGAGCTCCTTGCCAAATCCAATGGCCTCTACTCCATCCTAACCCTCTCAGCTGCCTTCGACACAAGCAACCGCCTCTCTAGGAAACATTATTTAAACTTGGCTTCACTGAAACTGTCCTCTCCTGGTTCTCCTCCTATCTCTCTGGCTGCTCATTCTCTTTTTTGGGCTCCTCTTCTGCCTCCCACCTCCTAACTGTGCGAGTCCTCAAGGCTCAGTTCTAGGCCCCCTTCTATTCTCCATCTAAACCCTGCTCCCTCGGTTTAAACTACCATCTCTGTGCAGATGATTCCCAAATCTACATCTCCAGCCCTGATCTGTCCCTTTCTCAGCAGTTTCGCATTCCCTTTTGTATTCAGGACACCTCTAATTGGACCTCCTTCCAACACCTCAAACTTAGCATTTCCAGAACTCCTTGTGTTCCCACCTGAACCCTGTCCGTCCCATGACTTTCCTGTCACCGTACTCAGCACCACCACCCTCGTGGGCTCATATGTTGCCAACTTGTACTTCCCAAGCGCTTAGTTCAGTGCTCTGCACACAGTAAGCACTCAATAAATACAATTGATTGATTGATTGATAAGCCTGTAACCCTTGCGTTAGCCTCGATTCATCTCTCTCATTCGATCTGTCCCCGAATCCTGCCGGTTTAACCTTAGCATCGCTAAAATCTGCACTTTTCTCTCCATTAATCCAAGTACTTATCCTAACCCACCCTGATGACTGCATCAGCCTCCTTGCTGACTTCCCTGCCTCCTATCTCTTCAGCACTTTTGTACATAACCGTGGCCTAGAAGATAGAGCAAGAGACCGGGTGTCAGGAGGACCTAGGTTCTAATTCCGGCACCATCACTTCATTCATTCATTCAATCGTATTTATTGAGCGCTTACTGTGTGCACAGCACTGTACTAAGCGCTTGGGAAGTACAGATCGGCAACATACAGAGACGGTCCCTACCCAACAACGGGTTCACAGTCTAGAAGGGGGAGACAGGACAACAAAACAAAACAAGTAGATAGGTGTTAACACCATCAGAGTAAATAGAATTATAGATATATACACATCATTAATAAAATACATGTGTACAAATAAAAGAGCAATAAATATGTACAAATATATACAAATACAAGTGCTGTGGGGAGGGGAGTAGGGCAGAGGGAGGGGCGTGATGGGGAGGAGAGGAAAAGGGGGGGCTCAGTCTGGGAAGGCCTCCTGGAGAAGGCTTTGTCAGTTGTGTGACCCTGGGCAAGTCATTCCACTTCCCTGTGCCTCAGTTACCTCACCTATAAAATGGGGATTAAGACTACAGGACATGGACTGTGTCCAACCTGATTAGCTTGCATAATAATAAAAATAATGGTATTTATTAAGCACTTACTATGTGCAAAGCACTGTTCTAAGCGCTGGGGAGGTTACAAGGTGATCAGGTTGTCCCACACGGGGCTCACAGTCTTAATCCCCATTTTACAGATGAGGTAACTGAGGCCCAGAGAAGTTAAGTGACTTGCCCAAAGTCACACAGCTGACAAGTGCTGGATCCAGGATTTGAACCCATGACCTCTGACTCCAAAGCCCATGCTCTTTCCACTGAGCCACACTGCTTCTCGGGTTATTCATTCATTCATTCATTCAATCATATTTATTGAGCGCTTACTGTGTGCAGAGCACTGTACTAAGCGCTTGGGAAGTACAAGTTGGCAACATATAGAGACGGTCCCTACCCAACAGTGGACTCACAGTCTAGAAGGGGGAGACAGAGAACAAAACAAAACATATTAACAAAATAAAATAAATAGAATAAATATGTACAAATAAAATACACATAAATACATACAAACACATATATACATATACACAGGTGCTGTGGGGAGGGGAAGGAGGTAAGGCGGGGGGATGGAGAGGGGGAGGAGGGGGAGGGGAAGGAGGGGGCTCAGTCTGGGTTAGGGTTACTATAGTACAGTAAGCGCTTACTATGTGCCAAGCACTGTTCTAAATGCTGGGATTGATACAAGATAATCTCAGTCTTAATCCCCATTTTACAGATGAGGTAACTGATACACAGAAGGTTTGGTGGCCTGCCCAAGATCACACAAAGGACGAGTGGCTGAGCAATCAATCAATCAATCGTATTTATTGAGCACTTACTGTGTGCAGAGCACTGTACTAAGCGCTTGGGAAGTACAAATCGGCAACACAGAGACAGTCCCTACCCAACAGCGGGCTCACAGTCTAGAAGGGGGAGACAGAGAACAAAACCAAACATATTAACAAAATAAAGCAAATAGAATAGATATGTACAAGATAAATAGAGTAATAAATATGTACAAACATATATACAGGTGCTGTGGGGAAGGGAAGGAGGTAAAATGGTAAGGAGGTAAGGTGAGCAGGGATTAGAATCCACATCTTCTGCCTCCCAAACCCGGGCTCTTTCCACTCAGCCTCGCTGCTTCTTGCTCTGCACGCAGTCATTGCTCAATCGTATTTATTGAGCGCACAGCATCATCATCAATCGTATTTATTGAGCACTTACTATGTGCAGAGCACTGTACTAAGCGCTTGGGAAGTACAAGTTGGCAACATATAGAGACAGTCCCTACCCAACGGTGGGCTCACAGTCCAAAAGGCTCACACTACAGCACTGTACTGAGCGCTTGGGAGCGTACCTCACAATGTAACAGACATATTCCCTGCTCACAGCCAACCGGGAATTAATTCCACGGATTGATTGACTGGGGCAGGCTGCCACTCCTCCTCCTCTCACAGTCCCTCTTACCCTCCCGGTGGGCAGGGAACCCGTCCACCAACTCTTCGTGCAGTGCTTTGCACACAAGTCAGCGCTCAATAAACACCAGTGATCGATCCCCTTCAATGTCCACTCTTCCTTCCAGCTTGGCCTCCTACGGTCCCTGGAACAATGTCACCCTTGAGTTCCCGACCCCACGGCGAGGCTGCCACGTCTCCTTTTGGCGGAGGCCCGGGGAGGACGCGTACACGGGCGAGGAAAGGAGAGGAGAAGAGGGGAAGGGAGAGGAGGGGAGGGGAAGAGGGCCGCCCATCCCAAGCCTCGCCCAGGACAGTTGGCATTAAGGGCCTGAAGAAGAAGAAGAGGTCACTGGGCTGGGCGTGCGACGGGCCTAAACCTGCGGAGCCCGAGGTTTGTCCAATCACATTTATTAAGCATTTATTCTCTAAAATCACATTTTAGAGAAGCAGCGTGGCTCAATGGGAAAGAGCCCGGGCTTTGGAGTCAGAGGTCGTGGGTCCAAATCCCGGCTCTGCCAATTGTCAGCTGTGTGACTTTGGGCAAGTCACTTCACTTCTCTGGGCCTCAGCTACCTCATCTGTAAAATGGGGGTGAAGACTGTGAGCCCCCCGTGGGACAACCTGATTACCCTGGAACCTCCCCAGCGCTTAGAACAGTGCTTTGCACATAGTAAATGCGTAATAAATGCCATCATTATTATTATTGAGCGTTTACTGCGTGCACAGCACTGTACTAAGCGCTTGGGAAGTACAAATCGGTAACATATAGAGCCGGTCCCTGCCCAACAACGGGCTCCCGGTCTAGGTCACTTGGGGCCACCAGCCGGGCCAGCCCGGTCTGGGCCTGGGAAGGGGAATGGGACGAAATAGCAATAATAATGATAATAACGGTATTTGGTAAGCACTTACTATGTGCCAAACGCTAGGGGAGATACAAGGTAATCAGGCTGTCCCACGTGGGGCTCACAGTCTTCAGCGAAGCAGTGTGGCTCAATGGAAAGAGCATGGGCTTGGGAGTCGGAGGGCATAGGTTCAAATCCCAGCTCTCCGACTTTGGGTAAGTCACTTAATTTCTCTGGGCCTCAGTTCCCTCATCTGTAAAACGGGCATGAAGACTGTGAGCCCCACGTGGGACAACCTGATCACCGTGTATCCTCCCCGGTGCTTAGAACACATAGTAAGCGCTTAACAAATGCCATCATTATTATTACTATTATTAATCCCCAGTTTACGGATGAGGGAACTGAGGCCCAGAGATGTGAAGCGGCTTGCCCAAAGTCACCCAGCTGATTAAGGTCGGGATTAGAACCCGTGACCCGGGCTCTTTCCACTAAGCCACAATGCTTTTTTTAAAAAAAAGGAAAGGACAAAGCAGGGCAGGGCTCCGAGCTCCGGATTTGGAAATTCCTACGGGCCAGGGATCGTGTCTCCCAAGTCTAGCGTGCTCTCCCCAGCGCTCAGCACAAGGCTCTGCACAGAGGAAGGGCTCGATAAATACCACCGATTGGCTGAGATTAAAATTCATTCATTCATTCAATCGTCCTTATTGAGCACTTACTGTGTGCAGAGCACTGGACTTAAGCGCTTGGGAAGTGCAAGTACAGAAGCGGAGTGGCTCAGTGGAAAGAGCCCCAGCTTAGGAGTCAGAGGTCATGGGTTCAAATCCCGGCTCCGCCAATTGTCAGCTGTGTGACTTTGGGCAAGTCACATAACTTCTCTGGGCCTCAGTGACCTCATCTGTAAAATGGGGATGAAGACTGGGAGCCTCCCGTGGGACAACCTGATCATCTTGTATTCTCCCCAGTGCTTAGAACAGTGCTTTGCACATAGTAAGCGCTTAATAGATACCATCCTTATTATTAAGTCACTCCTCTGGGCTTCAGTGACCTCACCTGGAAAATGGGGATTAAGACTGTGAGCCCCCCATGGGACAATCTGATCACCTTGTAAACTCCCCAGCGCTTAGAACAGTGCTTTGCACATAGTAAGCGCTGAAGAGATACCGTCATTATTATTAAGTCACTTCTCTGGGCCTCAGTGACCTCACCTGTAAAATGGGGATGAAGACTGTGAGCCCCCCGTGGGACAACCTGATCACCTTGTAACCTCCCCAGCGCTTAGAACAGTGCTTTGCACATAGTACGCGCTTAATAAATGCCATCATTATTACTATTATTATTAAGTCACTCCTCTGGGCCTCAGTGACCTCATCTGTAAAATGGGGATGAAGACTGTCCCCGTGGGACAATCTGATCACCCTGTAACCTCCCCAGCGCTTAGAACAGTGCTTTGCACATAGTAAGCGCTTAATAAATGCCATCATCATTATTAAGTCACTCCTCTGGGCCTCAATGACCTCATCTGGAAAATGGGGATGAAGACTGTCCCCGTGGGACAATCTGATCACCTTGTAAACTCCCCAGTGCTTAGAAAAGTGCTTTGCACATAGTAAGCGCTTAATGTTGGGTAAGGACCGTCTCTACATGTTGCCAACTTGTACTTCCCAAGCACTTAGTACAGTGCTCTGCACACAGTAAGCGCTCAATAAATATGATTGAATGAATGAATAAATGCCATCATCATTATTATTATTAAGTCACTCCTCTGGGCCTCAGTGACCTCATCTGCAAAATGGGGATGAAGACTGTCCCCGTGGGACAATCTGATCACCCTGTAATCTCCCCAGCGCTTAGAACAGTGCTTAGCACATAGTAAGCGCTTAATAAATGCCATCATCATTATTATTATTGTCACTCCTCTGGGCCTCAGTGACCTCACCTGTAAAATGGGGACGAAGACTATGAGCCCCCCGTGGGACAACCTGATCACCCTGTAAACTCCCCAGCGCTTAGAACAGTGCTTTGCACATAGTAAGCGCTTAATAAATGCCATCATCACAATTATTATTAAGTCACTCCTCTGGGCCTCAGTGCCCTCACCTGTAAAATGGGGACGAAGACTGTGAGCCCCCCGTGGGACAACCTGATCACCCTGTAAACTCCCCAGCGCTTAGAACAGTGCTTTGCACAGAGTAAGTGCTTAACAGATGCCATCATTATTACTAAGTCACTTCTCTGGGCCTCAGTGACCTCACCTGTAAAATGGGGATGAAGACTGTGAGCCCCCCGTGGGATCACTTTGTAAGCTCCCCAGCGCTCAGAACAGTGCTTTGCACATAGTAGGCGCTTAATAAATGCCATCATCATTATTATTATTAAGTCACTCCTCTGGGCCTCAGTGACCTCATCTGGAAAATGGGGATGAAGACTGTCCCCGTGGGACAATCTGATCACCCTATAACCTCCCCAGCGCTTAGAACAGTGCTTTGCACATAGTAAGCGATCCATAATAATAATTATTTGTTAAATAATTATAACAAATAATAAAAAATGCCATTATTATTATTATACTTACATGAAACCAGCGCCGCCCGTCACGAGGACCCGCTTGGTGAAGCGGGTCGCCTCCCCGGAGGCGGCCGACATCTCCCGAAGACGTTCGGCCCCAGGCCGTAAAGCAACGCCGCTCGGGACTGCCGTAAACGGCCTCCTCCCGGCTTTTCACTTGACGGCGGCCCCTAGTGACGGACACGTCACCGCGGCAACGGGCGGGGGAAAGCGGGTCCGGGCCCCAGGCTGGCGAGTGGCCGTGTTTTCGCACATGCGCAGTCCTGGATGTTGGGGGGGGGGGTCTCCCTACCAATCAATCAATCAATCAATCAATCAATCAATCGTATTTATTGAGCGCTTACTGTGTGCAGAGCACTGTACTGAGCGCTTGGGAAGTACAAGTTGGCAACATAGAGAGACAGTCCCTACCCAACAGTGGGCTCACAGTCTAGAAGGGGGACGCAGAGAACAAAACCAAACATATTAACAAAATAAAATAAATAGAATAGATAATGAACAAGTAAATGTACAAGTATTTATTACTCTATTTATTTATTTTATTTGCACGTGTTTATTCTATTCATTTTATTTTGTTAATATCCCTTCCCCACAGCACCTGTATATATGTATATATGTTTGTACATATTTTTTTACTCTAATTTATTTGTACATATCTATTCTATTTATTTTATTTTGTTAGTATGTTTGGTCTCTGTCTCCCCCTTTTAGACTGTGAGCCCACTGTTGGGTAGGGACTGTCTCTATATGTTGCCAATTTGTACTTCCCAAGCGCTTAGTACAGTGCTCTGCACCTAGTAAGCGCTCAATAAATACGATTGATGATGATGATGATCCCTACCCAACAGTGGTCTCACAGTCTAGAAGGGGGACACAGAGAACAAAACCAAACATATTAACAAAATAAAATAAATAGAATAGATACGTACAAGTAAATGTACAAGTATTTATTACTCTATTTTATTTGCACGTGTTTATTCTATTCATTTTATTTTGTTAACATCCCTACCCAACAGTGGGCTCACAGTCTAGAAGGGGGACACAGAGAACAAAACCAAACATATTAACAAAATAAAATAAATAGAATAGATACGTACAAGTAAATGTACAAGTATTTATTACTCTATTTATTTTATTTGCATGTGTTTATTCTATTCATTTTATTTTGTTAATATCCCTACCCTACAGTGGGCTCACAGTCTAGAAGGGGGACACAGAGAACAAAACCATATTAACAAAATAAAATAAATAGAATAGATAATGTACAAGTAAATGTACAGGTATTTATTACTCTATTTATTTTATTTGCACGTGTTTATTCTATTCATTTTATTTTGTTAATATCCCTACCCAACAGTGGGCTCACAGTCTAGAAGGGGGACACAGAGAACAAAACCAAACATAGTAACAAAATAAAATAAATAGAATAGATACGTACAGGTAAATGTACAAGTATTTATTACTCTATTTTATTTGCACGTGTTTATTCTATTCATTTTATTTTGTTAATATGTTTGGTTTTGTTCTCTGTCTCCCCCTT
Source organism: Tachyglossus aculeatus (assembly GCF_015852505.1). Classification (NCBI taxonomy): domain Eukaryota; kingdom Metazoa; phylum Chordata; class Mammalia; order Monotremata; family Tachyglossidae; genus Tachyglossus; species Tachyglossus aculeatus. The sequence continues at coordinate 24,368,249 of NC_052082.1, read as the reverse complement.
CTAGACTGTGAGCCCACCGTTGGGTAGGGACCGTCTCCGTATGTTGCCAACTTGTACTTCCCAAGCGCTTAGTACAGTGCTCTGCACACAGTAAGCGCTCAATAAATACAATTGAATGAATGAATGAACTTCATTTTGTTAATATGCTTTGTTTTATTCTCTGTCTCCCCCTTCTAGACTGTGAGCCCACTGATAGGTAGGGACCGTTTCTGTGTGTTGCCAACTTGTACTTCCCAAGCGCTTAGTACAGTGCTCTGCACACAGTAAGCGCTCAATAAATACGATTGAATTCATTCATTCATTCGTATTTATTATCATTCGTTCATTCAATCGTATTTATTGAGCACTTACTGTGTGCAGACCACTGTACTAAGCGCTTGGGAAGTACAAGTGGCTCCGCCACTGATATAATAATAATAATAATGGCATTTATTAAGCGCTTACTATGTGCAAAGCACTGTTCTAAGCGCTGGGGAGGTTACAAGGTGATCCACGGCCGCAGAGCCCTACTTAAGTGGTGCCCAAGCAGGGCACTGCCACCCTGCCACCCGGCCCGGCCTGGGGCACAGCGCCCATCCCCGGGAGCCTCACTAGAGAAGCAGTGTGGCCCAGTGGAAAGAGCACGGGCTTGGAAGCCAGAGGTCATGGGTTCTAATCCCGCCTCTCCCACATCTACTGTGTAACCTTGGGCAAGTCACTTCACTTCTCTGCGCCTCAGTGACCTCATCTGTACAATGGGGATTAAGACTGTGAGTCCCCCGTGGGACAACCAGATCACCTTAATAATAATAATACTGGTATTTGTTAAGCGCTTACGCTGGGGAGGTTACAAGGTCATCAGGTTGTCCCACGTGGGGCTCACAGTCTTCATCCCCAGAGAAGCAGCGTGGCAAAAGAGCACAGGGCTTTGGAGTCAGAGGTCATGGGTTCAAATCCCCGCTTTGCCACTTGTCAGCTGTGTGACTTTGGGCAAGTCACTTCACTTCTCTGAGCCTCAGTTACCTCATCTGGCAAATGGGGATGAAGACTGTGAGCCCCCCGTGGGACAACCTGATGACCTTGTAACCTCCCCAGCGCTTAGAACAGTGATTTGCACGTAGTAAGCGCTTAACAGACACCATCATTATTATTGTCATTATCCCCATTTTCCAGATGAGGTGACTGCGGCCCAGAGAAGTGAAGTGACTTGACCAAAGTCACACAGCTGACAAGTAGCGGAGCGGGCATTTAAACCCGTGTACCATCCCCAGCACTTAGAACAGTGCTTTGCACATAGTAAGCGCTTAACAGCGTGGCCCAATGGAAAGAGCACGGACTTGGGAGTCAGAAGACATGGGTTCAAATCCCGGCTCTGCCAATTGTCAGCTGTGTGTCTTTGGGCAAGTCAAATAACTTCTCTGGGCCTCAGTGATCTCATCTGTAAAATGGCAATTAAGACTGCGAGCCCCCCGTGGGACAACCTGATCACCTTGTAAGCTCCCCAGCACTTAGAACAGTGCTTTGCACATAGTAATCGCTTAACAGATGCCATCATTATTATTAAGTCACTTCTCTGGGCCTCAGTGACCTCACCTGGAAAATGGGGCTGAAGACTGTGAGCCCCCCATGGGACAACCTGATCAACTAGTATCCTCCCCAGCGCTTAGAACAGTGCTTTGCACATAGTAATCGCTTAACAGATGCCATCATTATTATTAAGTCACTTCTCTGGGCCTCAGTGACCTCACCTGGAAAATGGGGATGAAGACTGTGAGCACCCTGTGGGACAACCTGATCACCCTGTAAACTCCCCAGCGCTTAGAACAGTGCTTTGCACATAGTAAGCGCTTAACAAATGCCATCATTATCATTATTAGGGAAGGAGCGTGGCTCAGTGGAAAGAGCCCGGGCTTTGGAGCCAGAGGTCATGGGTTCGAATCCCGACTCCACCACGTGTCTGCTGTGTGACCTTGGGCAAATCACTTAACTTCTCTGAGCCTCAGTGACCCCATCTGTAAAATGGGGATTAAGACTGTGAGTCCCACATTGGACAAACTCATCACCTTGTATCCCCCCCCCGGCCCCGCCCAGCGCTTAGAACGGTACTTTGCACACAGTGTGACCAAGTCACTTAATTTCTCTGAGCCTCAGTGACCTCATCTGTAAAATGGGGATTAAGACTGCGAGCCCCACACGGGACAACCTCATCACCTTGTATCCCCCCCGCTAGCGCTTAGAACGGTGCTTTGCACGTAGTGTGGCCTTGGGCAAGTCACTTAACTTCTCTGAGCCTCAGTGACCCCATCTGTAAAATGGGGATTCATTCATTCATTCATTCATCCAATCGTATTTATTGAGCGCTTACTGTGTGCAGAGCACTGTACTAAGCGCTTGGGAAGTCCAAGTTGGCAACATAGGGAGACGGTCCCTACCCAACAGTGGGCTCACAGTCTAGAAGGGGGAGAATTTAAGACTGTGAGCCCCACCTGGGACAACCTCATCACCTTGTATCCTCCGCTAGCGCTTACAGCGGTGCTTTGCACGTAGTGTGACCTTGGGCAAGTCACTTAACTTCTCTGAGCCTCGGTGACCCCATCTGTAAAATGGGGATTCATTCATTCATCCAATCGTATTTATTGAGCGCTTACTGTGTGCAGAGCACTGTATTAAGCGCTTGGGAAGTCCAAGTTGGCAACATAGAGAGATGGTCCCTACCCAACAGTGGGCTCACAGTCTAGAGGGGGAGAATTTAAGACTGTGAGCCCCACCTGGGACAACCTCATCACCTTGTATCCCCCCGCTAGCGCTTAGAATGGTGCTTTGCACATAGTGTGACCTTGGGCATGTCACTTAACTTCTCTGAGCCTCAGTGACCCCATCTGTAAAATGGGGATTCAGTCATTCATGCAATCGTATTTATTTAGCGCTTACTGTGTGCAGAGCACTGTACTAAGCGCTGGAGAAGTACAAGTTGGCAACATAGAGAGACGGTCAATCAATCAATCAATCGCATTTATTGAGCGCTTACTGTGTGCAGAGCACTGTACTAAGCGCTTGGGAAGTCCAAGTTGGCAACATAGAGAGACGGTCCCTACCCAACAGTGGGCTCACAGTCTAGAAGGGGAAGAATTTAATCAATCAATCGTATTTATTGAGCGCTTACTGTGTGCAGAGCACTGTACTAAGCGCTTGGGAAGTAAAAGTTGGCAACATCTAGAGACAGTCCCTACCCAACAGCGGGCTCACAGTCTAAAAGGGGGAGACAGAGAACAAAACCAAACATACTAACAAAATAAAATAAATAGAATAGATATGTACAAGTAAAATAAATACATAGAATAATAAATATGTACAAACATATATACATATATACAGGTGCTGTGGGGAAGGGAAGGAGGTAAGATGAGGGGGATGGAGAGGGACTGTGAGCCTCGCATGGGACAATCTCATCACCTCCTATGCTCCCCTAGCGCTTAGAGCATAGTAGGCGCTTAACAAATACCATCATAATCATCATTATTATTATTATTATCATAACCCGGAGAGGAGGAGGCTCCGGGCCTCCGCCCAGGGGCCCCACTGAGCATGCGCGGGGGGACTCGTCAGCGCGCTCGGGCCCGAATGTCCCCCGAGGCGCCCCGAAAAGGCGGGAACCCCGGTTCGTGCGGAGCCACGCCCCCGCGCCGCCCTCCGATTGGCGGGCCGCGTTCCCGCCCCGCTGGGCTCGGCGTGTGATTGGGCGGGACTGTGTCAATTCCCAGGCCGGCCCCGCCCACCGCCCCAGCTGTCTACGTGGGCGCTGGCAGCCCGGGGAATCAATCCATCCATCGTATTTATTGGGCGCTTGCGGTGTGCAGGGCACTGTACTAAGCGCTTGGGAAGGACACGTTGGCAACACAGAGGGACGGTCCCTACCCAACAGCGGGCTTACAGTCTAGAAAGAGTGGGCAGGGGGCATCCTCGGTTGGTGATGCGGGGGCTGCTGGCGATGGTCCTCCACTGCTGCTGCTGTTGCTGGCTGCCCGGCGCCCAGGGCAAGACCCTGCGGGGCAGCTTCAGCAGCATCTCGGCTCGGGAGGCCCGGGGCCAGACCATCGGCCACTTCCAGTTCCGCGGTAAGTAGCCCTGGACGTAGTTAGTACACGTTGGAGACATCTAGAGACGGTCCCTACCCATCAGTGGGCTCACAGTCTGGAAGGGGGAGACAGAGAACAAAGCCAAACATACTAGCAAAATAAAATAAATAGGATAGATAGGTACAAGATAAATAGAGTAACAAATATGTACAAACATATATCCATATATACAGGTGCTGTGGGAAAGGGAAGGGGGTAAGATGGGGGGATGGAGAGGAGGACGAGGGGGAGAGGAAGGAAGGGGCTTGTTAATATGTTTTGTTTTGTTCTCTCCCTCTTCTAGACTGTGAGCCCACCGGTGGGTAGGGACCGTCTCTAGATGTTGCCAACTTGGACTTTCCAATCGCTTAGAATAATAAGCGGATAATCAATCAATCATCATCAGTCGTATTTATTGAGCGCTTACTATGTGCAGAGCACTGGACTAAGCGCTTGATCAATCAATCAATCGTACTTATTGAGCGCTTACTGTGTGCAGAGCACTAGACTAAGCGCTTGGGAAGTACGAGTCGGCAAGCGCTTAGAATAAGCGGATAATCAATCACTCAATCGTATTTATTGAGCACTTACTGTGTGCAGAGCACTCTACTAAGCGCTTGGGAAGTACAAGTTGGCAACATATAGAGACAGTCCCTACCCAACAGTGGGCTCACAGTCTAGAAGGGGGAGACAGAGAACAAAGCCAAACATACTAGCAAAATAAAATAAATAGGATAGATAGGTACAAGATAAATAAATAGAGTAATAAATATGTACAAACATGTATACAGGTGCTGTGGGGAAGGGAAGGAGGTAAGATGGGGGGATGGAGAGGAGGACGAGAGGGAGAGGAAGGAAGGGGCTTGTTAATATGTTTTGTTTTGTTCTCTCCCTCTTCTAGACTGTGAGCCCACCGGTGGGTAGGGACCGTCTCTAGATGTTGCCAACTTGGACTTCCCAAGCGCTTAGAATAATAAGCGGATAATCAATCAATCGTATTTATTGAGCGCTTACTGTGTGCAGAGCACTGGACTAAGCGCTTGGGAAGTACGAGTCGGCAAGCGCTTAGAATAAGCGGATAATCAATCACTCAATCGTATTTATTGAGCACTTACTGTGTGCAGAGCACTGTACTAAGCGCTTGGGAAGTACAAGTTGGCAACATATAGAGACAGTCCCTACCCATCAGTGGGCTCACAGTCTAGAAGGGGGAGACAGAGAACAAAGCCAAACATACTAACAAAATAAAATAAATAGAATAGATAGGTACAAGATAAATAAATAGAGTAATAAATATGTACAAACATGTATACAGGTGCTGTGGGGAAGGGAAGGAGGTAAGATGGGGGGATGGAGAGGAGGACGAGAGGGAGAGGAAGGAAGGGGCTTGTTAATATGTTTTGTTTTGTTCTCTCCCTCTTCTAGACTGTGAGCCCACCGGTGGGTAGGGACCGTCTCTAGATGTTGCCAACTTGGACTTCCCAAGCGCTTAGAATAATAAGCGGATAATCAATCAATCGTATTTATTGAGCGCTTACTGTGTGCAGAGCACTGGGAAGCGCTTGGGAAGAACAAGTCGGCAAGCGCTTAGAATAACAAGCGGATAATCAATCAATCAATCGTATTTATTGAGCACTTACTGTGTGCAGAGCACTGTACTAAGCGCTTGAGAAGTACAAGTCGGCAACATATAGAGACAGTCCCTACCCAACAGTGGGTTCACAGTCTAAAAGGGGGAGACAGAGAACAAAACCAAACATAATAACAAAATAAAATAAATAGAATAGATATGTACAAGTAAGATAAATAAATAAATAGAGTAATAAATATGTACAAACATATATACATATATACAGGGGATGAAGACTGTGAGCCCCCCGTGGGACAACCTGATCACCTAGTATCCTCCCCAGCGCTTAGAACAGTGCTTTGTACATAGTAAGCGCTTAATAGATGCCATCACTATTATTAAGTCACTTCTCTGGGCCTCAGTGACCTCACCTGGAAAATGGGGATGAAGACTGTGAGCCCCCTGTGGGACAACCTGATCACCTTGTAAACTCCCCAGCGCTTAGAATAGTGCTTTACACATAGACTGTGAACCCACTGTTGGGTAGGGACCGTCTCTATATGTTGCCAACTTGTACTTCCCAAGCGCTTAGTACAGTGCTCTGCACACAGTAAGTGCTCAATAAACACGATTGAATGAATGAATAGTAAGCGCTTAATAAACACCATCGTTATTATAATTATTAAGTCACTCCTCTGGGCCTCAGTGGCCTCATCTGTAAAATGGGGATGAAGACTGTGAGCCCCCCGTGGGACAAACTGATCACCTAATATCCTCCCAGCGCTTAGAATAGTGCTTTGCACATAGTAAGCGCTTAATAAATGCCATCACTATTATTAAGTCACTCCTCTGGGCCTCAGTGACCTCATCTGGAAAATGGGGATGAAGACTGTGAGCCCCCGGTGGGACAACCTGATCACCTTGTAAACTCCCCAGTGCTTAGAACAGTGCTTTGTACATAGTAAGCGCTTAATAGATGCCATCACTATTATTAAGTCACTTCTCTGGGCCTCAGTGACCTCACCTGGAAAATGGGGATGAAGACTGTGAGCCCCCTGTGGGACAACCTGATCACCTTGTAAACTCCCCAGCGCTTAGAATAGTGCTTTACACATAGACTGTGAACCCACTGTTGGGTAGGGACCGTCTCTATATGTTGCCAACTTGTACTTCCCAAGCGCTTAGTACAGTGCTCTGCACACAGTAAGTGCTCAATAAACACGATTGAATGAATGAATAGTAAGCGCTTAATAAACACCATCGTTATTATAATTATTAAGTCACTTCTCTGGGCCTCAGTGGCCTCATCTGTAAAATGGGGATGAAGACTGTGAGCCCCCCGTGGGACAAACTGATCACCTAATATCCTCCCAGCGCTTAGAATAGTGCTTTGCACATAGTAAGCACTTAATAAATGCCATCACTATTATTAAGTCACTCCTCTGGGCCTCAGTGACCTCATCTGGAAAATGGGGATGAAGACTGTGAGCCCCCGGTGGGACAACCTGATCACCTTGTAAACTCCCCAGTGCTTAGAACAGTGCTTTGCACATAGTAAGCGCTTAATAAATGCCATCATCATTATTATTATTAAGCCACATATATACAGGTGCTGTGGGGAAGGGAAGGAGGTAAGGCTGGGGGGGTTGGAGAGGGGAAGGAGGGGGAGAGGAAAGAGGGGGCTCAGTCTGGGAAGGCCTCCTGGAGGAGGTGAGCTCTCAGTAGCCCTCCTTCCCCTTCCCGTCCCCCCTGCCTTACCTCCTCCCCCTCCCCACAGCACCTGTATATGTTTGTACGTATTTATTACTCCATTTATTTTATTTGTACATATTTATTCTATTTATTTTATTTTGTTAATATAATAATAATATTCATTCATTCAGTCGTATTTATTGAGCGCTTACTGTGGGCAGAGCACTGGACTAGGCGCTTGGGAAATACAAGTCGGCAACATCCAGTGATGGTCCCTAACCAACAACGGGCGTGGGCCCCATCCTGGCTCAGTGGAAAGTGGCTTGGGAGTCAGAGGTCATGCGTTCAAATCCCGGCCCTGCCAATTGTCAGCTGTGTGACTTTGGGCAAGTCACTTCACTTCCCTGTGCCTCAGTTACGTCATCTGTAAAATGGAAATTAAGACTGTGAGCCCCACGTGGGACAATCTGATCACTTTGTAACCTCCCCAGCGCTTAGAACAGTGCTTTGCACATAGTAAGAGCTTAACAAATGCCATTATCATCATCATCATCGTCCTTGTGCGCCCAGCCCCCGCCCCGCCCCCCTGCTCATCCCTCACTCATCCCTTCAACCGTATTTACTGAGCGCTTACTGTGTGCAGAACACTGTACTAAGCGCTTGGGAGGTACAAGTCGGCAACATCTAGAGACTTGTCAGCTGTGTGACTTTGGGCAAGTCAACTTCCCTGTGCCTCAGTTACGTCATCTGTAAAATGGGAATTAAGACCGTGAGCCCCACGTGGGACAATCTGATCACTTTGTATCCTCCCCAGCGCTTAGAACAGTGCTTTGCACATAGTAAGAGCTTAACAAATGCCATTATCATCATCATCATCGTCCTTGTGCTCCCAGCTTCCGCCCCCCTACTCATCCCTCACTCATCCCTTCAACCGTATTTATTGAGCGCTTACTGTGCGCAGAACACTGTACTAAGCGCTGGGAGGTAAAAGTCTGCAACATCCAGCGACGGTCCAGAAACGGGCTCATCTCTCCTCCCCGGAGCCTGGGAAACGGAGTAATCAATTAGTAGCCTTATCTTCTCTGTGCCTCAGTTCCCCTATCTGTCAAATGGGGATGAAGACTGTGAGCCCCCCGTGGGACAACCTGATCACCTTGTAACCTCCCCAGCGCTTAGAACAGTGCTTTGCACATAATAATAATAATAATGATAGCATTTGTTAAGTGCTTACTATGTGCAAAGCACTGTTCTAAGCGCTGGGGAGGCTACAGCCCGTTGTTGGGTAGGGACCGTCCCTATACGTTGCCGACTTGTACTTCCCAAGTGCTTAGTACAGTGCTCTGCACACAGTAAGTGCTCAATAAATACGATTGAATGAATGAATACAAAGTGATCAGGTTGACCCACGCGGGGCTCAGAGTCTTAATCCCCATTTTACAGATGAGGTAACTGAGGCACAGGGAAATTAAGTGACTTACCCAAAGTCACACAGCTGACAATTGGCAGGGCCGGGATTTGAACGCATGACTGGCCCAAGGTCACACAGCTGACAAGCGGCGGAGCCAGGATTTGAACCCATGACCTCTGACTCCCAAGCCTGAGCTCTTTCCATTGAGCCACGCTATGCTTAATAAATGCCATCATTATTATTACTATTAGTGAGCGCTTACCTTGTGCAGAGCGGGGACGGTGTGAGCCCAACATCCCCCGTGAACCTGCTCACCCTGACGTCCCTCCCATCCCCATCCCGACTGTAGGCTCGTTATGGGCGGGGAACGCGTCCTCTAATTCTGTTATACTGTAGTAATAATAGTAATGATGCCATTTGTTAAGCGCTTACTACGTGCGAAGCACTACTGTCTCTATATGTTGGCAACTTGTACTTCCCAAGCGCTTAGTACAGTGCTCTGCACACAGTAAGCGCTCAATAAATACGATTGATTGATTGATTGTTCTAAGCGCTGGGGGGATACAAGGTAATCAGGTTGTCCCACGTGGGGCTCCCAGTCTTCATCCCCATTTTACAGATGAGGTCACTGAGGCCCGGAGAAGTTATGTGACTTGCCCAAAGTCACACAGCTGACAAGCGGCAGAGCCGGGATTTGAACCCATGACCTCTGACTCCTGAGCCTGTGCTCTTTCCACTGAGCCACGCTGCTTGTCTCCCGTGCTTGCTCAGTACAGTGCTCTGCACGTGGTAAGCGGGCAGTAAATGCCAATACCAATCAATACCGTGGGAGGAACCTGGGATCCGAAAGGTTTGAGAATCAGCGTGGCTCAGTGGAAAGAGCCCGGGCTTTGGAGTCAGAGGTCATGGGTTCAAATGCCGATTCCGCCACTTGTCGGCTGTGTGACTTTGGGCAAGTCACTTCAGTTCTCTGGGCCTCAGTTGCCCCATCTGGAAAATGGGGATAAAGACTGTGAGCCCCACGTGGGACAACCTGATTACCTTGTACCTCCCCCAGCGCTTAGACCAGTGCTGGGCAGTAGTAAGCGCTTAACTACCATCATTATCATTTGAGGTCTGAGCCTGAGGGCCCGGGGCCGGTGGGGGGCCGGGGGAATATATTTAGAACTGTAGACACTCTCCCAATCATTTCAAATAGTAATTTGGCTATTTCCACTAGTCCTGCTAAGAAGTTAAGTTCAGAATAAGCATGGCCAGTTTCAGCATTTTTCTTAGCTAAGGTAAATGAATTTGTTCATTTGTTGATCAGTTCTTGAATCATGTGGATAAAAATAACAATAAAGAGGCCTGCATCTGCATTTGTCTCACACCGAACAGTATGTTTTGAGCACTTAACTATGTGCCTAGCCCAGAATGAGGCTCATGAAGAAATACAAGACAAATCAATCAGTTGATCAATCAGTCAATGGGAAACCCATTCCCAAGGTGCTTACAATTAAATAGGGGATATGGCCGAGAAAACAATGAACAAACAATAAAGTGATAGTAAATAAATAATAGACACAAATTGTACTTTTCCCAAACACTTAGTACAGTGTTCTGTACACAGAAAGCACTCACTATTCCTTTGATGATAAAAAAATAAACAGATAAATAGTTAGATTCTGAAGTGACTGACCAGGAAGGGAATGAATCAGGGAATACTGTATTGAGGTAACATTTTAGGGAGGGGTTTGTAAGGAGAGATGTGGTTTAATGAGGTTAAGGAGGGAGTCCAGGGAAAAGGTTTAACCCTCCGTCAGAGGTAGCAGTCACAGTTCTGCTAATTATACCGTTCATTCAAAGGCTCTATTTTTGCTTTTACTGCATTGGCAAAATTCAGGTAAATACTAGTGAATTATTTAGAAATCTGTAAATATGCCGGCCACAAGGTGAAAGCAGATATTAGGAACAGTACTGGAGATTTATACCATACTCATCTCCCATAAAGGCTAGCGTTTCCACAAATGGAATATGGAATTTGTGTGCGTATATAGTGTAAATAGAGTTTCACATTTTCTGTTTCATAATCAATATCCTAAAAGTCAATTGGGTTATAACTAATTAGACTATTAGACTATTGATAATGAAATATAAAATGTGAAATTATATTTTTTAAAAAAAGTATATATAGACTGCCAGAGAATATTGAAGATAAGTAGTCTGTTTTCAAGGGATTCCCAGATAACTATAGTTGATAGAGGAGTGATTATAGTTATTAATTAAAACTGGCTGTTTGGATCAAATTCTTCAGCCCCTTTCACTGATTTTGAACTTCTGCGTTCATTACATGAACAGGTTTGTAGTTTTTTCCATGTTAATTTTGTTGCCTTCTGTCTTATAACCCAAATGGCACAAAGAAATGGAGATAGAAAGGGTAATTAAACATGTTTTTATTCCATTCCACTGGCAGCCACCTCTTACCGTTGGAGTGTCTGACTTTGCCGGGTTTAACATTGGACTAAGCATTGGGTCTGGAAAGGACTGAAGGAGTGCTCTGCACATAGTAAGCGCTCTGCACATAGTAAGCGCTCAATAAATACGATTGATTGATTGATTGAGTGTGACAAGGGCTAGATCCAGAACAAGATTGTGAGCGTCATGTGGGAGAAGGGCTGTGTCCCACCTGATTCACTTGTTTCTACCCCAGTGCTTAGAACAGTGCTTGACACATAGTAAGCGCTTAACAGATCCTATTAAAAAATGAGCCAACAGCTAGGTAAACTATGCAGTTCTGTAGAAGTTTGGGGTGATGTGGAGATGTGGACATCTCAAACAGCACTCACACCCGCTTTCTGACATATTGTGGGTTCTGGAGGGAAGAATCATGTCCATTGCTATATGTGCATCAAAGCGTAGTATAGTCTTTGGCCTTCAATAATGACACATTCATTTTTCTAAAGCACTTTCATATTAGTGAGCTCATTTTACCTCACAATATCAGAGATGGGGAGAGGCAGTTATTATTTCCATTTTACAGATGAGAAAACTCAAGCCCAGCAAGATTAAGTAAGCTGCCTCCAGCTGTAGAATTGGGACTAGAACCCACAACTCCTGCTTCCCAGATCTGTATTCTTTTTACCTTATCTCTATGCACCTGGATTGACTGCCTTCCTGCTTGAATATTTGTCTATAGCTCTATAAGCAGGCCATTTGAAACCATATATCCTTGATAATTCAGACTTAAGGGTTTCCAATTTCTCAATTCCACAGTTGACTCTAGGCCAGAATCATTTTCTCCAACTCAGTGTAGAAAAAACAGATTCTGAAGCAGAGTTGGTATACCTAAAATAATCATTCCACGGGTAGCATGAATTTGCTTGGCATGGAAGATCTTGGTAGTAAGTGCAATTGGAACCTGCGTGGTGTCTCTGATTTCCAATAATCCTAGCTTTCAAGCCTGCCAAGACCTAGGGAGAAAGCAGCTTGTAGATATAGGCCCTCCTTCCCATGCCCCACAGCACGCATGTAGGTATCATTATATTTAGTTGCTTCCCGTAGTCATAATTTCTTTTAATGTCTGTCTCCCCAATTAGACTGTAAATTCCTCAAGAGCAAGGTTTGTGTCTCCCAACTGTATTGCACTCACATGTGCACTTAGTATAGTTCCCTCAAAGTGCTCAATAAATATCGTTGTTGCCCATTCCTCAGATTTCACTCTAGAAGAGACAGGGATCTGAGAATAGGGCTCCCTTAATAGTTAGTCTCTCCCCACGACTCAGAATAACAGGTCCTTTGAGCCACAGGAAATTTTGAATGAGGCACCCAAAGAGCATCTCCAGCAGCAGATTGGCACTTAACAATGACTCACGGTGCTCTTAGCCACTCGTGGCCCATTGGAAGACTGTATTTTGCATTGTGGACTATTTAATCAAAAATTCATCAGACCTTATAAGAAAAAAATGCAAAACTTGAATGGAGTAAAAAGCATTTTGCAGGGAAATTCCCCTTTTTGTTGCCAACATAAGAACAATAAAAGGCCTGCTGTACAATTGTGAATGGGCAGGGAACATGTCTGCTAATTCTGTTGTACTCTCCCAAGTGCTCTGCACATAGGGAGTGCTCAGTAAATACTACAAATTGATTCATATAAACGTTCATTTGTATTAAAGAGTAAGGCCAAAAGTGTTTGTCCCAGCTGTGATTCAATTTGCATATCCTACTGTAGCTTTCATTAGCATTTGTAACCAAATTAGTTGATATCTTTTTATTTTTTAAATATCAAGGTGATCATCCTGTTGTGTGTCAGAATCAATAACAAAACAACAGCTGTTGTAAAAGAAGCTAAACTTTACCTATTCCAAGCTGTATCTTTCATTAGCATTTGCAACCAAACTAGTTGATATCTTTTTTTTTTTAAATATCAAGGTGACCATCCTCTTCTGTGTGTCAGAATCAACAACATAGCAACAGCTGTTGGAAAAGAAGCTAAACTTTACCTATTCCAAGCACAGGAATGGTTCATGCTGCAGGAAAGTACCCAGGATTACAGCTGCACAGAAAAATTTTCCAAAGCTCAGCTGACAGGTGAGTTCATTTTTGTTATTGTTTTCTCACACCATATCTATCCACCTCAGCACTTAGTACAGTGCCTGGGACATAATAAGCACTTAACAAATACCATAATTATTATTATTATTATTATTATTACAAGGGAAATATATTTGTTACACATTTGCCAGATGATAGGTTTAAGAAAGCTGTTATAATTATGAAATTGTATTCCTTGATAGTGACAATTTTTTTAAATTTAGCCTTCAGTGGTCTAGAAATCATTCTCTTTTAATGTTCTCTCTTCAGACTTTCAACATCATCTTCTTAAATCACCCCAACAAAACTAATGTTTCTTAACAGACTTGCAGTCTACAGTCATAAAACTGAATTCCTTTATGCTAAGTACAGTTACAGCATCTAAATTCTCCAATAATGAAGTTTAGGAGTCAAGCCTCTCCACAGATCACATCCTTTGCAATGTAGATGTACTGCATTAGTTAACTAATGAAAGCAGAAAACACCAAAGCAGTTACTGTGGGGATGTTCACTTTTCCGATGTTCATTTTCCTCCAGTGATGGAAAATTCTGTGTTGCCTAATGGAAGAAAGCTAGTCTAGGTTCTAATCCTTGTTCTGCCACTTGTCTGCTGTGTGAACTTGGCCAAGTCACTTCACTTCTCTGTGCCTCAGTTACCTCATCTGTAAAATGATTAATACTGTGAGCCCTACGTGGGATATGAACTGTGTCCAACCTGATTACCTTGTTTCTACTCCAGCACTTGGAACGGTCCCTGGTGCACACAGTAAGCGTTTAACAAATACCATAATTATCCCAGTAGACTGAGCTCGTTGGGAGCAGGAATATGTCTGTTGTACTCTCCCAAGTGTTTAGTACAGTGCTTTGCACACAGTAAATATAATTGAATGAATGGATAGGTGCTCGTCCCAGGCTCAGATTTAGAGCCCTATGTTAAGGAACATGGCTTAAGTGACCACCAGATTTCTGTTTCTTCCTTTCCTTTTTTTCTAGCCCAATCCATTTCCTAAAAGATGAACTAGTAATAATATTAATTGTTTTGTTTGTTAAGCACTCACTTTGAGCAGTGTGGCTCAATGGAAAGAGCACAGGCTGTGGAGTCAGAGATCATGGGTTCAAATCCCGGCTCCGCCAATTGTCAGCTGTGTGACTTGGGCAAGTCACTTAACTTCTCCGTGCCTCAGTTACCTCATCTGTAAAATGGAGATTAAGACTATGAGCCCCCTGGGGGACAACCTGATCTCCTTGTACCCTCCCCAGCGCTTAGAACAGTGCTTTGCACATAGTAAGCGCTTAATAAATGCCATTATTATTATTATTATTATTATGTGCCAAGCACCACACTAAGTGCTGGGGTAGATAAAAGATAATCAGATTGAACACCACCCTGTCCTACTTGGGGCTCACAGTCTATAGCAGGAAAACAGGTCATGAATCCCCATTTTTCAGGTGAAGAAACTGAGGCATGGTGAAGTTAAGTGACTTGCCCAAGGCCCATACTCTTTCCATTAGGCCACGGTGTTTGGTCAGTAGTGCTGTCTACCAATAGCTTCCAAATTTCTAGACCCCCAAGAGAGCTGCCAGAGGTTGTCAGAAGCATAGGGGAACTCTGAGGCAAGGAAAATTTGGAGGGGTTTTGGGAAGACCACCTGAATTTAAAGTCATGGATCTGGCAGGAGAGCCAAGAAAGCAACTTTTGAGAGATCCCTGCAGCACATCTATAAGCCTGGTGGACAGAAATCATGACAGAGGTCACCCTCCTTGAATGAAGGTTTTGGAAAGATCAAGCTGGATGGAGGCAGCTTAAAAACCAGACAGGCCCGATATAATACATGTCCAAATCCCTACTTGTTAAAGATGTTAAAATGTGGCAGATAACGGAAGAAGTTAATTATGCAGTTAGGTTCATTCAATCGTATTTATTGAGCGCTTACTGTGTGCAGAGAGAGTTGGAGCAGTAGCTGACACTCTTGTTCCATGTAGGCTGAGTATCCTTTATAGAATTGACTCTCAAATTTTGTATTTCCTCAAGTTGTTTAAGCAGCGTGCCATAGTGGAAAGACCACGGACCTTGAAGTCACAGGATGTGAGTTCTAATCCCGGCTCCACCACTTGTCTCCTGTGGGATCTTGGACAAGTCATTTAACTGGGCCTCAGTTTCCTCATCTATAAAATGGACTTTTTACAGATGGCATAGTGGACTTTTTACAGGACCAGCGTGTCCTACTGGATAAAGCACAAGCATGGGAGTCAGAAGTTTCTGGGTTCTTGTCCCAGCCTCACCACTTGACTGCTGTATGCCCTTGGGCAAGTCACTTCTCTGGGCCTCAGTTTTGTCAACTGTAAAATGGGAATTGAGACTGTGAGCTCCATGTGAGATGGGGACTGTGTCCAACCTGATTTGCTTGTATCTCCCCAGAGCTTAGTACAGTTCCTCACACATAATAAGTGCTTAACAAATGCCTTAATTGCTATTTGAAACCTACTCTCTTCTACTTATATTGTGAGCACCTATTTGGGACAAGGGAATGTGTCCAACCGAGTAATCTTGTATCTTAATACAGTGAGTGCTAGGTAAATAATAAGCTATTAACAAATACCATAATTATTATTAGTAGTAAGAGCAACCCAAGGATGCTTCCACGCCAGAGGTGAAATATGGTAGGTAACCATTTGATCTTCCTAACACATCCCCTTATCTGAAGTAAACTGTACTTCTTTTGAGGGGCAGGCCATATCTTGCACTGCTTGAATCAAATTATGAGGCCCAGTGGATAGTGTTATGGTTTCAGTAAAATATGAAGAAACCCATTATCTACTACTAATAAGCTAAGTTATTTTGGTTCCCAAGTTCCACTGTGACTTGGTAGGTTGTGATAGATAATTCAAATTAACCCAACCGCTTTTGGCATTAGCTTTTAGACTAGATCTGCAATCCAGGCATAGAAAACACCTGTGGGGGTTTTTTTGTTTGTCTGGGTTAGTGTAAAGTTGTGTACACTAGTCATAAGGATTGTTGATGTTTGTCAGTAGCAGTACTGCATTAGCTGCCAGACTACATTGTACTTGAGGAGAAATTCTTTGGGTAAGGTTTACACTCCTTTCAACCCATGTGTTGAGAGATGTAGAACCTTGCCAACTCACCAGGGTCATCAATTGGCTGCATTAGATCACCAACCTGGGTCACTCATTGAGAGACTAGGAACCAGCTCCAAGACAATGATGTCCCTTGTTTCATTGGAACTTGGGAAGAAGAGGTTTTCTGGAGCCAACTCAGCTCTCCCCGGGTGTCCTCAAAATGAAGGAAGATGGGTCCAACACAAGCAGGGGGATGTTCCAGTGGCTGATTTGCTCATCTGCCAGGGATCTATCCCCTCAAAACAATTGTCTACTATTTCAGCAAGTCATCATGTTCCCTGTGAAAGGCGGTGGAATTTGCTTAGCCATGCTGAAGGGCTGTTTCTGGCAATGAAAGAAAACTCCCATCTTCAAAGGCTGCATCATCGTCCTTTAAAGCAAGAAGATGCTTATTGCAGCAGACACCTGGAGCTTAATTAATTGATTCTAGTATTTGTTCAGCACTCACTGCGTGCCGGGCACTGTACTAAGCTCTGGGGTGAATCCAAGCAAACTGGGTTGGACAAAGTCCGTGCTCCACGTGGGGTTCACAGTCTCGATCCCCATTTTACAGATGAGGAGACTGAGGCTTAGAGAAGTGAAGTGACTTGCCCAAGGCCCCACAGCAGACAAGTGGCAGAGCAGGGATTAGAACCCATGACCTTCTGATTCCCACGCCCGTGCTCTATCCACTAGGCTAAACTGCTTCATCTACTTGCTCTACTTCTTATGATGTAAGGTAGGTAATGTAGGAATTATATTGTGCTGTTGCTCCAGCCCTTTCAGCCCCATGGGCCAGGACTAGTGAGGCGAGGGCCACCTAGCCCCAGCCCCTTTCCAAGCCCTCACTTGCTCACCTCTTGGCACCTGCTCACTATTCCAGTTAAAGATATTTCTTTTTAATCTGCAGCTCTTGGACACATCATCGCAGTGCTCTGCACATAGTAAGCGCTCAATAAATACGATTGATTGATTGATTGATTGATCGTTTTGGTTTGCAACTCTTCCGTTCATGAGCCTAGGCTACCCCTGATAGTCATTTTCTCTACATTCAGGCACATAATAGTAGTAATAATAATAGGAATAGTAGTACTTATTAAACATTGTGTGCCAAGTAACATGCTGAGCACCGGAGTAGAGAAAGATGATCAGATCGGACACAGTCCCTGGTCCAAACGGGGCGCACAGAGATACTTTCTAATTAAACCTCAAGCTATCAATATAATGACTCATCTGAGATAGGAAGAGAGTCCTTACTATGTTAACGTTCCCATTTTACGAGACTAAAGGCGCTTATAGTGTACTTGCTTTCTTCTAGGTTCTCTTAATGCACCTCATCATATGTATTGCACTTCTTTTTCCTTCTAAATGGTCCTAGGAATTTTAATCTTTTCTCATATGTTAATTTTATTCCTTTTCACTTCCCTCTACTAAAGTAATAGATTAAACCGTGACTTTTAAGAACAAAGAGTTTGGGAAAGATGGTTAAAGTTTGGAAGAGTAGTTCCATGCCCCTCTAAAAAAAATTGGGCAGCAAGACCTAGATGAAGACCTTGAGAAGCAGCACGGCTCAGTGGAAAGAGCATGGGCTTTGGAGTCAGAGGTCATGGGTTCAAATCCCGTCTACACCACTTGTCACCTGTGTGACTTTGGGCAAGTCACTTAAGTTCTCTGGGCCTCAGTTACCTCATCTGTAAAATGGGGATTAAGACTGTGAGCCCCCCATGGGACAACCTGATCACCTTGTAACCTCCCCAGCTCTTAGAACAGTGCTTTGCACATAATAGGTGCTTAATAAATGCCATCATTATTATTATTATATGAAAGGAATACAACCATAAATGGAAGCATTAATTCATACCAATTTTTCAGGCAGTAGCTGTTATTATTATGGCACTTAAGCGCTGTGTCAAGCACTCTTCTAAGAAAACTACTTGATAGCCATAATTATTTTTCATGTGATTTGATACTTATCTTAGTTGCCTTGCATGACATAGTCAACGACCCAATTGAGCAAGGAGCCTAAGCCCCACTTTTCTAGAATCTGAAATTGTGGCAACTGCAGGCTTTACTTACTTTCCTTCTTCTTTATTTGTTTGAGCCCTGAGGCCCTTCCTCTCTGGGAAGTAGCACGAGCCAAGTGAGGGGCAGAGTAGCCCTGGTGGTGAGCTATTTTTGTGTGTGGTATTTGTTAAGCGCTTACTATGTGCCAGGCTCCATGCTGAATGCTGGAGTATTTACAAGCTAATCAGGTTGGACACAGTCCTTGTCCCTCATGGGGCTCACAGTCTTCATCCCATTTTACAGATGAGGTAACGGAAGCACAGAGGAGTTAAATGAAGAGAAGCAGTGTTGCCTAATGGATAGAGCATGGACCTGGAATCAGAAGGACCTGAGTTCTAATCCCAGCTTCGCCACTTGTCTGCAGGGTGACTATGGCAAGTCACTTCACTTCTTTGGGCCTCAGTTTTCTCATCTGTAAAGGCCCATGTGGGACATGGACTATGTCCAACATGACTTACGTGTATCTACCCCAGCGCTAGTACAGTGTCTAGCACATAATACTTAACAAATACCATAAAAAGAAAAAGTGATTTGCTCCATGTCACACAGCGGACAAAGGAACCCAGGTCCTCTGACTTCCAGGCTTGTATTCCTTCTACTGGGCCATGTTGCTACATACTGCTTAGAACGATGTTCTGCACACAGTAAACGCTCAATAACCACAATTGATCCAGAGAGCTTTAGAGCATATTTCCATCTCCATGCAAGTCCACAATCCACTCTTTCTACTCTCTACTGTGTGAAGATTGTACTAAGAACTTGAGAGAGTAGACTATGATAGAATCTGTAGGCAAGATCTCTGCCCACAAAGTTGTTTTTTTGTATTGGGCTTTTTTATGGCATTTTTGTTAAGCGCTTACTATGTGTTAAGCACCATTCTAAGTGCTGGAGTTCATGTGAGTTATAATCAGGTTGGACATAATAATCCCCACAGGGAGCTCGCAGTCTAAAGAGGAGGGAGAATAGGTATTTCATCCCCATTTTACAGTTGAGGAAACTGAAGCACAGAGAAGTTAAGTGACATGCTGAAGGTCACACAGCAGGGAATTAGTGGTGGAGGTGGAACTAGAAACTAGATCCACTGACTCCCAGGGCCCTGCTCTTTCCACTAGACCACCCTGCTTTCCAGAGCATACAGAGCTCACCGTCTGCAAGAGGAGACAGACATTACAGAGAGGGGAAATGGAAGAGCATATACATAAGTGCTGTGGGGAGGAGGGTGGAGTGAATATCTAGTGCTTAAGGGGTACAGATCCAAGTACATAGACGAAACGGAACGGAGGGTGAGTAGGGAAAAGGAGGGCTTAGTCAGGGAAGGCCTTTGGGAAAGATGGGATTTTAGGAGTATTTTGAATGTGGGGAGAGTGCTGGTCAGCCAGATATGAAGGGAAAAGGGAGTACCAGGCCAGAGGGAGGTTATGGGCAATGGATCAGAGGGAAGAGGATGAGATCAAGTTATAGTGAGTAGGTTGGCACTGGAGGAGTTAAGCATGTGGTCTGAATTTAGTGGTAAATCAGTGAGATGAGGTAGGAAGGGGCAAACTAAATACTTTGCTAATGATAAGGGGTTTCTATTTGATGCAGAAGTGGCTGGGCAACAATTAGCGGTTTTTTGAGGAGTGGAGAGACATGGACTGAATGTTGTTTTAGAAAAATGAACCACATGGCAGAGTGAGGTATGGACTGGAGTGGGGAAAGACAGGAAGGAAACAGGTCAGCGAGAAGGCCGAATCAGTAGTCAAAATGGGATGTAAGTGCTTTGGTCAGTGTGGTAGCAGTTTGGATAGAGAGGAAAGGGAGAATTCTAGAATTGTGAAGGTTGAACCCACAGGCTTTAGTGACAGATTGAATACATGGATTGAATGAGACAGATGAGTCGAGGATTCTGCCAAGATTACGGGATTGTGAGACGGCAGATGGTGGTGGGAAAGTCAGGGAGAGGACAGGCTTTGGGTGGGAAGTTTTGGACGCATCGTTTGAGGTGTTGGAGAGACATCCAAGTAGAGATGTCCTGAAAGCAGGAGGAAATGTGGGAACACAGAGAAGGAGAGTGGTCAAGGCTGGAGTGGTAGACTTAGTAATCATCCGCGTATAGATGGTAGTTGAAGCCGTGGGAGCGAATGAGTTCTCCAAGGGAGTTGGCGAAGGTGGAGACTGTAAAGAGTTAATAGATGAGAGGGGGAAAAAAACATGAAAATAAATTACAGATAGGGGAAATGGTAGATTTTAAGGATATACCATTAAATATGCCTGTTATAGCCAAACTATTTTGTAACATGAGTTATTATCATTCATACCCTTGAAGAGAAATAGTTTTTTCCTAAATTTTAAGAATTTATTTAATGAATATTCTCCTGAGCATCAGAGGATAAGATCCTTTATACGTTTAAATGCTTTAAAATGGTTTTAAATGTTGCTTGTAATAATTCTTCAGAATAAAACCAATTTCCATCATTTCTTTGTCTTGTAAGAAATAACAGTTGATATTGTTTCATTGGTAAATGCTTATTTCTCATTTTGCTTTTTTTTCCTAGTGGCCTTAAATAACACAGAACATAATCTAACCTTATCCCAGATTCCATATCCACAAACGTGGTATGTGTTTTATGTGGACAAGTTTACATGCAAAGAAGACCACGATAATTCTGAGTTGGAAGATATCCCATATGAAATGGTGTTACTAAATCCAGATGCTGAAGGGAATCCATTTGATCATTTTAGTGCTGGAGAATCAGGTAAGAGTTATTTTCTTGAAATCATCAAATATGTACTATTGAAAATTGGTAACTTGTGAAGGACTGAAGGTGATACTCTTTCATTATCCCTTATCTGATCTAAATTATCCTCTATAATCAGAAATCATTTGTGTAACACATATGACTTAGTGGAAAGAGCATGGACTGAGAGTCAGAGGACCTGAATTCTAATCCCGGCTCTGCCACTTTCTTGCTGTGTGACCTTGGGCAAGCCACTTAACTTCTCCATGCCTCAGTTTCCTCAACTGTAAAATGGGGGTGAAATAACTATTCTTCCTTTTACGTAGACTGTGAGTCCCATGTGGAACAGGGACTGTGTTCAACCTGATTGCTTTGTGTCTTTCCCAGCACTTAGAACAGTGCTTGACACATAGTAGCACTTAACAAATACCACCAATAAAGAGTTTATCATTCTGGCTGATAGAAGTATTGAGAAGCATATATGTTCCTATCTATAATTCCATTTATTTATATTGATGCCTGTTTACTTGTTTTGATGTCTGCCTCCCCCTCTCTAGACTGTAAGGCCATTGTAGGTGGGGATTGTCTCTCTTTATTGCTGAATTGTACATTCCAAGGGCTTAGTAGAGTGCTCTGCACACAGTAAGTGCTCAATAAATATGATTGAATGAATGAATAAATGAGTTGGGATAGTATATTGAGGTTGAAGTACTGTGGGAATTGGGAATCCTGCATTGATTCCTTCAGAGGAGGCTTTATAACTCCTTGTCTCCATTTTCCCTTTCTTTCAACCAGTGTGCTTAAACAGTATGGATTAAGGCATTTTCAGTAAAATGTAGAATACAGCACCTTTCTTCGGGATACTGATGAAAATTGAGTATTTGGCAATATATATGGGAAGATGCTGTGTGACCTTATTCAACTTCTCTGTGCTTCAGTGCCTCATTTGTAAAATGGGGATTAAGACTGTGAGCCTTATTCATTCATTCATTCAATCGTATTTATTGAGCACTTACTGTGTACAGAGCACTGTACTAAGCGCTTGGGAAGTACAAATCGGCAACATATAGAGACAGTCCCTACCCAATGTTAGGCTCACAGTCTAATAATAATGATGGCATTTGTTAAGTGCTTACTATGTGCAAAGCACTGTACTAAGTGCTGGGGGGATACAAGGTGATCAGGTTGTCCCATGTGGGGCTCATAGTCTTCATCCCCATTTTACAGATGAGGGAACTGAGGCTCAGAGAAGTTAAGTGACTTGCCCAAGGTCACACAGCCGACATGTGGAGGAGCTGGGATTAGAACTCATGACCTCTGACGCCCAAGCCCATGCCCTTTCCACCGAGCCACACTGCTTCAGTCTAGAAGGGGGAGAAGGACTGTGGGACAGTGTCCAACTTGAACTCGTACCTACCCCAGCCCTTAATACAGTGCCTGGCATATAGTAGACACTCAACAGATGCCATTTAAACAAACAAACAAAACCTTGCTGCTTAATAGAGTGTAGAAACTAAACTCGTCTATTCGGTTTTCATTCCTTCAGAAAGATAACAGAGCATCCTGGAGAATCTTGAATTATGTCCATGCTTATGCAGTGGAAAATCAACATTTTGTTTAAAGCAAAATTCCCTGAAGACAAGTTTAGGCCATAGTTCTAAGCAAAATAGCCAGTTTCACCTAATTGTTGTTGTATCCTCCTGTACAGTGGATGTTGCTAATCAAAACAGTTAATTAGCAGTTATACTGGCCTTTGTGAATAGAAATCTGTCAATGGGATGCATGTAAGGGATGCATGAAGTAACAAGCTGAAAGTAGAAAGCTTGAGGCCAGTAGACCAGGGAGTTAGAAAGACCTTAAGAAAAGACTCACTCCCTGAGTTATTTTTAATGCACTTACTAGCTCAGTAGAGACAAACATGGAGAGCTAATTAATCCAATATAAGAAACATCTGTCAGTGTGTTTTAACCCTGTGAGTAACTAAAAGAGCAAGGAATGATTTGAAATTTTCCCAGTCTGGTAATACTTCATGGAGCCAACACACGCAGGGTTTTATATTGAATGTGTAGGTAGGTTTGGGATTTCAGGTTTCAAAAATTGAATGGCAAAAATGTTGGGGTGCTTTGCTTTTAGTTAGCTTGGCTAAGAATTATGCTTTAATTTTTAAAATTTCAGGTTTACTTTAGTTTTAATTTTCTATTTCATGTACAATAGCATACACAAGGCAAGCATATCTTTGGTAACATTTACTCTTTTTCAACAATTATAAATGATGATAGTGGCCAACAAATCCTCAAAAGCGTCTTGTTCTGGCAAATCCAGCATTTAATCCCAGATTTAATACTGTCCAATCTCGGTTTTCAAATAAGGGCTGTATATTCAAATGAGAAGAATGATAACAAAAGAAAAAAAGCCAAATTGGCCTCAGTTGTCAGTTACTCAATGAAATTCCAGTTTCCTTACAGAGTGTGGAAAAAGGAAAACCTTTGAAAGACATTTTGACGCAGTTATAAGTAATCAAACCTTTCAAATATAACTTTATAAAATAGATGTTGATAGTGGATATAAAGGCATTCATCACACAGATGCCCTAAATCATTTTTTAAATGATATTTAAGTGCTTATTATGTGTCAAGCACAGATCTAAACGCAGGGGTAGGTACCAGTTAATTAGAAGTTAATGAAAAGCAGCATGGCTCAATAGAAAGAGCCCGGGCTTTGGAGTCAGAGGTCATGGGTTCAAATCCTGGCTGCGCCAATTGTCAGCTGTGTGACGTTGGGCAAGTCACTTAACTTCTCTGGGCCTCAGTTACCCCATCTGTATAATGGGGATTAAGACTGTGAGCCCCCCGTGGGACAACCTGATCACCTTGTAACCTCCCCAGCACTTAGAACAGTGCTTTGCACATAGTAAGTGCTTAATAAATGCCATCATTATTATTATTATTATTATTATTATTATTAGATTGGACACAGACCCTTTCCCACATGGGGCTCACAGTCTAAGTAGGAGGGAGAAGAGGTATCCCCATTTTACAGTAGAGGAAACTGAGGTACAGAGAAGTTAAGTGACTGGCCCACGATCACACAGCAATAAATTGGCAGAGCTAGGGTTAGAACCCAGATCCTTCTGACTCCCAAGCCCATGCCCTCTCCACTAGGCCATGCTGTGACAGAATGAAGTTGGATTCACAATTGACTTGTCCATTTTGGCATCCAAAATGGTTAAGAAAAATCTCGAGTTTTTAATTGTTCAATTTTGAGGGGGTCTTTTGTTTTACCCAATTTAAAAAAAATTGGAAGAATTACAATTTTACTATACTATTCTATACTCTATATATGCACATACATAAATATGCATATACATATATATAGAATGGCCATATATATGTGGCTTGTATCTCCAGTGCCCATTCAGTGCTGCACAGAGATAAACAAGTAGAAAATTGAAGCAGAAAGGTCAGCATGTCTTTCAGCAGATCTCTACAATGAGGCAAACAGCTTTGTACAAAATTGAAAATCTTAAAAGCTGGAATGCTGTCCAATCCTCTATATGGCTAGATCTGGACTTACTCCAGAAGACATGTCCAGCTTGAGTAGTTTCACCAACAAACCGTACTCAGCAGCAAGTGGCCGGGTAATAGCTCCAAGAACGCAGACAGCTCAGCAGCACTGAGGCAGTCCTCACAGCCACACAGCTCTACTGGGTGGAACATGCGAGGAGAATTGGGTGATAAACAAAACTGTGGACACATGCAAACCAGAAAGGCAGAATGGATTAGTTAAAAGCAGAATGAAGCACACTCTCAATCAGTGTGACAAAGTAGCTGGTTGTTTAGACACCCCTGCAGCACCCAGGCCAGCCGGTCAGAAGGTTTGCCCTTCTCAAGCTAAAAAAAAAATCAAGATAAAGAGTTCAAAAACAGAATTAATAGCTAAAATAATATTGATGGCAGAAGTGATAATTACGTGAGTTACAAATTGGTAAACTGGCTGGGTGCTATGTTTTTGGTTGGGGGGAAATGGCTTCATGTAGAAGTGGAAAGATATTGGTAAAAAAGAGATACTGATCAATTGGAAAACCTTACTCTTGACTTCATAATACTAATAACACTAATAATATGGAGTTTATATAGATCCTTTCTTCCATGAACTCATAGCTGTTCACGTATTCTGTTTCATTCATCGTTACCAAATCATTTGAGGTGGATATCTTGCCAGTTTAGCTAGGGATCTAGTAGCTAGTGGACTAGAACTCTTGCTTCCTAGCTGCCAGCCTTAGCATGCCTTCCTTAAAAACTCTTGTTAATACTGAAAAGAAAAGAAAGTCTGTTGTACATGCACATGAATCTGTACCTCCTAAGGTCTTTATACCCACTTACCCCCGGCTCCACTTACCCCCGGCTCCACAGCACTTATGTAAATACCCCTGTATTCTCCCATTCCCTTATCAGTAACTCATTTTAATGTCTGCCTTCCTCTCAAAAGTGGTCATGTCTATCAACTTTGTTGTATTCTTCTCTCTGAAGCCCCTTGCAGAGTGGTTTGGCACACAGTAAGCACTCAATAAATACCATTGATTGATTGATGGTATTGATGATTCTGAATTCTAAAGAGATATGTGGGTCTCTTATGAGCTTTATTCATTCATTCAATCGTATTTATTGAGCACTTACTGTGTGTAGAGCACTATACTAAGCGCTTGGGAAGTACAAGTTGGCAACAAATAGAGACGGTCCCTACCCAACAATGGTTTCTTCTGCATCCTCTCAAGCATTTTAGTAATGTTTTAGTTGTACGGAGGAGTAGTAGTAATGGTGAGGTGCAAAAAATATTTTTTCCTCTTGTTATTTCTGCAATGTGTGCCTCCACAAAGTCTCTTTTTTTCCATTTCAGAAATATATTCTGGGGTACACTTTTCTTAGGCCACTTCACATTTCTCTCTGTAAGTTCTACCACTTTCTGATGAAAGTTGGCTAACTAACACATATAACGAGAAGAGCTTTGTATTTGAATGTCCTGAAGCACATAGTCGCAATTAAGACAATTTTCAATTCTTGCAAAATGTCTTTGTATTATTGTATTTCAAAAAAATCATGGCATCTGAGTGAAGGACAATTTACCATATCTTGTGTATTATGCAGGCTTATTCGCTGAGTAAGAAACCACTTTCAGCATGTCATCTTATTCTAATAGACAAGTTTTTCTTGATCATGAGCATCATGTCAAAGAGCAGAATAAAATTACAATGTTCCAAAAGAGTCAGAGGTGTTAACATTTAGTTGAATTGAAACATGGTACATATATAGGTACACTTTACTGTAAATAGGTCCAGCTGTATGGATATGGATTTGTGGAGCAGCATTTCCTAGTGGAAAGAGCACTGGCCTAGGAGGAAGAGGATCTGGCTTCTAATCCCAGTTCCATCATTTGCCTGCTGTTTGTTCTGGGGCAAGTCACTTAACTTCTCTGGGTGCCAGTTTCCTCATCTGTAAAATGGGGTTTAATACCTATCCTCCTTCCTACTTTGACTGTGAGTCCCCATTATGAGAAGCAGCGTGGCTTAGTGGAAAGAGCATGGGCTTCGGAGTCAAAAGACATGGGTTCTAATTCCAGCTCCGCCACTTGTCTGCTGTGTGACCTTGGGCAAGCCGCTTAACGTCTCTGTGCCTCAGTTACCTCATCTGTAAAATGGGAATTAAGACTATGAGCCCCACGTGGGATAACCGGACTATCTTGTATTTACCCCAGCACTTGGAACAGTGCTCGGCACATAGTATGTGCTTAATAAATACCATAATTATTAATATTATTATTATTATGTGGGGCAGGAACTGTGTCCCACCTGATTAATTTGTAGCTACCCCAGCCCTTAGAAGAGTGCGTGACATATAGGAAGTGCTTAACAAGTACCATTAAAACAAAATGATATATCCTTTCTCATGGATTCACTGCCTAGGTAGTATAGTTCCACAGACCAATAAGGATATATAGTTATTTACATAATGAGGAAGCATAGTCATAATCAAACCTAGCCTCAGCATGTAGCATTGCAGTGGACCATTCGGGGGGAAAAAAAACAACAACAGAGAACAGTCCAGCATAGCAAACCACTGTCAGGACAGAGGGGCACATTTCGGGAAGAGACTTCAGAAATTAGTCCAGAAGAAACGTTTCAAGGAGTCAGTAAAGCAGCAGTCCAAGAGGGTTTCCCTTCTCACAGGCATTCAAACCTCCATCCACTGGACAAGTCAGTCTAGGCTGTCATATTGGGAAGGAAAGGTTTACAATTGGAAATCCGTGACCTTCTCCCCAAACCTGTAGCTAGTTTGTTCAGGAAGAATGGGAAATGACCTTGAGAGAACAACAGCTCGAGGACCAGGTTAGAAACCCTATGATTGATTCCAGGATACTGCCCTTCTTGGTGCTAACCTGATGAACAGCTGCAGCAGCCTCCCAGAGGTACAACTGAAAGTTTGGCTTGATTAGTTATGATTGTTAAGGTAACAATGGGGGTTTGTTCACTCTTCTGAGGAAGAATGGCCCTTCATAAAATCAAAATCGTAAGCTGAAAAGAAAATGAACGAATTGATAACCTACAGTGGTTTTGTTAGAATTGTATTCGCTCCTAAGATTATTGAATCATGATTTATTTTTAAAATTTCTTGTATGAAATTAAGGCGATAATGATTTATGCAAACTCTAGTGAAATTGTACTTTGTGAATCAAAAGCTGCTTAAATGCCACATAAGTGATTCCCAAACTAATTCGCTTCATACTTTGCACTCTGAATAATTTCCTCTATTTTGAATATAATTACTTTATGTGGTGGGTATCCCATTCATTCTGAAAGTTCCCAATCCTTCCGTCATATACTTCTTATTTAAAAAACTTTATTTCAGTTATTTCTAAAACGTTAATACTTTGGAGACTCTAATTGTATAGCCTGTTTACAAGTTAATGAAACAACTTTATTCTGTATTAAAGTTATTCGGAATAAAATACGTGAGAAATCGAATATAGTATTTTAATACATTAATACGAAGAAATAGAGTGAATATTATTTCAATTTTATTTTAAGAACAAATAAAAGCAAATTTTAAAAACCAATCCCCAAACCTACCATTTTTTTTCTTTACCCATTCGTTATAAATAGGTGTAGCTGTACTAGTTCCCAGTTTAGACCCTTGTCCCCAGAAGCATCTGATCTGGGGCTACTGCTCAGTAATAAAGCTCAATTCTTCTCTAAGTCCAAGGAGAGTTTTTCCCTAGTGCAGTTAATTTCCGTAGAATGGACTTTATTTCCTATTATGTGAAATGAGGGTGACACCCAGTGGCTAAAGTGTCGATTAAATTTTTTTCTTACTTTTTTTTTTAATCACTTTGTCATGTATTTTTTTTGTGGCATTTAAGTGCTTACTATGTGTCAAGCATTACTCAAAGTGGTGAGGTTAGATACAAGCTAAGCAAGCCAGATACAGTCCCCATCCCACATGGAGCTCACCGTGTAAGTAGCAGGAGAAAAGGAATTGAATACCCATTTTGCTGTTGAGTAAACTGAGGCATGGGGAAGTGAAGTAACTTGCCCAAGGTTACACAGCGGGCAAGTGCTGAAACCGGGATTACAGCCAGGTCCTCTGACTCCCAGGCCCGATTTTATCGATTTTATCCATTGTGCCATGATGCTTCCCATGGTTGAAATAATTGGTTGAATCATTTGTTGAACTGATCCCTTGCTATTCGTTTGTTAGCAATAATTGAAATAAAGTTTTGCAAATAAGAAACATAACAAAAGGATTGGGAACCTTCAGAATGAATGGTACAGCCGCCACATTTGAAACTGAAACTTTGGGTTTTGTTTTATTTTAAAAGAGAATTTTATGTCATGGCGTATTTTAAGAAAATATCAAATTCTTTATGACAGGTGAGCCCCCCACCTGATTCAGGTATCTGATTCCCACCTCTGTATTCTCTCCCAGCACACAGAAAAGTGCTTTGCACCCAATAAAGGCTTAGTAAATACTACTGCTATGGATTAGCCAACTTTCTCCTGGTGAAAAATCACCAGGCTCAAGTGTGCACCAAGTGGGAGGTGCCCCCATAATGTCAGCACTTTCCGTCTTTACTTTCTTCTCCTGAGCATGTGCCACCTCCCAAACCTAGAGGTTTTCCAGGGAAAAATTAATCTGCAGCTACAAGCAGGGGAAGAAATGTGGAGCCACATGCAGAAGAGAGCATAAACTAGCCAACTTCGCTCCTAACCCAAACCACCTCCCCCTTTTCCTCCATTTTACACATTCCTTAATCAAACATATTCATTGACCACTTTTGTGTTCAGAGCATTGTACTGTTTGACAGAGTTGGTAGGCACTTTCCTGCCCACAACAAGTTTACAGTGCTTCCTTTCTCATATCTCCTACTCCCACACTCCTTCTTCTCATCCTGTTGCCCCCCTCCCCAGAGACCAGGTCTTCCCCTCCATTCATCTTTCCTTCACCCTTTTCTTTTCCCTTCTTTGTCTCCCTGCCTTTCTGTCTTCCAGCTATATTCACATTATTTTTCTGTCTCCTTTTACAGTATCTCTATTTGTCTTCTCTGCCTCTCTTCCCCCACCTCTCTGGCTGTATCTCACCTTTTCTGTCTTTCTATCTTTTCTTCTTCGCCTCCACTTCAGTCCTCCCTCTGGGAAACAGGAGTCATATGACTTGCACGGGACACGCCACTCACCCAGGCGTCCCGTCCCTCTTCTTGCAGAAACAGCTAACCAGAGTTTGACTCTTGCTTATGAATGCTACTGTGGCCAGGGTGTATCAGAGAGGAGAAGCAGGGAAGGGTGGGGCAGTCCTTACAATTCCCAGTGGGTGGGCTGGTGAAATCTTTCCCTGGGCCATTCTTTGGGAGCATCAGTTTGACAACCCAGTTTTTTCCGGTGCCATTCGAAAAGCTAAACTTCTTCAGAAAACCCTATCTGGTTAGCACATAATGACAGTAACTGAGGTTTTGTTAAACGCTTACTGTGGGCCAGGCACTGAACTAAGCGCTGAGGTGGATACAAGCAAATCGGGTTGCACACAGTCCCTGTCCCACATGGGGCTCGCGGTCTCAATCCCCATTTTACAGATGAGGTAACTAAGGCGTAGAGAAGTGAAGTGACTTGCCCAAAGTCACACAGAAGACAAGTGGCAGAGCTGAGATTAGAACCCACAAGTTTCTGACTCCTAGGCTGTGCTCTATCCACTAGGCCATGCTCCTTCTCATAAACTACCTCACTACTGCCCAGAGTAGGCCCTCAGTAAATACTACTGAAAGGGCATAAGGAGGTGGAAAGACAGTCCTTGGAGGGGAAGGTCCCGATGATCTTCCCTGCTCCAGGCACTGTCTCTAGTTCCAAACTGACATGGCATCCACAACAGTCCAACATTTCTGAAGGCTGTTGCCGGTTCTTGGCTCCCAAGGGATGGAGGAGGAGGGAGACAGGGCCTGGGCACTCTCAGCCACCTCCTTGGGATGTGAGCGACCTGCCACAGAACCTGACGCACCCGTGATTTGACAGGCACTTCTGATTTCCAACTTAAATAATGACAAAGCATTTTTGAAATTGAAAACCAGTATATCTGGACGTTAGCAGCCAGCTGAATTTCATACTGGAACCATTGTTCTCATTAACTCTCATGTACAAAGCTGCATTATAGAGTTCAGTATTGCTAAGGCTGTTTCATTCATTCATTCAATCGTATTTATTGAGCGCTTACTGTGTGCAGAGCACTGTACTAAGCGCTTGGGAAGTGCAAGTTGGCAACATATAGTGAATAGTGAAGAGAGCACGGGCCTCAGAGTAAGAAGGTCATGGCTTCCAATCCTGCCTCCTCCACTTGTCTGCTATGTGATTTTGGGCAGGTCACTTCACTTCTCTGGGCCTCAGATCCCTTATCTGTAAAATGGGGATTGAAGCAGGGACTGTGTCCAACCTGATTTGCATGTATCCACCCCAGCACTTATCATATTATTATTATACAGTGCCTGGCACACACAGTAAGTGCTTAAACACCACAATTATTAATTATTATTATCATTTAAAAAGGGTACTGGGGTGTTCCAGAATAAATTAAAACTATAATAATAATTGTGTTTTTTGTTAAGCGCATCCTCTACCACTGGAGAGGATACAAGCAAATCGGGTTGGACACAGTCCCTGTCCCATACGCTTAGTACAGTGCTCACCACATGGTAAGGGTTCATTAAATACCATTGAATCCTATGCCCACAGTAGCACTCAATAAGTACCCATAACTGAACACAAAAGGATCTAAAAGAATGCAGAATTGCCTGATTGCAAAAGCCATGATTCCAAACAAGACAAAACTTCAAAATACTTGCACAAAAGCGAGGACAGCTGAACTATATGTATCCAGAGTAACGCCTGTCTTTATCGCAGAAGTGAAAAGTCGGCTCTGCGTTTTACTACAGATACGTAGTCCCTAAGTAGAGAAATAGTTTCAGTTTAAACACTTCCCATTAAATGGCCAACAGTTTGGATTTTACAGACATTATTCTGGGAGTTTAATAATAATAATTGTGGTATTTGTTAAATGCTTATTATGTGACATTCTATTTATTTTATTTTGTTAGTATGTTTGGTTTTCTTCTCTGCCTCCCCCTTTTAGACTGTGAGCCCACTGTTGGGTAGGGACTGTCTCTATATGTTGCCAACTTGTACTTCCCAAGTGCTTAGTACAGTGCTCTCTGCACACAGTAAGTGCTCAATAAATACGATTGATTGATTGATTGATGTGACAGGCACTGTACTAAGCGCTGGGTGGATACCAGCAAATCGGGTTGAACACAGCCCCTGTCCCACGTGGGGTTCACAGTCTTAATCCCCATTTTACAGATGAAGTAACTGAGGCACAGAGAAGTGAAGTGACTTGCCTAAGGTCACACAGCAGACAAGTAGAGGAGCAGGGATTAGAACCCATGACCTGACTCCCAGTCCCACGCTCTATCCACTGTGCCATGCTGCTTCTCACCTCGCCATGCTGCTTCTCAGCATCGAGATTTCCATCATCAAACTTATGCATCATTTTTCATTTCTAAAACTGATCACCAGAGATGTTTTTGATAGGCTTTTTCTAATTGGCTTACACCTGACTTTGTTTTACTGAAGTAGACTGCCTTTTCTTCTTTTTACAGGGTTACATGAATTCTTTTTCCTCCTTGTCCTAGTGTACTTTGTGGCTGCTTGCATTTACGCTCAGTCACTGTGGCAGACAATAAAGAAAGGAGGACCCATGCATACAGTCTTAAAGGTGCTGACAACTGCATTGCTGTTGCAGGCTGGTTCAGCTTTTGCTAATTACCTTCATTTCTCCAGGTAACAATATCACTGCAGTTCTGTTTAAATCATTTATGCTAATTAATCTTTCAAGGTTATTCTAATATAATTGTTAATAATGTGTTTTCTTTTTATTATCTTTGTTTTGAAAACTAAAAACAACCTTCTTCATTTTTTTCAGTTACTCCAAAGATGGCATAGGTGCTCCTTTAATAGGTAGTTTGGCAGAATGTAAGTATCTTGTATTGTACTCTCCCAAGCGCTTACTACAGTGCACTGCACATAGTAAGCGCTCAATGAATACTATTGATTGATTAATTGTTCTGTCTTTTCTCATCTTCGATGCCTGTTTGAACAATTCAACCGTACCATCAATTTTTGGTAATAACTGTTTTAGTTGGAAAATTAGTTGGAAAATTGGAACATTGAAAAACGTTGCAATGTGGGATTAATTTGAAAATGGATCAAAATATTAAATAAGCCCCATACTGTGACAGATTTTCAAAGGTGTCCCATCCTGAAGATGTCACATCCCAGAAGGCACTGGATCTTTAGTAAAATCCTGGAATAGATTATTAATGGGTTGCTGCTCTTCTTCCTAGAGGCTTTTGTCAGGAACTTCGTCGAAGTTCCCAAGACCATTCCCATGATTTGCCTTCCATATTAGTACCCAAAAAAACCTATTTAGTTCTTGTTTCAAATTTCACATTCCAAATTAGGTAATTCCTTTTAGGGGTTTAACATTCTTTCCATTTCCAAGGATTCCATCATTTTCCCCAGTACTACCAAATGGAATAGCCCATGGTTTTCTTTTGGCTGTCTATATGCATTACTTGTCCATGTACCCATTCTGTTTGATAAGCCTACTGATTATTGTTTCTAAAATGCAGTGAGTGTGATTTTCCTGTAAATAGGTACAAAATTGATTGCTCCTATCTCTCTAGCCAAGATAACTAAGATAATATTTACAGTCACCTCTTTATTTAGTTCCATGTGGTTTAACTGTGGTTTTAACTGTGGGACTTTTGATTCTCCTTCTCCCAATTGCTTTTTTGCCATTCAACAGCTAGCCTTTTCCCTTTTTTAAAATATCCATTCCAGTGACAGCAATGATAGCAAGCTGAAAGGGTAATAAAATATATTTTTTTTTACATGCCACATGGAACTGGTGCTATACTTTTAGGTCAGAAATAATCAGTTTTCAATAAACTCTGTGTAAAACTTGCAGTGTTCACTGCAGTGAACTGTTCTGAGGGGCTTGGTCTGAACAATGCCTTGAATATGAGTTTTACTTTTACAACAATCTATTTGCTGCTTCAGGGAATGGCCTCCTGGTGGCACAGCCTACCAAGGCATCGGGGATTTTATTTTTCTTTGGAACTGAAACTGGGTGAAGCTGCATAGATTAATTTAGGGTATCACAAAAAGTGGTCATGAGGATCATTTCAAAAATATTTCATATTCACTCTTTCGTTTAATTCTGCCCCCAAAAAGGGAAAAAAAACCAGCTGTGTTTAGTCAGTGCAGGACTGGACTTGATCACTTCTGAATAGCAACTTGCATAAAGGGGGAAATCAATTGAGAAGAAAGCATAAAAACTAAATCAAGTAAGCCCACACAATGCTCTCACATTGATTCTTTTAGAGATGATCTCTGGACAGTATTAAAACACTTTTTTTTGGAGGGGGCTTTGGGAGCTTTTTAAACAAAGAGTAGGATCATTATGTGTATTCTTTTTGTGGAGTTTATAAAATGAAGAAAGCTAAAGACCCCAGGAAACTTTTCTGATACCACAGTTGGTGTTTCTGTTTTTATTAACTTTATCAGTGTCTGTTTAAAAAGATCCAGATTTACTTTCCATAAAAGAAGTTACACTAAAACACAGAACTAAAAAAACAGAAATGAAATAACACAAGGATTGGAAAAGATGCAATTTTTTTTCATGGTGGTAAAATGAGCTTTTGGGGTGTGGTGATGCTGAATTTATGAGCAAACATGTTTGAGATAAGCAAGAAAATGTTGGAAATAATAGATTATAGTTATTAGTATACATAGAGAGACATACTATGTAAATTGTGATTTGTCCTGAGTGAAATGATTCAAAAGAATTACATTTACTCACAAATTAAGGAGTCATTAATCTAGTCATTCTCCAGTTCTTTAAAGTAAGGAATATGCTCCCTCTGGGCTATAAACTCATTGTGGGCAGGAGACATGTCTATGTTTATGAGCAAACATGTTTGAGATTAGCAAGAAAATGTTGGAAATAATAGATTATAGTTATCAGGATACACAGAGAGACATACTATGTATGTTGTGATTTGTCCTGAGTGAAATGATTCAAAAGAATTACATTTACTCACAAATTAAGGGGTCATTAATCTTGTCATTCTCCAGTCCTTTAAAGTAAGGACTACGCTCCCTCTGGGCTATAAATTCATTGTGGGCAGGGAACATGTCTACCAACTCAGTTGTTTTGTACTCTACCAAGTATTTAGTTCAGTGCTCTGCACAAGTAAGCACTCAGTAAATACGATTGATCGATTGCTTTGTTTATAACTCTGTAAACTTACTTTTGTCTCCCGTCAATCAGTGTGTGACATAGCTTCCCAGGTACAGATGATGTACTTACTGCTGAGTCTGTGCATGGGTTGGACATTAGGCCGAATGAAGAAGTCTCCAAGTCGGCCCCTCCAGTGGGATTCTACACCAACGTCCACTGGCATAGCAGTCGTCACTGTCATCACACAGGTCTGAATTGATGCTTTTTCCTCTTGCTGTCTGAATTGCGTGGGACAGAAATACACAGCACTTCAAATTTTTGAATAGCTCACACTCTGTACAATTCAAAGGAAAGAAGGAGTGTAGCCTAGTGGAAAGAACATGGGTCTAAGAGTCAGAGGCCCTGGATTCTAATCCCAGATCTGCCTCTTTTCTGTCATGTGTTGCCTTGGGTAAGTCCTTTAACTTCTCTGCGCCTCGACTACTTTGTAAATGGGGATTAAATCCTATTCCCTCCTATTTAAACTGTATCCTTATGTGGGACAGGTACTGTATCCATCCTGATTATCTCATATATTCCCCAGCGCTTAGTACAGTGCTGAACATATAGAAAGTACTTAAGTAGCATTAAGAAAAAAAAATAATCACAGAAATTTGTACTATAATGTGAGCTTTTCCTTAATGTGGGATTCTGAAAGAAGGCAACCCTTGCATTATAAAGAGAACTGGGTATACTAATGAATTATACATAAAATAGAAATGAAAATGTGTATCTGAGAGTGGCAGTGAGCTGGATGTTCTGAGATTATGTGTGGTGCTTTTGCATTAATTAGAAAAAAGCATGTTTTACAATATGGATTTGGGGCTCTATCTTAAAAAAAGTAAATGGGATAGTTCAGTAGAGAAGTGGAAGCAGCCATCTCAGACATGGAAAACAGTTTGAGCAAAGGTTTTACAAAGGAGTGGTGTTATTCAGTCTGTCACCAAATCCTGTTGGTTATTCCTGCACATTTCCAGAATCCACCTCTCCCACACTAAATAAACTTTCACCACATTAGTCTGTGTCATACATATCCTGGCTTGACAACTACATCAGCCTCCTTGCTGATCTATGTGCTTAGTACAGAATTAGATGCACAATAAGCTCTCAATGAATACTATTGATCTCCCCCCTACCATTCTTTCTCTTCTTCAGTCCATACTCCTCTCTCTCTTCTACCCATTTTTATAAAACATTGTTGTGCATAGGCTTCCCCACTCCTCAGGAACCATGGTTTCCCCTCCATCTCCTCATCAAGCAGAAACTCCTAACCATCAATTTCAAGAACTCAATCAGTTCTCATCCCACCCCGCCCCATTATCCTTGCTCTTTTTCCACTAGACCCCAATTTGCATACTTGGTTCCTTTCAATCTAACCTACTCGTTGTGCCCTATTCTCAGCTCTCTCAGTATTTGCCTCTTGTTCACACCCTCCCTTCTGCCTGGAAATCCCTTCCCCTTCATATTTGGCCAACCACTGCTCTCCCCATCTTTAAGGCCCTCCTGAAATCACAGCTTCTCCAAAGGGAATATAATTCTAATCTTCAATTACTTATCTATATTATTTCATTTTCCTTAGGCCTTAGTCTGGTACACTGCACACCCTAGGAACTCCGTGAATACTATTGATTGATTATTGATTGAAAAGTTTGTGTATGGAGAATGGCGAGCATATTTCCCTGAAAGGGAGTGCTGTGTAGTAAGTGGTCGATACACAGGGGGCACTCGATTCATTCATTCATTCAATCGTATGTATTGAGCGCTTACTGTGTGCAGAGCACTGTACTAAGCACTTGGGAAGTACTAGTTGGATAAATGGTGTTGATGATAGGAGTGGTGCTTGCAGGTTTGTAGCAGAAGATGGGAGCTGTTATGTATGCAGAGGCTGTTGATGTGGTGCCCTGAACCCTGAGAAAATGGGATTGTAGTTTATCCAGAAGTCAGATGTTAATTTACTGACCGTCTTTAGCTGTTAGGAAAAAAACATATCTTTGAGCTCTTGTGTATAATTTTATTCAATAAAACCTCTCCATTCCTAGTTCATCACATCAGGGCAGGGTCTGCCTGATGTGGCAGCTTCCTGAGGAATGTATACCGAAGTCACGAAAAGATGAATTTAAATAGGAGCAACATTTGTGCAAATGTAATTTGTTGTTGTTTTGCAGAGCATATTGCTGTTGTGGGAGCAGTTTGAAGATACCAACCACCACAGTTACCACGCACACCACAGCTTAGCCGGAACGCTTCTCATCATTTTAAGGGTTTGCTTAGCATTGTCACTGGGCGGTGGTCTCTACCAGATCATCATGGTGGAAAGAAGTACACTGAAAAGGGAGTTCTACATTACATTTGCCAAAGTGAGTTCCATATACAGCATAGTTCATTTCCATTAGTCATTGTCTTACGATACTGGTGGGTAGCTTGTCGTGGCAGGCAAGAGATGTGGGCACCTCTCTCTTTGGTAGTGCTACTGATTAATTCTGTGGCTTTGGGAGAAGCTGATGTCCAGGCTGGAGAGTTTAATTCATTGCTTTTCAAGCCCAGTCCATTTAAGTGATCTTCTATGTTGAATTGGCACTGTCCCACCCTGGGCTTTTCCCCCCCAAGGTCCCCTTCCTTTTGAAAATAGGCTCGAGGACTGCAGGTGGCCAACAACCTTCCCTGCTTGAATTACCCTAGGAAATCAAGTCCGTTATAAGTCATCTGAGTAACTCATTTTCAGAAAGGCCGTGGCCCACTTCAGTGCGGACCCCAGACACTTTTCTGATTCCCTGAAGTAGAGAAGCAGTGTGGCTCAGTGGAAAGACTCAGAGGTCATGGGTTCAAATCCTGGCTCCACCAATTGTCAGCTGTGTGACTTTGGGCAAGTCACTTAACTTCTCTGGGACTCAGTTACCTCATCTGTAAAATGGGGATGAAGACTGTGAGCCCCCTGTGGGAAACCTGATCACCTTGTAACCTCCCCAACCGTAGAACAGTGTTTTGCACATAGTAAGTGCTTAATAAATGCTATCATCATCATTATTATTATTATTATTATTATTATTAACCTGGCTTCCACAGGAAGCTCAGAATTGACCCAGGATACTCAAGGCAGCTGGCCTTTGGACCAGTTCCCTTCCCCAGCTCTGATGAGGTTTTAGAAATGCAGTTGGTCAGGCAGCAATCAGCAGACTGGAACAATTCTTTCTGAAATGAGGGTATCACCATCTCCTGTCCTGCTGGACTGTTGTAAATCCCAAAGAGACATTTATTTTCAAGAGGTTATAAAATGCTCTGGGCTTCTCAGTCAGTCAAGAGTATGTATTGATCCCCTGCCGAGAGCAGAACACTGTACTAAGCTTTTGGGAGACTAAATGTTTCCATTGTATTTATTGAGCGCTTACTGTGGGCAAAGGAAATAGGAATAGGAAAGAGAAGCCTGTAAGTTAATCAATCATATTCATTGAGCACTTACTATGTGCAGAGCACTGTAATAAGCACTTAGGAGGGTACAGTTCAATAGAATTAGCAGACCTGTTCCCTGCCCATAACAAACTTATAGTCTAGAGAAGTGAAGGGGGGGCTCTTGGTAGAGAAGCAGCGTGGCTCAGTGGAAAGAGCCCGGGCTTAGGAGTCAGAGGTCATGGGTTCTAATCCCGGCTCCACCACATGTCTGCTGTGTGACCTTGGGCAAGTCACTTTAGTTCTTTGAGCCTCAGTTACCTCATCTGTAAAATGGGGATTAAGACTGTGAGCCCTGCATGGGACAACCTGATTACCTTGTATCCCCCCAGTGCTTAGAACAGTGCTTAACATAGTAACCACTTAACAAAATGTCATTATTATTATTATTCACATTCTTCTCTTCTCTTGCTTTTTCTCTCGCTTCTCTGGCTTGAGTCTTTCAGTAGTTGTAGTGTGGGTAGCCTAGTCTATCATCTGCCTCCAAGTCTAAGTTCTGTACCCACGAGCATTTCATCAACGATGAAAGCAAATACATCTGGGCAATCTGGTCCGTTCCTCAGAGTCTTTAACCAATGCATGGCAAGACCTGATGCAGACTGAGGCTCCCTAACTTCCCATACTGGGCACTACCTCAAAGTCTGCAGCAAGCTGCAAAGGTTTCAGATAAACAGAGGGAGAAGGGAGGGGCGGGGGAGCTCACACAAGGGGAAGCTTCACATCTGCTTCACAGTAAGAGCTCAATAAATACGATTGATTGAGTGATCTGCTAGCCAATCAATCAGTAGTATTTATTGAGAACTTACCATGTGCAGAGCACTGTACTTAGCTCTTGGGAGAGTACAATACAATGCAGTTGGTAGATATGATCCGTGCCCCCCAAGAGCTAACGGTCTAAAGTGGGAGACAGACTCTAATATAAATAAATAGAATGTTAAGTGAGAGTTCCTCCTGGAAGAAGAATACTCTAATTTTGGTCCCTTGGAGAATTGTTCGGGAATTTGATGAACTGAAATGTATGATATTCTTTCACCTGAGTCTACAAAACAAAGCCAGATTTTGAAGTGTTGAATAGGTTGACTCCAGACATGAGTTTAAAAAAAATGATGTATTAGTTCACAGATAATGTGAGAGTTACATTCTTGAAGAACCCTGACTAAGGAAAACTAGCAATGCAGATCGCACAGGCTGACCCATTACACATGTGTGCATGTAACTTTCTCCTACATCTTATTGCGTTCTACCCAGACAGACTCATGTTCCCTAATTCTCTATCTAAAATGCAAAGGAACATCTAAGTGTACTCTATTCCTACTCATTGATTTCTTAATAGCAGAAGAATTAAATATTGGATTTGCTACTTGAAATGGTTCAAGCCCATATTAATAATAATCAAATGTTGGGGCCTAAGAGGAAAAACCATAGAATGCCTTTCTTTTCTTTCAGGGCTGCCTCCTATGGTTTTTATGCCACCCAGTTCTTGCAGCGATAGCTATGATTTTAAATGACTACCAAAGAGAAAAGGTATGTTCAATCTAAACTATTTGTTTAGGAAGGCCGGTAATACACAAATTCTGAAACAGTTCCACTTACCCCTATTTGTTGGGATATTTCCAAGTTTTCAGAGTAGTTGGGAAGGTAATAGTAATACTCAGGTTGAAGTTCTCTGGACTGTAAACTCCTTGTGGGTAGGGATCGCATCTCTCAACTCTATTGCATATTTCTCTCCCAAACGCTTTGTAGCGTGCTCTGCACACAATAAGCACTCAATAAATGCCATTGCTTGTTTGATTTTTTGATAGAAGGTTCTGTAGAGTAAGAATAGTATAGTATTAAAATGAAGCAAAAAAAGGTTTCCTTGGCATTTCAAATTTAGATAAAAAGGAGTTTCCCTAGATTTTTTTTTCTTGCTAATTTTTAAATCGTTATTGAAATAACAAGATGAGGCTAGAACACACTGTGTACCGTAGCTAAATAAAACTCCTCTCCAAAATCCCTAGTATAGTTCATTCTTCAGGTAAATACAGGCCAAAACCTAGTGGATTTGCATGAAACTGTCCTGTTGCTTTTAACATGCTGTAGTTGAGAGAGAGAGAGAGACCTGCCCCACTCAAATATGCTTATTTTTATTTGTGTTGATACCTTCTTAGGTGACTAACCCATCATTCCACAGTAGAGTGTTGCCAAGAGCTCTCTCTTTACAAGCAATGTAGTGTGTGCATGAAAGCACAAATGTTTTCTGAGTCTGAGGTAGTCTTTAAAGGATAGATAGGTAAGAAGGTAGTCTACTAAATAGAGAAGCATCCTGAACATTTGAAAGACCTTTTAGAATACCGTCAAGGTTCAGGTATGAAGTTTTATTCCAAATACTCTATTTTCCAGGAACTTATTTTTTCCCTCTGTGTGTAGAAACTCTTTATTACTGGAGCATTCTTCCCTGAGAAGTTGGTCTAGTGAATTACTCTTTTGTGCTCCCATGGTTGTCAGCAAATACACTGTTAAATGATTTTGGGTGGGGTTTTTTTGTTTGTTTTTTTTTTACCTCTGAGAAAGTGCAATTCTAAGCAGGTAGTATTTTTCTTTTAAAATTTGCTTCAATAGAATATTTTCTTAATGCAGTTTAAAGGAGTGAAATAGCATTTTTTAATTACTATGTGAAAGTGGCCTGATAGATCGAGTATTATTTCTATACTAATGCATGCAGAATGTTTACCTTTTGTTCTGTGTTAAAAAAAAGACTGATTTCTTCTTTCCCCTTCTCTTAGGTTGTTACCATGGGTGTTATCCTCTGCCAATCTGTTTCTATGGTTATCCTCTACCGACTTTTTCTGTCTCATAGTCTGTACTGGGAAGTTTCTTCACTGTCTTCGGTAACACTACCACTGACAGTAGCATCTGGACACAAAAGCCGACCGCATTTCTGATCTGTGGTTAAGGGCAAAGTAGATACATTTGAGAGGAGGGGCAATAAGGATCTCTTTCACCACTCTGC
The DNA here is from genome assembly GCF_015852505.1 of Tachyglossus aculeatus. Taxonomy (NCBI): domain Eukaryota; kingdom Metazoa; phylum Chordata; class Mammalia; order Monotremata; family Tachyglossidae; genus Tachyglossus; species Tachyglossus aculeatus. Next base: position 24,326,708 of record NC_052082.1, on the reverse strand, counting down.
ATTCACTCTGTGAGAAAGCTGAACAATAAAAGCAGAGTAAGCTATTGGTTCTGCAACAGAGCAGTATCCAAAATGAAAAAATCCCGTGGAAGAAACGGAGTCATGAAGTGTATTTAAAATGGGAACTTTTAAAGAGACATTGTTCTTTAATGAGCAGTCATTTCTGAACAGAAACAAAGGAGAAAAAAGCTGTTTACAGTTTTGTTTGAGATTCTTTTCACTACATGTTTCTTCATCTTGTATCAATATAGCTGACTCAGGTTTGAAGGCTTTATAAAGAGTAATCAGTTAAATGATTACCTGCTCAAACATGTCTAAATTGCCTCCTTATGAAATCAGTGTAATGCACTTGAGGAAGAGTTGCTTTCTTTCAGGAAATACAGTTTGTGTTTAAGTTTGAAGGGCTTGGAAAAGAAAATCACTTCAGGATATGAATGTAAAATGTTCACAGTTAATGGTTATAAGCCTGTCTTTGTGCAATGGGGAAAAATCACACCTTTTCTACCACTATGAGCTGTGGTTCTTTTCTTATGACAAATATTTTTAATAAAATTAAATTTTTAAATATTATATGGGTGAGATAGGCTAAGTGCTCAGAAGAAAGCTGTTAGTAAATTATAACACTGAGGTGAAGAAAACAGCAGTTGGCATGTTTGAAAAGAAAAAAGGAAAATGAAATGTGTGATATGGTACTAGAATTTTAATCCTGATATAATTCATTTCTCTTACACTGAATCCTCAATCATAATTAAGCCATATACGCAGATTAAATTAACAGAAGCATTTCACATAAATGTGGGTTTCAGTCATCAACTAACCATGAATTCCTGCCCAAGGATACTTAATCAGGATTAAATTTTCTATGAATAATTGAAAAACAAAATACTCACTGGATTTGTTATAATCCATGTTGGCACTGTGTTCTAAGTAGTTGCCATCTTGAATCCATTGTAATAAAGCCATACTTACATTGCCTGAGTTTTGAGAATGCCAATTTAAAAATATACTTTCTAGAAGTACGTGTTTATTGGAAGTGTGATTAAATGTTTGACAATTGAAAATCTCCTCTCTACAGCATGCATATTTCCAGCAATCGTTGCAAGATTTTTTTTTCCAGTTTTCATTAGTCAGATGATTCAGACCTTTCATTTCAATCTCCTGGATATTACTCTGTGAGGATTTTATTTTCTAGTAAAGGTATTGCATTTTTAAAGAAAAAATAGCAAATTGACCATATAATTAATCTTTTTGTATTAAAACAGTTAATGATAGAGTTCATTTTAAGAATAGTCATGGCTTTGTCTTTGTTAGACTTTGACCTCAATCCTAGCCTTGTTTGAAATTAATAGTATTCTGTTTAAAGTATTATGACTAAGATAAAATGGCAACATGACAAAGTGCAGTATGCTCATTAAATCATCTCTTTAGCAGTTCTTTGTAAAATTCATTTCATAAATGAGAACTGCAGGTTCAGGCTGGAAAATCTGAGTTGTTTGAGTTTCACAAGATCCGCAGAACGGTCACAGCTTTCTTTTATTAGAGTCACAAATAACCACAATCAGTTTCTTTAGCGTGAACTGCAGGTAAATTAGCTTAAATGAATCCAAGAAGTGAAGCCATTTCATAGGCATTGCAGATCTCTAACCTTTGTAGGTATCACTTTTAAAATTTCTCCTGCAAAGAAAAAATTACTACACCTGCAAATAATGACAAAAAAACTACAGTTGGATGCAGTGTTTAAAGCTTTTTCCAAGCTTTAAAAAAAAATTCATCCTGAATTGGGAGGTAGTCATTTTTCTACTTCTGTAGTATTGTTTTATTAATGTACTTTTGTCATTCTGGGACCCATTGCTTAACTAAAGAAAAGCAATACTTGCTATAACGTTCTCTACCGAGTTCAGAATTCATTATAGGTCTGAGTCAAAATAACTCGCAACCTCTAACAAGCAAGAGCATTCATTCCCAACTCTCACCGCACCAACTCACTTAAAAGCACAAATTTATTTAAGACATATTGTTATGGTAACTAGGCCTCTTAACTGTACTTGCCCACTGAGGGAACTGTTACAAAAAATTGAAAACTGTTTCTCTAGCAGTTAGATCCTGCAATTCCCTGGTTAATAGTGCCTTTCACGTAAGAGTTTTTCGTACCCGTCTTGGACTGAGTGGTTCCTTCTCTGACCTTGTGTATTGCATAAAGCACGAAACTTGTAGGGATTAATGATTTCTCTTTGTCTTGTTTTTGGTTTGTAGGGGTTTTTTTGGTGTGGTATTTTGTTTATATGTTAGAATTGTGGTTAAAGTGAAAATGCAATCAAATTTATTGAGCTCTTACTCTGTGCAAAGCACTGTACTAAGCTCTTGGGAGAGTACACTATTACAACAAATAGACACCTTCCTGCCCAAAATGAGCTTACAGTCTAGAGGGGGAGACAGACATTAATATAAATAAATAAATAGATAAAAAAAAAATATCCATGAAAATGAGCAGTACGCATGTTTGGAGTTTCACTATAATTCAAAGCTTTTTGTGATGCCTTGAACAATGTTCTTTTATAACATGGGGGTTATGGGTTTGATGAACCCTACATTTAGAAAGACTTGTTCTACTGGACAGGCGCCTTGACTGATAGTGCAAGTTGTACGTGACTGTTTCTTTTGACCCTCCATCGTGTTTTGAGAGAGTTGCTCATTGTTGGAAGTTCCCTATCAGTATTTTCTATTCAAAATCTATTGTGAACAAAAGTATTTGTGGAAGAGCGGGTTGTATTGTTGCATGTCACTTAAGATTTTTTACACTACTATGATAGAAACTGCCAAAGAATGCACAGGTTTACAGATGTCCCTATTGCACCATCTTGCCGTAATGTCACATGGTTTTAGCACTGTAAGTAATGCAGGCAACCTGAGAACCATATTTCCCATATTATATGTTGCAACATATAATATAGGCATATTATATTTCCTATATTATATGTTGCTAACTTGTACTTCCCAAGGGCTTAGTACAGTGCTCTGCACACAGTAAGCGCTCAATAAATGTGATTGATTGATTGATTTCCCAAGTCTTTGCCCAAGTTTATAAGCCAAAGGTGAGAATTTTCATTCCTCTCTTTATTCCCACCCTACTCCCGCGACCATCTGGGCCAACTGATAATTCAGTAGCCGGATGATTTTGCAGCCAAAGAGACTCAGGATCAGAGCTGGGCTAGGTCTCTGGGGGCCAAACAGGAGCTGGAGTGCAGGACCCATACATTTCTCCCTCCCCTTGGCTCCAAATAGCACCCTTCCCCTTCAGCAGTCAGGAGAAATTCCCACTGACATGTGCAGCAGGAAGAGAGTGAACTGGGTGGGAGGTGGGGAGGTCACATGAAGTAACAACGAGGGAATAATGTGTAATAATAATTGTGGTATTTCTTACGCACTTACTATGTGCCAAACACTGTATTAAACAAAGGGTAGTTATAAGATCATCAAGTCGGATACAGCCCACGGTGCTCCCAGCCTAACTGGAAGGGAGAACAGGTATTGAATCCCCATTTTACCGATGAGGAAACTAAGGCTCAGAGAAGTTAAGTGACTTGCCCAAGGTCATGCCACTGACGAGTGGAAGAGCCAGGATTAGAACCCAGGTCATCTGACTCTCAGGTTTGCCGTGCTCTTTCCACAGGGAAGAAGGAAAAAGAGGGGACAAGTATGGGGGCAAGTAAGTAATATGCCACAGAAAGCTTCTAATAGGGAAATACTGTAAGATCACTGTGTGCATGGAATGTGTCTACTATTTCTGTTGTAGTGTACTTTCCCAGGCGCTTAGTACACTGCTCTAGAAATAATACACACTCAATAAATAATAGGTGTTAAGCACTTAATATGTGCCAAGCACTATTCTAAGTGCTGGGCTAGCCGCAAGATAATCGTGTTGGACACAGCCCCTGTCCCACATAGGGCTTCACAGTCTTAATCCACATTTTACAGATGAGGTAACTGAGGCATAGAGAAGTTAAATGACTTGCCCAAGGTCTCACAGCAGACAAGTGGTGAAGCCAGGATTAGGATCCAGGTCCTTCTGACTCCCAGGTCTGTTCTCTGCCCACTAGGCTACACTGCTTCTCAACTCTTCCCTGTACAGCCCTAATGGCTGCAGATTAGGGAACAGTTCAGTTTTATGAAGTGCACTCCTCTCCGTGAACCAGGTACAGCGTGAGAAACGTGACATCATAATCTTCCCCTTTTAAATGTAACCAGCCAGAAAGCTAAAAAGGATCTGGAGCTCCATTATTTTGTAGTGTCCAGAGGTAAAGTTGGTTAATGTATTGAGTTCTCTTTATTGTCCGGTTTCAGTGATTTCAAAGTCGGCTACAAATTGACGATTAAAGGTGATGGAATTTCCTGAATTCAGTTTGAAAGCAGGGGCATTAAAGGCTAAGCCGTTGAACAGTCCTCCAAAGAGCCATCTAAAAATGAACGTTGGGTCTAGTATGGAAAAGTCTGGGTTTTACTCACGTTAACATTTGGAAGGGGGGGTGGTCAGCTGAACGGTCTGAAAGTATGATGGCCATCTGAATTGGTAAATGTGCCCCCATACCTCTCTGTGAGTAGTCATAACAGTAAACATAGGTCTTGGATCTGTTTAGGCCAAATGTAAGAGAAAGAATTGTAATAAATTTTGAGTATGTGATCTATAGCTCTGGTACTTTGTGTCTGACTTGGTGCCATCAGATAAACTTCTATATGGGTGTAATAGAAGCAGGGAAACTTTTGCAGTCCTAAATATTGTTTTTAATCTGAGGATGTTTTTAAGTATGAACGCATGCCTTTTTAGGTCCCGCTAACAAAAATTCACCTTTGTGTAAGAGTGTTACTCTTAGAGGAAGCCCACCTAGGGGAGAAATAGAACATGGAAGCTGAGAGACTCACAAAGAAAAAGTCAGGGAGGTCTGAGATGTTCTTTCTTTCTTTGGCTCCCGGTGCCACTGCCCCCTCCATTATGGCTGAACGTATGGGACCTTCTTGGATGCCTCAATCCTACTTCCTCTCCTAGGGGAGGGAGACCAGTGTGGTAATTTCATTAAGCTGATGGGTAGCTGAGGAGGTAACTGCCATGCCTGCCTCCCAAGGCCATTTTTGCCAGAGCTCTGCGTCCTCCAGGAACGAGGACGGTGAGAAGGGGTGATTTCAGAATATAGGGAGTGTAAGAAAAGGTGTGTGTGGCAAGAAGACTATTTATTTTTTAAAGCATAGCTTACCTATGTGATTGAAAAAGAAAGTAGGTGTGATTGGAAAATGTTCAAGATTCTAGCTAATGTGCATAGTACTGCATTCCAGCTTACTCCCACACAAAATAAACATTTAGGTTACATTTAATAAATCTTCTGCCTATTTTCCAGGTCACTCAAGCATGGAAAAACATGTTTGGTTTTTGGTTTTTTTTTTCAGTACGTGAACAACTTCCCAGAGTAAATTTTTTATAGCAGTTGTCATTTAGAGATGTTTGACTATTGTAAAATGTGCAATTTAATTGCTGTGCTTTAAGTTCCTTATAATCTTTGAGCAACATGAAGGACAGTTTGTTCACTCTTTTGTTCACTCTATGCTACTTAATACTCTTTGAAATGGCCTATGTTCTCAAATGAAAGTTCTTTTTTTACAGTACTTGTTAAGCACTTACTAAGTGCTAGCCCCTATACTAAGTGCTGGGATAGATAGAGGATAATGTGGTCTGACAGTCACTGTCCCATGTGGGGCTCAGTCTAATTCAGTCTAGTTCTCTTAAAATTCCTCAATAAAATTCTATATTAGTCTTCCCTAAAGAGCAGCATAATCTCCGGGGAAGCTGATGCACATAATGATGCAAGGGAGGAGAGCTTAGGAGGGATTTTTAGGAAAAAACAGAATTTAGAAGTAAAATTGGATCTGTTTTTCAAGGCCTCCTAGAACTCAAAACTTATAGGTTCACTGTGCGCCTTCACTGAGCTGAAGTGTGCATGTGTTTTCTGCTTTTCCAGCTTTAAGAAGTTCATCTCCAGCCCCTGGGATTTTTGTTGTCACCATTCATCACTGTCCCCTGCAAACGCCCTTTCAGTTCTAAAATCATTATTTTGACTTCTTTGAGTCAGAAATTCTGAACTCTACACTCATTTCTACTGTGAACTGTGTGAGCAAATTATTTCCCTACCCCTTACTTTCTCCTTATTCTCCATATGAACCAGCCCTAGACTCATCAAAATGCATCGTACTGTTCAGAGTTCTTGACACTACGCTGGTTTATTTGCTGTCATGCTCAAACTCCTGCTATGAGTTTCAACAGCCATGGCATGTCTAAACTGCATTATCTTTAAAGTGTTGGCACTACTGAAAATTGAAAGGAGCCAAATGCATAAAACAAAACATTTCAAAGGGTTTCTGGGGATATGTTCTGAAACCAGGAAGTGCAAGTTGGATTGAGTGAGTGAGAGAGTGTGTATGTCTGTAATCCGTGGCTCCCATTGCTGCTGTATTTTGTCTCCATGCATAGTAACTATTTATATGTGCTTCATGTGAGCTGTGGGAATCTGATTATTATAACTCCAACAGCACATGTAAGGTGTGCTTCTTTGCCTATAAATCAATATTTATATGGTGATTTATGATTAAACATTTAGGAATGAAAACTCAAAACAATGGGCGTAGGACCCAGATCTAATGGTCTGTTTTATGGAGGAACAATCAGAATATAATAAGTACACATTCTAATAAAGGTAGAGGCACTGGAACAGATGAAAAGTGAACACTGTTTTTTATTGCCATTTGAGACTGTGCAGAGCTGGACACAAACAGTAAAGGGTTTAAACTATCGTATGCTTCACAGTGTCAGAGGGTAATAAAATGAGAGATTCTACTGCCTTCAAGTGCCAGGATGACTTTCCATTTATAAGATCACATTACTGTTTTAATACTTTTCTTTTCAGTTTGATCTTTTTATATGGAGGGAGGCTTCAGGGGATTTGAAAAAACACACCTCCCTGTCTTGTTCCTTTTCAAAGAATCAAATACCATCTTCTACAGGTATCTCACACACTATTGGAAATTAATGCAGTTTTTTGTTTTCCCCAGCTAGAGATCAATTCTGTATAGGGTAGAAATGTTTACGTTAACACTATTGGGGAATTTTGTAATATCTGTCATTTGAGGATCTTCCAGGGCTTTATGAAAGTTAAAAAGCCCTATGAGAACCCCAAGATGTCAATACTGTTTTCTGGTTGATTCTGGTGGTTTGGATGAGAAAATTGAGAAAGAGAAATGCGAACTGTGACTTACTTAAGGGCTGAGATTTTGAAGGTTAAGCCAGGGCCCTCAGCCTTCAATAATAATAGTGACATATATAAAGCAGCAGTTCATGCTGAAAAATATGGGTCAAACTAAGTGCTATAGCCCCTAAAATGGCTTACTAAAAGGTCCGGAATATACTAGGACTGTCTATGGCAGAGTCCGAAGATTTGTTGTATAAAATAATTTTAACTAGGGTTATTTTTTCCCCCCTTGAATTCTTTAGACTTGCTGTGTTTGTAAGGAATTCCTCACCTCCCTCAGGGCTAGTGGACAGCAGTAGGGGTAGATGAACAGCTATTCTGCTCCAACGCTGCTTCCACTTTTATCACTAAATAGTTTCCGTCATCACCGGTCATTACAGCATAAGACCCTTGTAGGCAGGGATTGGATCATTTCTTTGGTTATTCCCCAAGAGCCTACTGCAGTGCATTAATGCTATAACTGCTATTCCGGTCACTGTGGAGAAGTAATGTGGAGGCTGTGGCTGTGCAATTATAGCCTTTGTTGTTGTTTTTTTCATAGCATTTGTTAAGTGTATTTGTTGTTTGCCAGACACAATACTAAACACTGGGGTAGATACAAGCTAATCAGGTTGGCTACAGCTCTTGTCCCACGTGGGACTCACAGTATTAATCTCCATTTTACAGATGAGTAACTGAAGCACAGAGAAGTCGAGTGACTTGCCTGAGGTCACACAGCAGACAAGTGGCAGAGCTGGTACTAGAATCCAGGTCCTCTGACACCCAGGCCCGTGCTCTTTCACTTAGGTTACGCTGCCCAATTGTCTTCCACATCTGACTCAAGCTCCTGAGCCTCACATTCAGCTACCTCCCCTTCCTGGCCCCCACACCCCCAACCCTAAAGCTGGCTAAGCTCACTCTATTTTAGCCCTTTAGTTGAATTTTCCCTCAATCCCCAGGAGAAAACTGCATAAAATATGTTCAAGGAAAATATCTTTCAAGCTAATGACGAAAGCCATAAAGCCAAGCACATTTACAGAGGTGGCCGCCCTAACTGATTTGTTTGCTGAAGAATTCAGAAAAGGAGCTCAGTGCATCATCATCATCGTCAATCGTATTTATTGAGTGCTTACTGTGTGCAGAGCACTGTACTAAGCGCTTGGGAAGTACAAGTTGGCAATATATAGAGACAGTCCCTACCCAATAGTGGGCTCACAGTCTAAAAGGGGGAGAGCAGGGTGGTGAGGACATGGAGGGGGAGAGAGAAAGGGTCTAGGAGGGGGAACGGTGAAAGGAGGAAAGTTCAAAGATGGAGAGGGAAGATTTTCAATCAATCGTTGAGCACTTACTATATGCAAAGCATTGTACTAAGTGCTTAAGAGAGTATAATTCCATATAATTAACAGACATTGCTCGGCCCATAATGAGTTTTCCTAAAAAAGGTTTACTAAGGGGACTTATTAAGGGGCACTTAACAGATACTACCGTAATGATTCCCTTCATTCTCTGTACTCTAGGCAGTTTGCTTTCTAGGACAAAACATTTTCTCCAACTCCATGATCTGCCAGTTTGCTTTTAATGAAATGAGACACATTAATAATTATTATTATTGTTATGAATAATAATCATAACTGTGGTATTTATTAAGCATTTACCATGTGCTAGGCACTGTACCAACTGCTGGGGTGAGCACAAGCAAATCAGGTTGGACGCAGTCCCTGTCCCACTTGGAACTCACAGTCTTAATCCCCATTTCACAGATGAGGTAACTAAAGCACAGAGAAGTGGAGTGAGTTGCCCAAGGTCACACAGCAGACATGTGGCAGGTCCAGAATTAGAACCCCTGTCCTCTACCTCCCAGACCTGTGCTCTTTCCACTAGGCCACACTGCTTCTCCAAGTGAGGGAAATATATCTGTAAGGTTTAATCTCGGCCCTGACATTCAGGCTTTACAAACTACCCAAACTCTCTGCCTCACTTTCCACAGCTAGAGAATGTGAAAAGGATTCAAGGACATCGTGATGATTGGTTATTTATTATTTATGAAATTCATCGAGTAGAGAAATCACATACCTGAGAAGAGAGCGAAAGTGACACAGAACACAAGCTGGCAGGCTGATGTACACATACAGTACGTCAGAGAAGAAGCGTGGCTCAGTGGAAAGAGCCCGGGCTTTGGAGTCAGAGGTCATGGGTTCAAATCCCGGCTCCGCCACTTGTCATCTGTGTGACTTTGGGCAGGTCACTTCACTTCTCTGTGCCTCAGTTCCCTCATCTGTAAAATGGGGATTAAGACTGTGAGCCACACGTGGGACAACATGATCACCTTGTAACCTCCCCAGTGCTTAGAACAGTGCTTTGCACATAGTAAGTGCTTAATAAATGCCATCATTATTATTATTTTTACAGGGAGGAGGAGAAAGTGCCTAGTACAGTGTTCCGTGCACAGTAAGCACTCTATATATACCGTTGATATTGACTAATTATCAAGGACTAAGTGCTGGAGCAGGTCTGACACAAACACTTCTTACAGTCAGTTTTAAAGTACTCAATTAGCTTGTTCCATTCTACCTCACTTCACTAATATCCTACTATAGCCCAGCCTATACACTTTGCTCCTCTAGCACCAGTTTACTCACTGTGCCCCAATCTCGTCTATCTCATTGCTGAATCCTTTCCCACATCCTCCCTAGAGCCTGGGTTCTGCGGTCTGAACAGCAAAAGGATGACTTCAATATTATGTAGCCTCTCCACAACTACCTTAACAGAAATCCTTTTCTGGCCCTAATACCATGACCCTTACCTAAAATTTCAGTTTTGTGTGCTCTGATCTTAGTTGGGCACTTAGTATGTGTGTTTTATTGGGCACCGATACCCAAGTGAGATCAGGTTTTTCCCATGGTACAATACTTGTCTATAAGTGCTTTGAGATCTTTAGATGAAAGGGCCTCTGCAAGCACAAACTACTTATTTATATTTATTTCATCCTCAGTACACATTTGGTTCCTCAGTGCTCTGTCCTAGATGGTTTTGCTTAAGGCAGTAATTAAAATTCCTTCTTATATTTTGAATTCTTAGAGGAACACCATCTTCTTTAATGATGCTTTATATAGTGTTACAGTTTATGACCTCACGTTGTAAAGTGGATTTTATGTGATACCATCCAGGGTCTGCCCACAGACAGAACTCTATTACGCATATTCAGTATGTGTGTGAGATGGGGTGGGAAGGCGAGATGGCGTTTTATAGTGAGAGACTGCTTTGCAGTTAAGCGGAGGTTAAAACACTTGCCAACTGAGAGCAAAATTTCTCAAAGCCGCAAACTGATCATTACTTATTAGGGGACCCTTTCACACTGTCACTCACATCAACAAGGTGGTGCACATTGCTTATTTGGAATAATATTTGGGATAAAATAATCTGAAGAATTTGGTTATAATTGCTAAGGAATATTTCATCAAAGGCTGAGAAAATTCAATGGAGAAATGCTATGCGAGCAGGCAGTTTCACAAATCCATGCGTGTGTGTGTGTGTGTGTGTGTGTGTGTGTGTCTGTTTGTGTTCATTCAGTAGCAGCAAATGTTTTTTCAAATATATTCTATTCAGGTGACCCTGGGTAAGACAATTGAATTCTCAATTGTAATCCAAGTATAAAAAGTCTTTCTTGGAATTTAGGGTGGACCAATATTGACATTTTAAACATCTGTTTTCAGGATTTTTTAAATGCTATCTTCAATATTTTCATCAGGCCAAAACTTGCCATGTGAGGTTCAGAGAATATAAGAGAAAATAGTTTTACAAGTATGTTTCCCTGTGTTACATGAGTGCTTTAATTTAGGAGTTAAAAAAAAATCTTTGAAGTGTATCAGCCCTTACACGTTCCCAAGATCTGGAGGATTAGGGCCTTCATTTGCATTTTTGCACTTGTTTAGCTCAAAATAGTTCAAAATAAAAACCAAACTTTGGCAAGTGATTAGTCCATAATAGGATTTTATTGCTTCTGGTATTACTAGAAAAAAAATTAAACAATGTTTTCCTTTGAAGAGTGTCTGCTGCCTCATGTGGAGCAACTACTTTTGAAAGAGGTTTTGTATGGGTCTTCAATCAGCTACAGACAAGTTGCCTAATAACTATGAGGATGTAGTGTGGAAGTATATTGCTCAGGAATTGCTTGCAGGTCAAGTCATACCTCTTAAAAAAATAAATTATCGAGTAAATGGATCAGTTGAGTACTCGTGTGACAAATAAGCTTAGGCTGAAAGTCATTAAGTTTCTCTCCCGGGATTCAGTCATAGGAAGAAATCAATCAATCACTGGTATTTATTGAGCCCATACCATCTTTCGGGTGATGTATTAGAAACTTGAGTGGGTACCATACAAGTTGGTCACTTGCATCAGTGCCCACAAGGAGCTTAGAGTCTAGAGGGGGAGCCTGACATTGAAAGAAATTGTAGTGAGGGGAAATGGCAGTGTGTAAGGATGTGTAGATAAGTACTGTGGGGCTGAAGGTAGGGTGAACATCAAGTGCATAAGGAGCTACAGAGCATAGGGATGCAGAAGGGAGAACAAAAGTGGAAATGTGGGCTGGGACAGGGAAGATCTCTGGAGGAGATTAATTCATCAATCATTCAATCCAGTGCTTAGAACAGTGCTTTGCACATAGTAAGCACTTAACAAATACCATCATTATTATTTACTGAGCACTTATTGTGTACAGAGCACTGCACTAAACACTTGGGAGAGCGCAGTACAAGAGATTTGGAAGGGGTAATAGAGATAATAGAAAGCATCAGATCTTGCTGCACTGGGCCAGTATCTGAGCGCAGGCGATGGCTATCCATGCGGCTTTAATAATGACAAAACCATTCCTAACATCCTCATCCAGACTGTCATGCAATTCGCCCCTGGTCTGATCCCTTCCTAAAAGACTGGCTAGGCCTTCAGCATAGTGGCCAGGGTTTCAGTGGCAGTGGTGTGGAGAACTCAGGCCCCACAGCAGCCCAAGGCAGAGCAGAGGTGACAGGAAGGAGATAAGATAGAGCAGCAGCCCCAGTCACTAGCTTCCCGAGGCTCCCACCTGTGCTTCCCACCTCCCCTCATTCCCTTGAAACCCGGAAGAGGTGGACTACTGCTTAACATGGGAGAGCAGGCATGAAAAATCTAGGAAACCAATGAGTGAATAAATGGATCAATCAGTAGTACGCACAGAATGTCTGTGTGCAGAGCACTGTACTCAGATCTTGGAAAAGTACAAAAGAGTAAGCAGACATGACCCCCTGACTTCAAGGAACTTACAATCTAGCAAGGGAAACAGACACTAAAATAAATTACAGGTAGGGGAAGGAACTGAGCATTAAATATAGTTATACAAGTACTGTGGGGAGAGGCGAAAAGTTCCTAAGTGCTTAGGGGTAGAGACTAAAGTGCATGGGTGATTTAAGAGGGAGAGAAGCAAGAGCCGAAAGTGTACACCTCCTGACTTCACCAATAGCTATGTCTTGCCTACTATGGTGTAATAACAACAACAATAATAATAGTAATACTTTATAAATGCTTAGTTTGTCACACACTGTACTCAATGTTAGGGTAGATATGTTAATGACAGTCCCTGCCCCAAACAGGACTGACATCCTAAGCTGTAGGGGGAACAGGTATTAAATCATCATCATCATCAATCGTATTTATTTAAGAGGGAGAGAAGCAAGAGCCGAAAGTGTACACCTCCTGATTTCACCAATAGCTATGTCTTGCCTACTATGGTGTAATAACAACAATAATAATAATAATAGTAATACTTTATAAATGCTTAGTTTGTCACACACTGTACTAAATGTTAGGGTAGATATGTTAATGACAGTCCCTGCCCCAAACAGGACTGACATCCTAAGTTGTAGGGGGAACAGGTATTAAATCATCATCATCATCAATCGTATTTATTGAGCGCTTACTATGTGCAGAGCACTGTACTAAGCACTTAAATCCTCATTTTACAGATGAGTAAACAGGCACGGAGAAGTTAAGTGACTTACCCAAGGTCACACTGTAGTTGAGTGGCAAAGCTAGGATGAAAACCCAGGTCCTCCGACTCCCAGGCCTGTGGTCTTTCCAGTAGGCTTCTAGCAGAAGAAATCTGGTATGAGTTTGTTTTTCCCCTGTGTGTGTGACTGTCATCCCTACCTGGTTGTCATCTGTCTGCCCCCTTTACCAAACTCTGCATTTCCCTCCCTCCATGTTTCTGAGTCTAGTGCTCTCTCTATTTCAAACAAAAACTCCTTACCACTGGCTTCCCGATTGGCCTGCCCGCCATCACACCGCGTGGCCCCCGCTGCTCCCGGAAGGCTCCCCTGCTTCCACCCCCACCCACTTAAGCGACCTTCCTTCTAGTGCCCCCCAAACCCCCTTACCGATCCGGTCCTGACTGACTCCCCTCCCCCCACCCTGGGAAAAAGGCCAAGTTACATTAACGACAACCTCATTCACACCTACTCAGCCTTCCTGTCATCATCATCATCATCATCAATCGTATTTATTTAGCGCTTACTGTGTGCAGAGCATTGTACTAAGCGCTTGGGAAGTACAAATTGGCAACATATAGAGACAGTCCCTACCCAACAGTGGGCTCACAGTCTAAAAGGGGGAGACAGAGAACAAAACCAAACATACTAACAAAATAAATAGAATAGATATGTACAAGTAAAATAAATAAATAAATAGAGTAATAAATATGTACAAACATATATACGTATATGCAGGTGCTGTGGGGAAGGGAAGGAGGTAAGATGGGGGGGATGGAGAGGGGGACGAGGGGGAGATGTCCCGCCACCGCCGCCGGCCCACGTCCTCCCCCGGGCCTGGAATGCCCTCCCTCTGCCCATCCGCCAAGCTGGCTCTCTTCCTCCCTTCAAGGCCCTACTGAGAGCTCACCTCCTCCAGGAGGCCTTCCCAGACTGAGCCCCTTCCTTCCTCCCCATCGTCCCCCTCTCCATCCCCCCTCCCTTCCCTCCCTCCCTTCCCCACAGCACCTGTATATATGTTTGTACATATTTATTACTCTATTTATTTTACTTGTACCTATCTATTCTATTTATTTTGTTTTGTTAGTATGTTTGGTTTTGTTCTCTGTCTCCCCCTTTAACACTGTGAGCCCACTGTTGGGTAGGGACTGTCTCTATATGTTGCCAGCTTGTACTTCCCAAGCGCTTAGTACAGTGCTCTGCACACAGTAAGCACTCAATAAATACGATTGATTGATTGATTGCTTCAAAGCACTCAGTCACCTTGCCCCCTCCTACCTCACCTCACTACTCTCCTACTACAACCCAGTCCACACACTTTGCTCCTCTAATGCTAACCTTTTTACTGTGCCTTAATCTCATCTATCTCATTGCCGACCCTTTGCCCATATCCTTTGGCCTGGAATGCCCTCCCCTCCTCAAATAATAATAATGTTGGTAAAGCCGACAATTACTCTCCCCCCCTGCAAACCCTTATTGAGGGCACGTCTCCTCCAAGAGACCCTCACTGACTAAGCCTCCCCTTTCCTCCTCACCCACTCCCTTCTGTGTCACCCTGACTTACTCCCTTTGTTCATTCCCCTTCTTAGCTCAACAGCACTTATATAATAATAATGGCATTTATTAAGTGCCTACTATGTGCAAAGCTCTGTTCTAAGCGCTGGGGAGGTTACAAGTGATCAGGTTGACCCATGTGGGGATCACAGTCTTAATCCCTATTTTACAGATGAGGTAATTGAGGCACAGAGAAGTGAAGTGACTTGCCCAAAGTCACACGGCTGACAATTGGTGGAGCCGGGATATGAGCCCATGACCTCTGACTCCAAAGCCGGTGCTCTTTCCACTGAGCCACGCTGTCATTTATTTATATTAATGTCTGTCTCCCCCTCTACCCACCCAGACTGTAAACTGGCTGTGGGCAGAGAATGAGTCTCTTTATTGTTGTACTGTACTCTCCCAAGTGCTTAGTACATATTCTGCACACTCTAAGTGGTCAATAAATACGATTGAATGAATGAATGAATGTTTCTGTCTCCCTTTCTCCTCACCCCATCTCCCACGAGCCCCAAACACTTATGCGCTCTTTTTGGTCAGGAAGGGCACACAGTAAGCACTCAATAAATACGATTGAATGAATGAATTTTGGACCCAGCTCCAACTTCCACCTGGCAGAAACCTGGGGCCCTGCCTGTGATAGGGCATCCTCAGTAGGGAAACATGTCCACCCAGCAGGGCTGCATGTGGGTTATTTAGACCGCTATGGGATCACAGAAGGTAGTCCCTATTTTCCCAGATTTCACCGCACAAGACAATCCAATTCTCCATTTTTTAAAAATGGTAATTGTTAAGCACTTACTATGTGTCAAGCACTGTTCTAAGTACTGGGATAAATACAGGTCAATCAGGTTGGACACCACCTGGGCCTCACAGGCTAAGTATTGAATCCCCATTTTACAGTTAAGGAAACTGAGGCACAGAGAAGTTAAGCAACTTAACCAAGTCACACAGCATACAAGTGGCAAGTGGCAGAACCCAGGTCCTGTGACTCCTAGGCTCATGGTTTTCTCACTAGATCACGCTGTTTCCCATTTCCCTCACAGGTCTATTTTTTTATGGTATTTGTTAAGCGCATGTACCAGGCACTCTCCTAAGCACTGAGGTAGATACAAGATAATCAGGTTGGATACAGTCCATGTCTCACATGGAGCTCACAGTATTAATCCCTATTTTGCAGATGAGGCAACTGAGGCACAAGAAATTAAATGACTTGCCCAAAGTAACCAGCAGAGAAGTGGCAGAGACGGGATTAGAATCTAGGTCCTTCTGATTCCCAGGTCCATACTCTATCCACTATGCCATGCTGCTTCTCTGTCCACGAAGAAGGGCCAACCTCTGGCGGCTAGCGTTTCTGGCCTGCTCGTGGCCCAGATCCTGGCAGGGGCATCTGCCTCCTTCATGAGGCCCTACTTGCTCAGGACTGCAATTGGAGAATCTCTACAGCAGCTGGCTCCAGTTGCCACTTCAGTTGCTCTAGCCCTCTAATGAAGCAGGCAAGACTAGACAAAAGCTAGATTGGGACCCCCCCTCAGAATTGGAAAAGGATTTGAGGAGGGCAGATGGGCGGCGATTTGTGGAGAGCTTGGTCTTTTATTTCCGTCTTGCAATTATAATTGGCTCTGGGCTAAAGAACTGTTACTTCACCTGCAATAAGCTGCTGAAATTGCTAGCGGAGAACTGCGGATTTGGTGCACTGACTCCCTTTCTGTTGACTATCTAGGTATTGAATTTTTTCTAATTGAAGTGTCGGGTATTTAGTTAAGAACTAGAACGATGGCACCTTTTTAAGGTTAGAGAAAAATATCATATCAAAATTTGACCAGGTTCTTTAAAATGTATTTTTTCTTGGGTTTGGATGCTGCAAAGGTGGCATTTCACTAGCATGGTGTTGTCCCCTGGATAAGGTAGCTTTTTAAGTAAGATGATCAGTTCTATGACAGTTAAGTGTTTGTCATCAAAGATTCAGTGGATAACACAGAATGCTTCGTACAAAGGAAACATAATACAAAAAACTGTTGGAACTAAGTATAAAAAATTAGTTTAATTCCCATTTCTCTAATAAATCTGTTTCTTAAGGGTTTTACCAGCATGCCCCTACCTCCCTCACATTCTGTGCATAATAATAGCAATAATAATAATGATGGCGTTAAGCGCTTACTATGTGCAAAGCACTGTTCTAAGCGCTGGGAAGATTACAAGGTGATCAGGTTGTCCTACGGGATGCTCACAGTCTTCATCCCCATTTTACAGATAAGGTAACTGAGGCACTGAGAAGTTAACTGATTTGCCCAAAGTCACACAGCTGACAATTGGCGAAGCCGGGATTTGAACCCATGACCTCTGACTCCAAAGCCCATGCTCTTTCCACTGAGCCATGCTGCTTCTCTAGCTACACACTCCAAACAAACCCAAAACAAAGGCTTTATAAAGGTCTTTAATATTGCTCCAAAGTTTAGCCAAATAGAGATTTCCTCACCATGTTCATGGTTCCCAAAATGCAATCTCTAGAATGCCATAGGAATAGATAATAATAATAATAATAATAATAATGACAATGATAAGAAGAATAACTGTGGGCTTCTAACAGCGCTTAGAAGCAGTGTGGCTCAGGGGAAAGAGCACGGGCTTGGGAGTCAGAGGTCATGGGTTCCAATCCCGGCTCTGCCACTTGTCAGCTATGTGACTTTGTGCAAGTAACTTAACTTCTCTGGGCCTCAGTTCCCTCATCTGGAAAATGGGGACTGTAAGCCCCATGTGGGACAACCTGATTACCTTGTATCCCCTCAGAGCTTAGAACAGCATTTGGCACAATGTAAGCGCTTAACAATTGCCATTATTATTATTATGAATAATAATAATATGTACCAAGCACTTTTCTAGGCCCTGAAGTAGATATAAGATAATGAGGTTGGACACAGTCTTGGCTCACAGGTACTGAATCCCCATTTTATAGATGGGGAACTGAGGCACAGAAAAGTTAAATCCCAAGGTTGTTTGGCAGAGATGGGATTAGAATCCAGGTTTCTCTGACACTTTCATCCCATGTAGAGGTGAAGTAGTGCTGTACCGTTGGCACAGCCTATAGCTAAGGCCTAGTGAAAGGTGGCCAGGGCATCAAATCTACCATCTGAGAACTCTGCCGCTCCCCTGGTTCTGAACACATGGAAGCCACATCCAACAGTATTTGGATGTTTGGAGTGTCCCCTAAAGAAATAGCCCTGGTCGAAAGCATCAGGTTGCTTGCCTGGGACTTCAACCAGAGTCCTGGGTGGGTTCATCTCCCACCACCCCATTACCCAGGGGGATATCAGCGTGGCTCAATGGAAAGAGTGTGGGCTTGGGAGTCAGAGGTCAGGGGTTCGAATCCCGGTTCCGCCACTTGTCAGCTGTGTGACCTAGGCCAAGCCACTTAACTTCTCTGTGCCTCAGTTACCTCATCTGTAAAATGGAGATTAAGACTGTTAGCCCCAAGTGGGACAACCTGATCACCTTGTATCCCCCCCCAGCGCTTAGAACAGCGCTTTGCACATAGTAAACGCTTAACAAATACCACCATTATTATTATCATATCGACCTAAGAGCCTTCCTCAATTCCAAACATTTGATGGCACTCCCAGGCAACACCCTGTCATCCTACAGTAGAAAAGCAGATGGTTTAGACACACAGAAATTATTCATTCAGGCACCAATTGCTATTTCCATGATTCACTGTGACTCCCATTCCTCCTGCAGGTCTGTAACCTCTCCTTTTATGAAAATCCAGGGACTCAGTACAACTCTGTCAGCCCATACCTTAAACCGGTCAGTGTCAGTCAGTTGGGAGGAGTGGAGGATGAGGAGAAGACATTTGGGGTCCTTGAAAGAAAAACTGGAGGTTCAAAACTGGTCATGTGACAAAATCTGGACCTGGTTTTGAACCTGGACATGGTTGACTGCTGGTGTTCTCTTACTAGTCACAAGGAATAAGGATAAAAGGGGCTCAGCCTGAATCCTACCATCTCCCGTACACACTCTTCCCAAATTTCTTCCTATAAATATACAGAATGAGGACTTTTAGCCGTCTATTGGAACAGAGAAGTGTTCATGAATCTCAGTAGAGAGACCACTAGGGGGGATCCTTATGCCATCCTGTGCAAGAAGAATGAATCAACTCTAGAAAACAACCGCAAGTTTCATTATTTTAAATTGTCATTAGATGACTTGAAGCAGGCGCAGCACACTGGAACTGTAATTCAATCTTTGTAAGCAAACCCATATCTCCACCTAAAGCGATCGGAAGCCTGTAAACATCCCTTTCTTGTTTTAATTGCGAAAGGATTAATGTAGGCTTTGAAGTAATATCTCTCCCCACTACCTGCTTCCAGAGGCGGCTATTCCTACAGCATCATTGCCGGTCTCAACCTAGGGGCCTGGCCCTGCCCCGGACCTGGAGAGTTTGCTATGCTCACATGCAGACGCCCTTGGCTCCCAATCTGAACTGCCTCAATTCCCTTAGCCCAGGACCTTGTACAAACCTGCTCAGCCTTCTTCTCTCCCTGGGATTTTGGAGAGGGGAGAGCGGAAAAGGAGAATTCAAGGAACAATCAATCAATCAATCGGGTTTATCAGGCACTTACTGTGTGCAGAGCACTGTAGTAAGTGCTTACAAGAGTACAATATTACAGAGTTGGTAGACAGATTCCCTGCCCGCAACGAGCTCACAGTTTAAAGGGGAGGTACAACATGAAGGATTTGGGAAGGGCAAGACCAAGGTTCCAAAGAGGTAAGGGAGGAGCAATCCTGATTCCCGAATTGGGAACGGCAATCCCAATGCCCATTTGTTGGCGGCTAAGAGGTCTGATGAGGAAAAAGACGGTCCCTCAACAGTAGCCATTTAAAAAGCCCCCATCAGCAGCCAACCCTCCGTTACCCACTCAAGTTCAGCCAACTCTGTCGTACTGTACTTTTCCAAGTGCTTAGTACAGTGCTCGGCACACAGGAAGTACTCAACAAATACTGTTGATTGACTGACTGATTGATGCATAGATAGCACCATCAGGGACTGGTCTGAGGGAGCAGGCTGCGGATCAAAGCCAACTTTGAACCTGGAGGCCGCCTCCTTCGTGGCCACATTTGAGCAAAAAGAGGCAGGAGGATAAGCAGGAGAGCAGAGGGCATGCGTGCAAGATTCCCACAATTGTTTCAAGTCACTACACACTGATATTTCATTTGAGTCTGGCTAATCCAGGACACCTTTCTTTGAGTCCAAGGGGGGAAGAAAAAACAGAAAGAAAGAATGGAAATGAAATAAGTACACTACTAAAAGAGCAAGGAGGAGCAGAGCAGCTTTGGGTAAAAGAGGGCAATAAAAGAGCCTTTATAAATACTGAATGGCGGAGGCTTTCGCTTTGCCAAGCAGGATGTGAAATTCGGTTTTCTTTTTCTTCTTAAAGCAGCTTAAAAGGAAAATTCTTCACAGAATCTTAAGGAACTTTTTGACACAACAGCTGCAAAATCTATTTTCTAAACAAAGATTTATACATATTTATATGAGCTAAATCCAGATTTTTTTTAATAAATCATTCTCAGAACTGCAGAGGTAAACTATATGTAAATACCTCAAGTAATAGGCTTGTAGTGCAAATCACATCATTTTATCTTCAATTTTGCATTCGTTTTTCTGGCTTAAAGGTGCATCAGAGATATGCATTTTAGCATATTCAGAACACGGGGCGTGAAATTAAATGTTTGACAGAGTGAGAAAAATATACAGACTTTGGAGATGCCTTAAAAATAGTAATTTATGCAGATCTAGAGGAGTGAAATCATTTGCAATGGAGTGACCCTCTCTCCAGGAATTTTTCGCTCAGTGTTCTTCTCTAATCTCCTGCTGTATCTTCATTTTTCATTGAACTAGCCAGTTTTCTGCGAAGCAGTCTTGTAGATAAGGGAAGTGCTGAAAGAAGAAGAAAGAAGAAGCTCAGTGGGTCCGTTTCCATTGCACTTTTACCCAAGGCAATGGGCAGAATTTAACGGATTCCTTCCAACATATGTTTTTGCCAGATAAGTAAACAGTGTGTGTCGGAAATGAAAAAGCATTTGCAATTTAATGACATTCCAGCTCTCAGCTTAGGCTGGCGTGCTGTGAGGCGAAAAGCAGAAAAAGAGAGGAGAGGAGAAAGAGAAAAAGAACAAAGTTCATCTTCCCTTTTGTGCATTTTGATCAAGGAAAATATGACTTCTTTCCCCCTCTTGTTCTCGCTTTCTTTTTCTTCTTTGGGCTTCTTTGTCTCACCCATTTACATTTTTTTTCTTTTCTCCTTTTCTGTCCTCTGTTCACTTTTACCTTTTCCTTATATTGCCACTGACTCATTTCTCTTTTCTCTCCATTGTGCCAACTTATTCATCTCTTTGGGCCATTCAGGTTTACCTATAAGAAGCTGTTTATCCTACAATGTATCTTTTTTTCCGTGTTGTATTCCTAGTGCTATAGCTCACAGTCAACAGGATTGTTGGAGGGATTAGAACGTTTCATTTCAAAGCACTACAAATCTGCTCTCCTTCCTTGGGTCCTTGCTCCTGCTTCCTCAGATACTTGTTTCATTTCACATTCATTGCATTCTTTAGTTTTACTCCCTCACATCCAGGGACCCTGGACTCTGACCACCACGCTTAGCATCCTTGAGCTGCATTTGGATTATGCCCATCTTGGGTAACTTTGACCTCATCAGGAAACGTAAGTCAGGGCAAGACAGTTCAGATGCTGTTGGTTTCATCTCTTCTTTTGTCAGTGGAGACTCTTTTGTTCACGTAGCACTTACCACTACTAATGGGTGTGGTCCCTTGGTCCCTTTTACTCTCTGAGGGGCAGTGTGTGTGTTTGCAGGAATTGTGTGTGTGTGTGTGCGTGCGTGCGTGCGTGCATGCGTGTTGGAGGGAGGGCTCTGTGACTGACTTTATAGAGTTTATAATGTAGAAGGTTTGGACCAGAGGAGTAATAATAATAATAATGATGATGATGGTATTTAAGCGCTCACTAGGTGCCAAGCACTGTTCTAAGCACTGGCACTGTTCTAAGAACTCTCTATTGGCCTTTGAGTCCCAGTATACAGCAGAGCAGGCATCTCATGATCCCAGATCATAACTGTAGGAAGAGGACCTGGTATTTTCAGTCAGGCTGACCATTCCCCAGCATCCCCTTCCCCCAAGTGGATCTTCTGCTAGAAAAAGGGCATTCCAAGTAGCTTGGGCTTTTGACACTTTGCCTTCTCAGTGTGACAGTCTCAGAGAGAAACAGAGAAGGCAGCCCTTACCGAGAATCTAGTTCCCTTTTGGAGGACAGGAAGATGGATTTCTACTGCTGAGTTATCAAGACGAGTTTAGGGTAATATTGCAAATTTGAAATTCCACTTCAAGAACAGCACATAAGAGGATCCACTTAGATTCCCAAGGTTGAGAGCAATTGGAGAGACTTATGATCAATTGTAACTTCTAGCACAGAAGTCTTGGATGTATTTTAAAAGATGCTTAAATAAACTTCTGCAGTCTAAAGTCATGTGTATGTATTTACCATGAAATGACATCTTCCACACCTCCCAGATCCGGCACTTGGTAAGTAAAAAGGAAATCTGTTTGGACATAAGGATGTAAAATAGCTGGAGGTGGTAATTTAATCAAGCAAGGATATATTTCAATGTTTTTCTGGTCTTCCAGGCATTAGCACTTTAAATTCATTATGTCGGTGTGACAGATCTCTGCAGCCTTAAGGATCTAAAAATGAAATCCTAGAAGTAGCGTCTGCTAGGGGATATATATTGAACTTAAGAGATTAAAATGGGATCACCATTGCAGACAGAATAGACCATCTCACATTGCTCAGTTTTTACCAAGTGTATTTTGCAGATGTGACAGAGAGTCTTCCCTAATTATAGGACCTCTCTCAAGGCTTTCTAACTTTTATAGCGATGAACTGTACAGAAAAAAAAAAACAGTGTTAGCTTCTGTGTAGATGCAATATGAAAATGCTTTCCATTTAGGATTTTCTTTATCAATAATTTAATAAGAAGAGTACGAGTAGTTACACGCAGCTTGTGCTTAGTCTTCAAATCATGCATGCTTTTCCTATAAGGCAAATAACAAAAGAGCCAAATTAAAAAGCAGGTCTTAACGTAACTGGGACATTAAATGCACTGTATCATTATGCCAATTTAGTAATGTTAATGATCTGTAATATTAATACATCATACTGGAAAATGGGGAAGAGTTGCCATAATTAAATATATTAAGCTACAATTAAAAAGTCATCTAAGCTGTCGTAAAGATTTGAGCAATGATAAGAGTGTTCATTATATTACAAACCTCTCTGACCACGTTACTCCTTTGGTGAAAGCCCTGACTACATTCAGTGGGTATTCAGACATGTCCAAATAGAAGCCACATACACAGTCAGCGGTATGTCCTATAGGACCTCTTATCAACCATTTCCATCACCTGCTGAAGTTTCACACTTTCTGGTGGGGAGAATCAGCACTGAGAAAGGAGCAACCTTTTAGCATATCACTTCTAATTCCTCACGGAGGAAAAGAAAGATTGGAAAGTGCAACATACACTCTCATAAGATTAGGGTCATCTTTGCAAATCAGATTTCAAACTGCATTGGCACCTAGCATTTTGATGTTTAAAAATGGAGATCCTGGAACGTTCATGCCTAAACCCAAGTTGCCTATCATCAGATGCCTGATAATATCTTAATTCTCTTCCTCACCTATTTGAAGTCTCAATTGTAGATGTGAGCCTAAAATTCAGAAACAGTGTCTGGTGGGAAGAGGATAAACGAGAGTGGGCCATGTTGGAGTAGGATTGAAATGCGAAAATGAGAACTTCAGATTTAACTGCCCTTAGTTCTAGACCTAAGGGCTTTGTATTTGACAAAGAGGCACATTTAACTGACGATCACCAGATAATAATGGTTTCTGTCCATCCTTACTCAGGAGTAGACTGAACCATGACGTTTAAAGTACAGAGCTGCACTCTTATTATCTCCACTATTGCTAAACCCCAAGGGCTCCCTTCTAAATCATCTTTCAGTCTCCTGTTCTGACATGATTCTGCAAGGTATTCCCGGCTGTCCCCAGGAATATAACTGGTGGATAGCTGGGCCCAGGTGTTTTTTGGCCACACACACACACAAAACAACAACAACAACAACAACAACAACAACCATCTTTGAGTTTTGGGTTCTCCTTCCTCCCTGCTGAGCTGATTCAAGGTACGTGGGTTTCCCTCTGATTCTCTCATTCCACTCTCCTCCCACAGGACCTCTGCATACATTCCCCTTCTCCAATTCCATTGCAAACTGAACAATCAATCAATGGTATTTATTGAGTGCTAACAGGGTCAAGCGGGCTGTACTAAGCCCTTGACAGAATACAATACAGTAGAGTTGGTAGTCACTTTCCCTGCCTCCCAGGAATCATTGTTGTTGTTGTTGTCTTACGCAGTCCAGGCATGTCTGACACATAGTGACAACATAGACACATCTCTCCCAGAATGCCCCAACTCCATCTGCAATCGTTCTGGTAGTGTAACCACAGAGTTTTTATACCACAGTTGTTGTCGTCCCCTTGAGGCAGGTAACCAGAGAAATCAATCAATAGCCCATTTCAAGTGCCCTATGTGTGCAAAGTACTATACTAAATGGCCAATAGAGTAGGGAAGGAGTGAAAGGCATGATCCCTGCATTCAAAGTGCAGGTAATCTAAACCAGGGCCTTCAATCTGATGTAGGTAGAAACTTCAACAACATGTAAGGTAAATCAACATGACTTAAATGACAAGAGCACAGGCTTGGGAGTCAGAGGGCATGGGTTCTAATCCCGACTCTGCCACTTGTCTGCTATGTGACCTTGGGCAAGCCACTTAACTTCTCTTTGTCTCAGTTATTATTATTAAGTGCCGTCGAGTCATTTCTGATTCATAGCGACTCCATGGATGTTCTTTATCCAGAGTGTCCTGTCCTCTGCCATAATCCACAAACTTTCTAATGGTTCTTCCGTTATCATTGTTATGGTCTCTATCCAGCTACCTCTTCTGCCTTTTCTACATTTTCCCCGGGCCTTTCCTAGCATTAGTGTCTTCTCCAGAGAATCTGTCCTCCTGGTTATGTGTCCAAAATATGTTAATCTAAGTTGAGTTATTTGGCTTTCCAAATAACTTGGAATAATTTGGCTTTCTAGACTGTGAGCCCACTTCTAGACTGTGAGCCCACTGTTGGGTAGGGACTGTCTCTATATGTTGCCAACTTATACTTTCCAAGCGCTTAGTACAGTGCTCTGCACACAGTAGGCACTCAATAAATACGATTGATTGATTAATTTCCAAAGACCACTTTGGTTTAATTTGCTCTAAAATCCATTTGTTTGCTTTTCAGGCAGTCCCTCATCTGTAAAATGGGAATTAAGGCTGTGAGCCCCCTGTGGTACAGGGACTGCTTCCAACCTAATTACCCTTGTATGTACCCCGCCACTTAGAACAGTGCTTGGCGCAACAAATACAAATACTATTATTATTATTATTATTATTATTATTATTATATCCCTGTTAGAGGTGACTTTGGCTGGCAGGGACTCAGAAGCCAGTTTGGCTGTTCACCTCATGTTGCCCCTGATCAATCAATCAATCAATCAATCGTATTTATTGAGCGCTTACTATGTGCAGAGCACTGTACTAAGCGCTTGGGAAGTACAAATTGGCATCACATAGAGACAGTCCCTACCCGATAGTGGGCTCACAGTCTAAAAGGGGGAGACAGAGAACAGAACCAAACATACCAACAAAATAAAATAAGTAGGATAGAAATGTACAAGTAAAATAAATAAATAAATAAATAAACAGAGTAATAAATATGTACAACCATATATACATATATACAGGAGATGCCTCTTTCATGTGGTCAGAGAAGAGTGATCCAAGAGATTTCCTCATACCTCTCTCTCAGGAGCCATGTTTGGATGTGGCCACTATCTAGATAACCCTGGCTACTGTTCTTCAGGCCCGCTCCAGGAAGCAACATGACCTAGTGGAGAAAGCACGGGCCTGGAAGCCAGAGGACCCAATACCAGTTTTTCCCTTCAATTTAGCCTGTCAATTCAATGTGGTATTGGGACTGAATCTGATCTGATTTTATTGTATCAATCCCTGTGCTTCGTACATGTAATAAGCACTCTGTTATACTGCACTCTCCCACATAGCACAGTGCTCTGGCAGTAAGCACTCAATAAATACATTTGATCGATTGTCATCGTACTCTCCGAAGCACTTAGTACACAGTAAGCACTCAATAGATACAACTGATTAATCTAAAGGACTCTCTCACAGTGGCCTATTTTCTCAACTCTATACCCTTGTAGGGATGTAGCTACTGGTGGCTACTGGGTTGGTCTGAATGGGGTTGTCTGGAAAATGTCAGGTCTTACCTCCCAAGGTAAAAGAAAGGACTGTCAATTTAATCTCCCAGCTGCTGGGAGCTAGAGGGATCAGTCTAAGAGGAGGAGTCATTAGAGCTCAAGTTCCAGGAATTAACATAAGTTCAAGTTCAGGACAGCCTCTGGGGGCCAGACCAAGGACACAGGCAAATCTGCATTCACATTGCCCTTTAGCATTCCTCTTAAATAAAAATGATTTTCTTCCTTTGTTTGTAGAATTCATTATCCTCTTGCCACCTCAGTCTTTGCAACCACAGCCAAAGAGGCTATCAATGAAGCTCTCTCACATTAAAGCTTTAATGCCCTTGTAGAAGCATTGACTCTTTTTCTTTAATTTCTTCTGTTTCTTATCCCAAAATTAACATCCCTCTGAATTTGGTTTCAATTTGGCCTGTCAGGCCAGTCAGATATATGTAAACTGAGTCTTCATTAATTTGTGCCTCCTAAAATTGGACTGTGAGATTTTACTGTAACTGTGGATTTTGATTATCTACTCTGTCCTTGTCTGGCCTAGTGATAAGAGCACAGGCTTAGGAGTCAGAGGTCATGGGCTCTAATCCCCGCTCCATCACTTGTCTGGTATGTGACCTTGGGAAAGTTGGTTAACTTCTCTGTGCCTCAGTTTCCTCTTCTGTTAAAATGGGGGTTAAGAGAGTGAGCCTCATATGAGACAGGAACTGTATCCAACCTGATTCCCTCGTATCTACCCCAGTGCTTAGAACAGCACTTGGCACAGAGTAGGTACTTAACAAATACCATTATTATTATTATTGTTATTATTATATAAATAAAAAATTGGATATTGCATATGTAAGCTTATTATGATCAGTTGATGTGTCTGCTAATTCTGTTGTACTCTCCCAAGTGCTTAAAATAGTGTCCTGCACATAGTAAATGCTCAATAAATATCATTGATTGATTTATAAATCCTAAATTGTACTAGGACATGGATTTTTAAACCTTGTCTTCGTTCATTCTTGATTACTTTTTTAATCAGCTGCAACTAAGTCTCATCCTCATAAACATGATTGGCTACAATATTAAAAGTCACTTGTACAAAACTATGGAAAATACTTCCATTTTATAAATATTTGTTTTATTGTTTTCATAACATTAATAGGGTTAGAAAAATTTTTTATTAATCATCTTTTTAGCTGTGATTAAGCCAAGCAAATTTCCCCACATCCTTAATCAAAATATTTTAAACTTGTCTTATGATTTGAATTTTAATCATCAATTGGAGGGGATGGAAAAAGCTGAGGAGGCAGGAAGAGGGGAGAGAATAAGGTTGGAATTAGTGGAAAGGGAAGTAGTCTTTGTTTCAATTTGGAATGAATCACTAGGTGGTGCTAATGAAGTACCTAGACATCCTGGAGAGAATTATACAGAATTATGCAAGTTTACATCTCACCAATTAAGACGCTGTTACTATAGAGATGGACAAGCCAAGATTACACAGATAGAGCAACTCTATCTACTTTCTCCTCTCTAAAGAACGATTGTTCTAGTCGTATTTCTGCTCTGCATTGTACTGTATGTGCCTGCATTGTAGAAGGCCTGCATGCACAATGAAGTAAAATGGTTGGGTTTTGGTCTACATTTTATCCTCTTTCTGAACAAAATCTTGCTGTCATGGCTTTATCCTCAAGAAGTGGGAGAAAGCCTTTTAGTTCACTTGAATTTTTACCATACCATAGTTGTTCCTCAAAGTGCTTTGCAATTCAATGCACTGAGTTCATTTTTTAAATCGTGTGCACCTCTGCTTGGTGTCAATAGTGCTGAAGGTGGAGATAATGATATGGAAGATGTCTGTTTCTACCTGGTTAATCCAAATCCTCATCTAATACATATTTATTACTCTATTTATTTATTTATTTATTTTACTTGTACATATCTATTCTATTTATTTTATTTTGTTAGTATGTTTGGTTTTGTTCTCTGTCTCCCCCTTTTAGACTGTGAGCCCACTGTTGGGTAGGGACTGTCTCTATATGTTGCCAATTTGTACTTCCCAAGCGCTTAGTACAGTGCTCTGCACATAGTAAGTGCTCAATAAATACGATTGATGATGATGATGATCTAAGTACCTTCTTTAGACTGTGAGTGGTATGCATGCAATTTATTGCATCAGAATTTGCAGTGGCAAAATCATGATTATTATTATTATTATTAATGATACTTGGTTAAGCACTCACTGTATGCCAAGTATTGTGCTAAGTGCTGGGGTAGATACAAGATAACCAGGTTGGTCATGATCCCTGTCCCCCAAAGGGCTCCCAATCTAAGTAGGGGGAGAACAGCTATTGAATCCCCATTTTAAAGATGAAGAAACTGAGGAACAGGCAAGTTAAGTGGATTGCCCAAGATTACACAGCAGGCAAGTGACAGAGCTGGGGTTTGAACCCAAGTCCTCTGCTCTTCCCATTACGCTCTTTCCACTATCTTGAATTGATAGATCTTGAATCCATAGATTCAAGAATGGTTACTAAAGGAAAAAGGGATGTGAAGGGGGGAAAATATTAGGAGTGAGAAGTAGCATTGGAGGAGAATGGGCCTGAGTCAGAAGACCTGAGTTCTAAAATTTGGAGATACGGAGGTGCTGAATATTTCAAAATTGTCTTTAGGAAATGGTTTCATCCACTTTACTATTTAGTACAGTACAAGAATATTCTCTCGCTATCCTGTTTACAGTTTCCTGTTTCAGTTAATGTTCTAGTTACACTCTTTTGAATTAAAGTAAATATTTTGCTAGTCAGGAATGGGGCAACTTCAGTGTTTCTCTGTAATATCTCTGCATGCTGCTTGTAACTCCCACCACAAAAACAGCTATTAATTATTAAACATACCTAATAAACCACTCCAATTTAGCATCATAGGAATTATATGTTCCATGGAACTTATAATTCTATGGGTGATTATATAGCCACTGAATTACTCCATTTTATTACTATGAGAATCACAAGCTCTACATCAACTTTTCACATGTTTCCCTGTTGGGAAGAGACACTATTGGGCTGGAGATGTGTAGTATAAGAAGAAATAACAGAATAAAGTGAAGAAAAGAACCCTGGATTGGAATTCACAAACATTCTCCTAAACAGAAAGATAATCGTGGCTTTCTTAAAAGGTTACTAAACCAAACAGTTTTTATTTAGCATTTTAATCTTTCTTTGATCATTTCTCCAAACACTAGCTCCATTCTATGCCATTTGATTGTAAGATCCTTACAGGCAGGGATTGTATCTATGGACTGTATCATAATCTCCCAAGTGCTTTAGTACAGTGTCAAGTCCTCAGTAAATACCACTGATCATAGTTTCCTAACCCTGAAGTGCCAAATGTAATTTAGCATTTCAATCCCAGTGGAAGTACTAGACAGAGGGTCTCTCCTTGGTTCATGTTTAGGCAGCCAGAGGACTATTGTCATCTTAGAGCCTAGCCTCCCCAGCTCCCAAACTTCCTGATGGGAAGAGAGATGTAAGGTCTGGAGTATGGTGAAATTGCCCAAGTTCAATAAGGCCTGGGTGTCAGGACTGGGAATCAGATCTGGTTTCAAATCCAGGCTTTGCCACTTTCCTGTTGTGTGACCTTCGACACATCTCTTAAGTCTCTGTGCCTCAGTTTCTTCGTCTTTGAAATGCAAGTAAATCTCCCTATTCCTTTGACTGTGAGCCACATGTGATTCCTGTGAAATGGACTATGTCTCATCTTGGAGAAGCAGCATGGCTCAGAGCTTTGGAGTCAGAGGTCATGGGTTCAAATCCTGGCTCTGCCAACTCTCAACTGTGTGACTTTGGACAAATCACTTAACTTCTCTGTGCCTCAGTTACCTTATCTGTAAAAAGGGGAGTAAAATTGTGAGCCCCCTGTGAGACAACCTGATCACCTTGTAAACTCCCTAGTGCTTAGAAAAGTGCTTTGCACATAGTAAGCGCTTAACAAATACCACCATTATTATTACCTAACTTTGTATCTATCCCAGTGTTTGGCCGGTAATAAGAGCTTAACAAACACTAATATTCTTGTTCTGCTTATTAGTATTATGAATTTTGAGATGTGTGAACTGGGGACAGTACTTTCATTATACAAGTTGTCCCTGAAACCGGAAAAAACAAGTCCTGAACAATGCATCAGCTCCTCTACCTTGGGAACTTGGTTTCTGCCAGCCATATTCTCCCTGACTCCAAGCAGTCCCTTATAGGCTTGATTATAAAGAGCCCATTGAAGTCAGGTGTTATCCAACAGACAATTACTCTCCCCTGCTTCATAACCTTACTGAAGGCACATCTACTCCACTAGGCCTTCCCTGACTAAGCCCTCCTTTCCTCTTCTCCCACTTCCTTCTGCATCTCCCTGACTTGCTCCCTTTATTCATTTCCCATCTCAGCACCACAGCACTTACATATATATCTGTAATTTATTTATTTAATTTAATGTCTGTCTCCCCTCTAGGTTGTAAGCTCGTTGTGGGCAGGGAATGTTTGTGTTTATTGTTGTATTGTGCTCTCCCAAGTGCTTAGTACAGTGCTCTGCACACAGTAAGCACTCAATAAATATGATTGAATGAGTGAATGATTGACTGACTGACTGACTGGCTGACAGAAAGGCATCTGGCATCATAGCCTTACCATTCAGGGGTGAGACTCACTGAAAATGGATATAAAGCTAGACAAATGAGCACCCTGGAAGGAGGCAAACTCCATTTGAAACAACCTGACTGACTTTTCTCAAATAGTTGAAATTCAGCAATTATAATCCCAGTATAATAAAGTTTGTAACTCTCTCTCTCTCTCTCTCTCTCTCTCTCTCTCTCTCTCTCTCTCTCTTTCTCTCTCTCTCTCTCTCTCTCTCTCTCTCTCTCTCTCTCTCTCTTTTCCTTCTGTGTTCCCTATCTGCAGCTGAAGGAACCGACATGGAGTCTGACTCCTCACTCCTTGGTGTTTGGTTTCAGCAAAGTGAGTCCTGACATTTAGAGGAAAGCCCCTTTCTTGGTCAGATAGAGGACTAGAATCTTCTTCATTTTTCCCCAGCAATGCCTTCTTTTTGGCATGTCAGGCCCAGGTTGGCTGTCAGATTTGGGACTAGCAGCCCAGATCAATCAATCAATCAATCAATTTTATTTTCTGAGCACTTACTAAGTGCAGACACTGTACTAAGCACTTTGGAGAGTACAGTCCTAAGTGACTGTTCCCTGTGTGTTATCCCATAGAGGCATGCCTGTGGAGTATTCCTGGCACAACTCACTCCCCCTCTCACTGCCACAGAAGAGGAAAATTGAGCCCAAACTGATTTTCATTGATCCTTTCCTATCCTTGATGCTCCTTTCATAAGGAGTGCAAGTCTCCTAGTCTGAGTGTGGGGAGGGGCTTCAACTGCAGTGCTCTCAGAAGTAGATTGAATGAGTTCTCCAGTAATCTTGCAGGTTCCCAAGCAAGACCTTCAGGCTACTCTGGTCAGGAAAATCCAACTTTATGGTCATTTTAAGGATTTTAAAGTTGGTCAGAAGGGATGAAATTAATCCGTGAACAAGAAAAGGTCTTTCACAGGGCATTAACCATGTTGCTCATTTTAAGCTGATCCTATCTCAGGGGAGAAGACTAGAGCTCCACATAGTCTGAGATCTAGAGAATAGGCCTGGGCCTAGACCGATTTCTGATTTAGAACACTACCCTGGTGCCGGCAAGGGCCTGGAGTGGCCATTCATCCAGTTTTACACAGGACAGTCCAGTTTTCAGCTGGCCTGCTCTTATCCATACTACTGTGGAATTGGACCCTCATGTTCCACAGCTCAGACTCAGAGCCAGCTCCCATATGGACTTCAGAAGGAAATGCAAAACTTCTGGATCACGTGGACAGTTCACACACACCTCCTCCCCACCATCCCCTTGCCTAGAAAAACATTCTAGGATTTTGTGAAATGGACACAGCTCTGCAAAATGGAGCCTGAGATGTCATCACTTAAGCTGCAGGCTCAGCAACAGTCAGGTGACATCACAAGTATCTCTTTTCCAGTATTCACAAGGGGAATCACTGGCCACCCTCCTATGGCTCCCCCCAAAATTTTATTTTCACATGACGTTTGGAGAGCATTCCTCCATCTGTACAGGTGAAAAGTTAAGGAACGATCTTTAAAATAAAAATCCCTCATTTTTTCAGCCCTTTTCACTTACATATCTCTGACTGATCTAACAAACTCTTTGGAGTTGCCTCTGGTGGATATTAAATATCAGAATGGCCATCTGAAAAAAAGCACAATAGCAAAAAGTGTCACATCTGGACTTAAAATAAAGGAACCCTTAAATCCCTAGCCCAGGAATCATGTTCCATAAAGCCATTTCAATGCATAAACATGAGACATCTTTTTTATTTTATTGAAGAGTATGTGTTTTATGAATGATTTTACCTGAGTCCATTCACATTCACAATCGCGGAAAAAACAGTTAGCAAGGTTACAGATTGTGGCAGAAGATAGGATGTTCTGGAGAAAATTTATCCAAAGAGTCATTATGAATAGGAAATAATTGGATGACATTTGATAATAATAATTAGAAAACATAAGTGCTGGAGCTGGAGTGGAGAGGGTGAGTGAGAAGCAACATGGCTCAGTGGAAAGAGTACAAGCTTGGGAGTTGGAGGTCATGGGTTCTAATCCAGGCTCCACCACTTGTCAGCTGTGTGACTTTGGGCAAGTCACTTCACTTCTCTTTGCCTCAGTTACCTCATCTGTAAAATGGGGATATAATTCACTTTATATCCTGTAAAATGTGCTCAAGGGATTAAGCACTGAAATGGAGAGCTTCCTAAATAATATGAATGGTTGAAGGAAAACTAAGGTTTCCTTTCTCTTGGATACTTATTCCTCGTATTTGCGGTTGTATTCATTTGGGCAGTATAGTCTGGTAAAAATTGCCCTGGTGCAGAAGTCAGAAGACCTGGCTTCTGATCCCACTTCTACTAACAATGACCTGCTGAATGACCTTGGGCAAGTCACTTAACCTCTTTGCACCTCAATTTTCTCATCGGTAAAATAGGGATAATAATACCTGCCACACCTTATCTCACAAGGCCATTATGGGGCTAAAATTAGATAATTGACGTGAAAGTGCCATAGAAAAATTTAAAAGCACTATATAAGTTCAATGTATTACTGCAAACAACTGTGCATGCATTATTTTGATTTCAAATGATACACGCACAGTGACTTTAGCTATGATGTATATAGGGAGCAAATTTAGACTCTGACCCCTGTAGAGGATACGGATTGTTCTGGTCTGATAACCTTGTATCTTCCCCAGTGCGTATCTTAAAAATATCCATCATCATTAATTATTATACCTATAAAGTTGTTTTAAATCAGGCAGAAAATTCTAAGTATATGCTACGTTAGAACAACAGGGGCTGTAAATTCTCGGTAATTTTCAGTTGTTTGTTTGTGAAAAATTGGTGAAGGGGAATTTCAAAATTACAGTAAAACAAGCTCCCTCTGAGTTACATAATTATCTAACATTAATTACAGTGAAAATGAACATAAAGTACTGGCCAACCCACTAATAAGAAGGATCTAATGTTACCTGCCCCATTCCCTACTCATTGCTCACAGCCTAAGAAAGATGAAGGGGAAGAGGTATGACCTAGTGGTTAAAGCATGGGCCTGGGAATCAGAAGGATCTGCATTCTAATCCTGGCTCTGCAACTTGCCTGCTCTGTGACCTTGGCAAGACAATTCACCTCTCTGTGCCTCAGTTACCTCAGCTCTAATATGGGGATTAAGACTGTAAACCCCACGTGGGACAGGGACTGCATCCAACCTGATTACCTTATATCTACCCGGGCACTTAGAACAGTGATTGATGCATGGTAAATGATTAATAAATACCATCATTATTTTAAATGAAAGGTAGAATGCCATGATACCCATCATCAATCTTTAATGAATGCCCACTTGAGCATGATACTGGCCTGGGCTCCAAACAGAGCCTTTTAAATAGATCCAGTCCCTATCCTCAAGGATCTTACAATTTAGGAACCTAGTCTATATATCTATCACACCGAGGGTTTAGTTACATATTGTAATCACCTGATGTAGTACAGTTTAATCCCAGCAACCTTTGTTTAATGATTCTCTTATCATTCTACCACAAAAGACTTAAGGCCTGCAGTTTTATTTAATTACATAAGAATGAAAGCAAGAAAGCAATGGTTACTTTTCAGTTCCGCAGGCCAAAGCAAGGGTTCCATTATTCTATGTGCTCTTTGTCACAAGCCAAAAAGGAGGAAAAGGAGAGAAAGGCAATGTGTTCTTTCTGTAAGACATAACAGCTTCATGTTTACTTCCTGGTGGATTCCTCCCCTTTCAATGAAAAGCACATATGAAACATATGAGCACTTTTTTTTAACCCCAAGAGTCTAAGTGGGCCATTGTTGAAATGAGTAGAGATGAGAGAGATACTATTAAGTAACAAAGATGTAGAACTTTAGCTCTGTCCTCCAATATTTTCATACATGGAACAGAATTCACAGATAAAGTTCATGTTCAATACAGGGAAAATGCAATACAATGCAATGCAATGAATGGAAAATGCTTTACAAGTTTTGTGGCTAAAGAAAATGATCTGTGAAAGGGACAAGTTTAGAATGAAGCCAACTCCTACTGGGCCATTTTCTCCACAAGGACTCAGAAACTGCCAGGAAGTAAGTTTGTGGGCAGTGATCATGTCTACCAGTTCTATTGCATTGTACGCTCCCAAGCACTTAATACAGTGCCCTGCACACAGTAAGTACTCACTCAGTACCTGTGATTGATTAGCCTCTTAAGGAGGTAGATTCCCGCTCTTAAGCCCAGGATTTCACACACCTTGTTACTGAATTAACGTACCACCGAAGCATCTAGCTTAGGTCCAAGGAGTGACTTAAGCACAGAGGAGAATTGGGTTCCACTTTCCCTGCCCACAACAAGCTTAGCCAGAATATTCCCCCTTGACTAGGTTTAATTGGATATATTGGACTCAATTCTCCTTTTGATTTATGGGAGGCCCTAGAAATGTCCCCCTCAGTCATGGGTGGAGAAAGAGAACTTGTCTACCCTCCCCCTGGGCTCTGGTGAGAATCTGAGCAGGAGATCTGCTGTTCAAGAAAGCCGGTTGGCTTTGGCCAGCCCCCCACCCCTCTCACCAACACACACACCCCTCCGGCCCCCCGCACCTATCAGCACCATCCTCAACTTCATTGGTTGATGCCTTCTGGGTGCAGAGCACTGTACTGGGTACTCGGAAACACACCAAAGAAGTAAAAGTCACCAGCCGGGCCCTGACCCAGGAGCGTTTCCAGCCAATAACCTACTCCTCTGGGCTCCAAGACAAGGGTTGTATTCAAAAATCTCTGGGTCAGTAAGTCGGTCAGTGAGCACTTACTGTGTGCAGACCACTGTACTAAGTGCTTGGGAGAGTAAAATATAACAATAGACATATTCCCGGTCTAGAGGGGGAACTTATCTGATCTGTACTGGATCTACCCCAGAACCTTGCACAGTGCTTGGCACATAGTAAGCGCTTCACAAATACTACAGTTACTATTAACATATCGAGGGCTTACTGTGTGCATAATGTTGTATTAAGTGCTTGGGAGAATGTGAATGTGAGCCCGTTGTTGGGTTGGGACCGTCTCTATATGTTGCAAATTTGTACTTCCCAAGTGCTTAGTACAGTGCTCTGCACACAGTAAGCACTCAATAAATATGATTGAATGAATTAAAATTAGGCATATGGTCTCTCTGCTTGTCAGTTGTGATTGACTGACTGGTAGGGAAAACCTGCAACCGCTCTTATTCTTCATTGTACGCAACTCAATTCACTTGTCCATTATTTGTATATATTAATATAAATATTGAAATTATTGATGATATTATTGTTAATAAGAGTAACAATAATCAGTGTGTTTCTTAAGCACTCACTACAGGCCACTACACATTAAGCACTAGGGTAGATACAAGATAATAAGAAGGGGTATGGCCTAGTGAATAGAGCACACGTCTGGGAGTCAGAAGGACCTGAGTTCTAATCTTGACTTTGTCAACTGTCTGCTGTGTGACCTTAGGCAAATCACTTAACTTCTCTGTTCTTGTTACCTCATCTGCAAAGTGAGACATGGACTGTGTCCAACCTGATTAACTTGTCTCTACCCCAGCACACAGTGAGCACTTAACAAATACCATAAAAAAGGCAGCTCAGACACAGTCCTTGTCCCATATGGGGTTCACAATCTAAAGGGAAGGAAAACAGATTTTGAATCCCCATTTAAAGACTAGGAAACTGAGGCACAAAGACGTACTATAGTTCTTATTGTATTTCTTATAGATCTTTATTCTTGGGGTTGTTTGTTTTGCGTCTTTCGGCAACATCTCTTCCCTTTTATTCTTGGGAGCCTCTTGCAAGCCCGGGACAGTAACTTAATTACCAGCTTTGTATTTTCCCCCAGTTTTTAGTAGCGTACCCTGCATTCAGCGGGGGCCAAATAAACACCATGGAATGAATAAAGGGATCGGAGCTTCTGGTGTTGCCAGAAACATGTCATTCTGGCCATAGGAGCCCAGGTGTCTCCAGTTCCTCCTCCTTTTCTTCTTTCTCCTCTTCCTGCTCCTCCACCACGGGGCCAGAGCCAATGCCATTGCCAACATAAACAAAGGGCTTTCCCTCCACCTAATCCTTACACTTTCTCTCCTTCCTCACAAGCTGTTAGCAATGGGCTAGTGGTTCATCTGCCAACTGGGAGGACCCTTAACTGTGAACCAACTAGAAATCATACAGTGCAAAGGAGACTCATTTTTTTTTAATGATTTATTAAGCTCTTACTATGTGCCAGGTACTGTACTAAAACACAGGGGTAGATACAAGCTAATTAGGTTGGACACAGTCCATGTCCTACATGGGGCTTACAGTCTTAATCCCAATTTTGCAGATGAGGTGACTGAGGGCCAGAGAAGTGATTTGCCCAAGATTACGCAGCAGATAAGAGGCAGAGCTGGGATATGAAACCTTAGTCGAGGGATGAAGGTTCTATTTACTGTGAAGGAGACTTGAAATTTTTTGAAAGCAGAGGGAAACGAGCCTCTCTTTCCTGAAATTATCCCATCACCTTGTCGTCTATTGAACTACTCCAAAATAATCAGGCCACCTCCAAGTTCCTACCCATTTGCCATGGGTTCAAATCCCGGCCCCGCCAACTGTCAGCTGCGTTACTGGGCAAGTCACTTAACTTCTCTGTGCCTCAGTTATCCCATCTGTAAAATGGGGATTAAAACTGTGAGCCCCCCATGGGACAACCTGATCACCTTGTGATCTCCCCAGCGCTTAGAACAGTGCTTTGCACAGAGTAAGCGCTTAACAAATACCATCATCATTATTATTATTATTACCCAGAGACTCCCGAAAAGAGATCTTAGAAGCAGCATGGCTCAGTGGAAAAGAGCCCAGGCTTTGGAGTCAGAGGTCATGGGTTCAAATCCCAGCTCCGCCACTTGTCAGCTGTGTGACTTTGGGCAAATCACTTCACTTCTCTGTGCCTCAGTTAACTCATCTGTAAAATGGGGACTAAGACTGTGAGCCCCACGTGGGACAACCTGATCACCTTGTAACCTCCCCAGCGCTTAAAACAGTGCTTTGCACATAGTAAGCACTTAATAAATACCATTATTATTATTATTATTATTAAATCAGTGGTTTTCGGGAGCCACTGGATGGTGCCTTGGTTTGGCCACTGTGCGGCAGTAAAACTCCTTGGGCAGGAACCCCCTGTTGCAGTGACAAAATTGTTCATATACACTTCTAACACCCCTAAACCACACCAAGCACAGCCCCTTCAGATATTCATGCTACTATCTTCCTGCCAAGCCCCTGTGGAGTCCTTTTTAGACTGCTGCAGCAGGGAGAGGATAAGTCGATGGTGAAAGAAACTTGCACCAACCTCTTTGCTTCACATGCTCTCCTCTCCCTTTCACAACCGCGTGAATTCCCCTTCTTTCGATGCATATCTGCGGCAACTGCACACCTGCCACTCCTTCTCATTGCCACGGGCTGAGAAGCTAGCCCAAGACCTGAGTGTTTGCTGTGTCCTTGTACAGAGCTTCAGCACGCATGTTTAGGAAGAACTCATTCTTAGCTGGTGTCACTTGAGAATGGTGTAACACGGGGAGGTAAAGATTTGAGCAGTTTTAGAGTAAATCTATTAGTGCAAATAACCAATCTATATCATTCCAGCTCCCCAAACCTCTTTTTCCTGGTTTTTGTCCTCCCATGCCTCTCCTTTCTGAAGAATGGAAGGCAGGTTGGAAGCTGGATCCTACCAAAATGAGAGCTCCAGTTACAGCTCACCTTCTTTCTGTCAATGGTGGGTAAGTCTATGCCCTCTTTCTGGCCCCAGCCACTGCAGGAGTGACCCTCCTCACTCCTTTTCTCTCCTCTCTCCCCATTTATCCCCTCACAGACCCGACAGTGTTAGCCTTGCCAAATTTCCAAGACCACAATGGACCTGTCTCGTTTGGCATCACCATGACCTCTGCTCAGCCCCTGCCAGAGCCACAGTAAGCCTGGATCTTGTTGCTCACCAGGACCTTGAGTAGCATTACCCAGACAACCGTAGGTCCACCTCTCACCGTCCTCTCCTATGCAAGCGGACACATGTCTAAGCCTCCTACAGGATTTTGAGGTCCTGTTTTGTTCACTGAAAATTATTGGAATTTAGGGGACTCCAAGTGGGACAAGGCCTGTTAGGGCAGGGCTGAAAGGGGCCTGAGAAGAGGGGAAGAAAAGTGGGAGAGAGAGAGAAAAAGGGGGGAGAGGGAGAGAAAAAGGGGAGAGAGGAGAGGGGGAAATGGAGAGAGAAGAGGAGAGGGCAACACCTGCCCTAGTGTGGCTGGAACTAGGTCATTCCAGCTCTGCAGGAAGCCTCCATGAATCGCTCACTCACTAATTCATCCACAGCAAGAGCAATCCAGCTGTTGCTGCTGTAGACAAAAAAGAGAAAGAGAAAAAGGAAAAGACAGAGCCTCCTCCCTCCTAATTAATCTGTGAGACCCATGTGAGACAGGCACTGTGTCCAAATGATTGTCTTGTATTCACCCCAGCGCTTAGTACAGTGCCTGGAACAAATAAGAGCTTAACAAATACCATAAAGGAAATAGAAGAGGAGTCCCCCAACCTGACTGGAAGTAGGACTCCAACGAGCCCTGCCTTAGGTGGTGGACTAGAAACCCCCAGGTAGAATGACTATCCTCCTTAATGTGAGGCAGCTGGTCACCCTATCTTTCTCCATTCTCCCCAACAAAAGATCTGTGGCCGGATGCCAATTGTCTGACACTGCCTTCTCCCTTCTGCCCATCTCAGTCCCCATGTCCATGGGCACCCAGCTCTGACTCAGCCTCCCCATCAGAGCCAAGGAGAAGCAGCATGACCTAGTGGATAAGACACAGGCCTGGGAGTGAAAAGGACCTGGGTTCTGATCCTGACTCTACCACGTCTGCTGGTTGACCTCGGGCAAGTCACTTAACTTCTCTGTGCTTCAGATATCTCATCTAAGAAATGGGGATTAAGACTGTGAGCCCCTTGTGGAACATGGACGCTGTCCAACCTGATTTGCTTGTGTCTATCCCAGTGCTAAGTAGGGTGCCTATCACATAGTAATCACTTAACAAATACCATTAAAAGGAAAGAAAGGAGGAAGCATAGGTAAGGCTTCCTTATTACTTGTCCCTGTCATTCTTGTTCATCTACTCTGGCTATTTAGTTTTGTCTTTTTCCTCTCTTTCTTTTGTCTCTCCACTACAGATCTCAGTATCTCTTCTCTCTATTTTCTTTTTGGGTCTATTTCTGGCTGTGGATTCTAGATTCTGGACTCTATATCTCTGGATATGTTCTTGGCCAGGAATTTCTAGCTGTGGCCTCTCTTAGTGATCTCTTTCCTCCCTTTTTGTTTTTCACTCTCTCTTTGGAAGCCCGTGTTCTCCCCTTCCTCCTTCCCTCAAAAGGAAAGGTCTCTCAGCTACACTCTGCCAACAGTCTAAAGTTATATTAATTGTTTCAGAATGCACAGCTATAAAGGTTAATGATTGAAATCAGAGTGGTTACTACTGGAACTGTTTACAGTGGTGACCCCAGTTTGTCAGAAGACAATTGCTCCTTGTTAAGGGTGAGAATATCTGTTGACTTCCTACCTCTTGAAAAGACCTGGTAAGAATGTTAAGGTGATAAAACTAACACCGGTAAACACAAAGCCCAAACAGCTACCATTCAGTCAAAAGAACTCTTCTTTTTGCTTCTTTCCTCACATATGCGGAGCTGATGAATGTGGTTAAAGAGCCACTCTATGATTCACTGAATTATGTTTGAATTATATTTCAGCTAGGGGTTCAGTGGCTAAAAAAAAAAATCCATCTCCTGAGCTGAGCATAAAATAGCTTCATGGTTACTTGGTTGTGAAGAAACTTCTAAATTTTCTTTACCTGCAATACAAACAATTTTAATATGTTTCTTCCTGTAAGATTTTTCTAAATTATGCTTTCAAAATTTTAGGACTCATCTAACTGACCTGTGAAACTTTCCCCACAATGAAATTTTCATATCACCAAATTGGGAAATATCTTACTAAATGTGATACAAGTAGCAATAGATAGAAATGCACATCTATGTATATAGATCTTATATATATATATACACATGGGACCTGGGGTAGTACTCCTCAGTCCAACAATGAAGAGTGGGTCTAAGAGTGAGGAGACCTGAGTTCTAGTCCCACCTCCTGCTATGTGACCTTAGTCAAGTCATATAACCTCTCCACTTTGCTTCTTTTTGCCTTACAGGGGATTTTTGAAATTTTTAAAAATAAAAAAATCAATTATATTTTTAAGAATCAATGTCTTTGGAGCATCCTCTGTATGCAGAAGCTAGCACTAAGCACTTGGGAATATAACACTAAAAACTCAAGAAACTTCAATAAAATGGGGGAATCAAGAAGGCATAAATTGCAACTATATAAAAGCTAAAGGAATAAGAGCATAAACAAAATTATAATGACAAATGTAGATAATTATATCAACAGTTAAACAGATATACATGCATATGAGGCTAACGAGTAATGAAGGGTTGATATAAGGAAAGATGATGCGAGCTGACCATGATAGGAAAATCAGGGGGAGTAGTAATGTTAGGGTGAAAGATGGTTTTATTTTTGCCATACTTGATTTAAGGTGCTGGTGGGGTAGCTGTGTGTTCACGACTTGGAGAGAAAAAGAGATGTGAGGTTCTAAGGCAGCTGAAAGCATGAGGCTGGTGGGAATCAGAATAATAATGGTATTTGTTAAGCACTTACTGTGTGCCAGGCTCTGTACTAAGCATTGGGGTGGATACAAGCAAATCAGGTTGATTCAGTCCCTGTTCCACATGAGGCTCACAGTCTCAATCCCCATTTTACAGATGAGGGAACTGAGGCCCAAAGAAGTGAAGTGAGTTGCCCAAGCTCACCCAGCAGACAAGTGGCAGAACTGGGATTAGAACCCATGACCTTGTGAGTCCAAGGCCCGTGCTCTAACCATTAGACCATTCTGCTGCTCTGTGAACAGAGTCACCCATGAAGAAGTGAGGTCTGAAACCATGCGAGTGGTTGAACTTCCCAAAAGAATGGGTGTACATTAGGACAAGGCCTCGTGGAGAATGAAGAACCAGCAAAAGAAACTGAGGAGTAGTAGTCAGTGTGATAGGAATCAATCAATTAATAAATCAATCATATTTATCGAATACTTACCATGTGCAGCACACTGTGCTTAGGTCTTGGGAGAGTACAATACAACAGACATATTCCCAGCCCACAAGGAGCTTACAGCCTAGAGAAAGAAAAGAAGGACAGTATGTGCCAAGGCCTGAGAGGATTTCTAGGTGCAGGGCATGTCAATAGGGTCAAGGAGGATCAGGCCAGAGTACAGCCCATTCCATTTAACTAAAAGAGGGCCAGGGAGTCTTGCCAAACAGTTTCAGTAGAATGAAAAGGGTGGAAACCAGATTTCAGTAGATGGAGAAGAGAACTGGTGGATGGAAGTGAAGGCAGCGATGATACCTAGCCCATTGAAGGAAATTGGGCAGAAATGGGAGGATGGAGAAGTGACAACCGCTGGAGGGATTGATGTGGTGGGGTCGAGGGATTAATGTTCTTTTTACTGTGAAGGAAACTTGAACTTTTTTTAAAACAGAGGGAAAATATTCATAGCAATAAGACAGCGGAGGGGTGTGGGAGTATTTTTTTTGAAGTGGATAGGGTGAGTCAGTTGTGGAAACAAGTCTGAGAACAAGGAATGGAATCCTCTCTAAAAGAAGATAGTGCAGTAAATATAGAATCCCACAAGTAGCTACTAGGTCCTGAGTTCGGAGAAGTTCAAGACTGTGAGGGAAGTTAGAAAATTAAGATAAGGTAAGAGCCACCCCTGACATATCCCAGAGATTAGATATTTTTCCCAAAAATTCTGGTGCCTCTGCCATAAGACCAAGTAACTTTGGGTTTCTAGAGCTGGCTAGGAACCTGTTGGCTCTTTACTTCCAACAGGGTTCAGGACTGGTTGCATAGCAACAAGTCCCCTCCCCACTAGTGCTTCCCACTTCCTAATGCCTAAGTGCATGAACACCACTTGCCTCAAGCAGAAACTCACTTCCAGTAGCTTCCACCAACTTTCATGGTCTTGCAAATCAAATTCTTTGGCTCTTCTCAAGTTCACCTTCCAGTTGCCTTGTCTCTTGACTCTTGCATTTCAAATCTCTTTTTCGCACAGTATCCCCTGCCTGAGAGCGCCTCCCCCTTCAAATTTACCAGACTGCAACTCTCCTCATCTTCGAAATCCTCCTAAAATCTCAGTTCTGCACTCCTTCTCAGCACTTTTGAATATATGCATATTCAGTTGATAAATGTGTATACTTTTTCACTTATTTCATATTGACAAACTCGTGCTACTAAACGTTTTCATTTTATTTTTCCTCCTGCTCCCACTATTGCAGACAATTTCTGCCTGCCTGCCTCCCCATTTGACTTTAGTGCCAGGAGGGCAAAGGACCATTGCCTCTTTTCTTCCAATGTACTCCCCCAAAGTGCTCAAGAATTACCAGTGAATGATTTATTTTTCCAAAGCCCTTTCTCAAATTTATTCTCTGAACACTGAAACCACCCCAACCCTTACTAAGCCCTTCTGAGTATCCTACTCAAGGATGCTTTGTGGTGGCTCGGAAATACTGTATTCTGATAAGGCAGACTACGCCTGTTCTCTCAACCAGGTGTCCTGTTAGGCAGTGGGGGATTGCTACTGCAAAAGCAACTCGGCACATGTCCTGCTGGTGCTGGGACTTACCTACCCCTTCTTAACCACCGGAGTCTGTGCATTGCTCACCCAGTAGGCAAGAGTCCAGAAAAGTGGCACGTATGCATTTTCTTGGATAAAGTGAGCAAGTGTTCCCTCTCAAAAACATCCACACCCCTGATGCCCTTCCTCTGCCAGCAGCTTCATGTTCGAACCTCAAGCCCCTCTCCTACACCCTTTCTGCCTCCCTTGGAC
Organism: Tachyglossus aculeatus; assembly: GCF_015852505.1. Lineage (NCBI taxonomy): Eukaryota > Metazoa > Chordata > Mammalia > Monotremata > Tachyglossidae > Tachyglossus > Tachyglossus aculeatus. The sequence goes on along the minus strand of NC_052082.1, from coordinate 24,282,830 downwards.
ACTTCCCTCACTCTTCCCACCCTTCTGGGCTCTGCTCCCCTACCTCCCTCTCTACCACCCTGCAGCCCTCCCCGCTCCAAACCCAAACGAGAGGGCATCATGAATACCTTACTTTGGCTAAAACGGCCACCCCAGCTCCCTACCTCAAAGCCTTAGAACCTGGCCCAGACGGCGTAGAGTGCTCCCTGACTTCTGGTTTTAGTTAAGACCCCCTGTGGGATGGCAATCAGGGGGTGAAGAGGAGAGGGCAGAGCAGTCCTGCAGATTCCTACATCCTCACCCATCTCCAGCAGGGGAAAGCCATGAACAGATTCCTGGGACAAACGGGACCTGGCTTGTCACCAGGGCCAGAACAGAAGTCTATAAACCTCACCCTCCACACTTCCTCCTTCTTATTATGCGCCGAGCACTGTGCTAAGCTCTAGGGTAGATTTAATCAGATCAGACACAGTCCCTTGCCCCACCAGGTGCTCACGGTCTAAGAGGGAGGAAGAGCAGACATGTAACCCCCATTCTACACCTCGCTTTCTCTGCTCCTTTCCCCTGCCCCTCCCTCCCCCTCCTTCTCTCCAAGTCTGCAAGCGGTAGGACGGCTGGAAAGTTGGTGTCGGGCCGCATCTCTAGCTCAGCCCTCAGAAGATGCAGGTACCGACCCGGGGGGCTGACTTGAGGGGCAACGGGTCGGCCGGTGAAGACGCAGGCCATCGGGGCAGCTGGAGCGGGATCGCCGGAGGGCAGCCCGAGGGGGCGGAAAAGACCCCAAATCGGGTCATCCTGACCAATTTAGAGGCTGCCTGCCTCTTTCTGGCCTCCCCCAAACCTGGCACTGATCTGCTGCGCCCCGAAGCCCCAGCCCCTCCACGTCTCCGCCTCCCTCCCCACATCCCCCGTCCCCCCATTTGTACTTTCCAAGCGCTTAGTCCAGTGCTCTGCATACAGTAAGCGCTCAATAAATCAATCAATCGTATTTATTGAGCGCCTACTGTGTGCAGAGCACTGTACTAAGAGCTTGGGAAGTACAAGCTGGCAACATATAGAGGCAGTCCCTACCCAACGAGTAATAATAGTAATAATGACATTTATTATCATAGTCCTATCATTAGGACTATGTGCAAAGCACTGTCCTAAGCGCTGGGGAGGATACAGGCTGATCAGGTTGTCCCACCAGGGGCTCACAGTTTTAACCCCATTTTACAGATAACTGAGGCACAGAGAAGTTAAGTGACTTGCCCAGGGTCACACAGCTGACAAGCGGCGGAGCAGAGATTTGAACCCATGACCTCGGACTCCACTGACTTCCACTGAGCCACGCTGCTTGTCTCGGACCCCCGTGCTGCGAATGTAGCTCGGAAAAGTCGGTGGGAGCAGCCTCCCTCCCTCCCACCCCTCAGCTCCGGCCCTTTTAGCTCCTGATCGCCGGCGTCCAAAGCCCGGCCCGGCAGGTGCGCCTCGCCACCATCCAGGAATAAAGTCGGCCGGGGGCCCGGCTCCTGCCTCATTCCGGATTTTTTCTCGTTCAATGTGATCGACAGAGGGTAAAGGAAAGCGGCGGAGGAAGGTGGGTTTCCAATAACCGCCCAGCTATCGCTGCCGGCTCTGGAGTTGGGGCGGGGGGGAGATGGGAGGGGTCCCTGCCGCCCCTAGGCGACCGCAGCTCTTTTTCCTGTCTGGGAATCTGGGCCCTGGATCTTTGAACTGAAGGCGAGGGGAGGGAGGAAATCGCTTTTCCTTCCTTCCTTCCTTCCTTCCTTCCTTCCTTCCTTCCTTCCTTCCTTCAATCATATTTATTGAGCGCTTACTGTGTGCAGAGCACCGGACTAAGCGCTTGGGAAAGTACAAGTCGGCAACATAGAGCCCATTATCAATCAATCAATCAATCAATCAATCGCATTTATTGAGCGCTTACTATGTGCGGAGCACTGTACTAAGCGCTTGGGAAGTACAAATTGGCAACACATAGAGACAGTCCCTACCCAACAGTGGGCTCACAGTCTCTGAAAGGGGGAGACAGAGAACAGAACCAAACATACCAACAAAATTAAATAAATAGGATAGAAATGTACAAGTAAAATAAATAAATAAATAGAGTAATAAATATGTACAACCATATATACATATATACAGGTGCTGTGGGGAAGGGAAGGAGGTAAGATGGGGGGATGGAGAGGGGGGCGAGGGGGAGAGGAAGGAAGTTGGGTAGGGACCGTTTCTATATGTTGCCAGCTTGTACTTCCCAAGCGCTTAGTACAGTGCTCTGCACACAGTAAGCGCTCAATAAATACGATTGAATGAATGAATGGAGAGGCGGTCCCTACCCAACAACGGGCTCACATACAGTACGTACATACATACAGTACACATACATACAGTACAGTACACCCATGCAGTACGTTTTTATTCCCCTCCATGTCCAAGGGGCTCTGGCCTAAAGCCTGGAGAAGGAATTAGGTGTGTATTTTTCATATACAAACACACACATACACACACACGGCAGGCCTGCAGAGCCTCTGTCGGGAACTATGAGTCTTGTTTTATCTAGTAGAGCTCTCTCTTCGCAGTTACACAACTCCCTGCAAACTGGCTTTCGTCGTTCACCCGCCACCCTCCAGAACCAGGCACACAGAGAATTTCCTAGCTTCACCTTCCCGTTTAGAGACTCTTTCCTCCAAACTCAGTCTGAAGATAAAGGCAGGCCCCGGTACACATTTCCCCAACGACACAGGCATTTCTCTCTTCAGGACGGCAGAATCTGTGTCGAGACAGAGAGGACGATAGAAGCGCAGCTAGAGATAGAGAGCTAACTATTAATCCAGATGGATAGGTGTTGCAGGCATCTGGAAAGCTGAGTCTAGGGGTGTGTGTGTGTGTGTGTGTGTGTGTGTGTGTGTGTGTGTGTGTGTGTGTGTGTGTGTGTGTGTGTGTATCACAACGTAGTATCTCTAATAGGCGGCAACTTTGCAGCTATCCCAACTGGGAGAGTCGGACTCACCCTGACCCACGCGAGGCCGAAATGACCTGTTTCTATTAAAGTCCAATTAGCAGTGGTGGTGGTGGCGGTGGGAGTGTCGGGGCGATCATTTCATGGCAAGGATTCCAGGAGACAATATGCTCAGGACAAAGGGCAATGTAAACAGATTAGAGCAGGGGAATTGGGTTGCGGATAAGCCCTTTCCCCTCGCTCCCCAAACTCACGGATGGACATGGGAGTAGAGTCTTGGAGGACAAAATGAAGCGGGGAGTTGAGACGACGGTCAAAATAATTCTGAGTTAGAAACACCTGTTATTCGAGAATAAAGTCTCCTTTTTCTGGTCTGATTATCCAGTCTGCCTGACCTCGGCTGTACGTTTGTTCGAATAATTATTCAGTGTTTAACCCTCCCCCTGCCTGTGTAGACGACAGGGCGAGGGAGATGGAGACATGGTGTATCCACTGGCTTCCCCAATTCCGAAAGCTTCTCACTTCTGTGGCGGCAGGAGGGTCGGTCCTGCGGGTAAGGGCCACGGGGGCACAGTTTGCGGAGGAAACATTCATTCATTCATTCAATCGTACCTATTGAGAGCTTACTGTGTGCAGAGCACTGTACTAAGCGCTTGGGAAGTGCAAATCGGCAACATAGAGAGACGGTCCCTACCCAACAACTGGCTTACGGGTTAGGAGGGGGAGACAGACAACAAAACCAAACAAGTAGACAGGTGTCAATACCGTCAGGATAAATAGAATTATAGCTCCACGCACATCATTGCTAATATAGAGTAGTAAATAGGTACAAATCATCATCATCAATCGTATTTATTGAGTGCTTACTATGTGCAGAGCACTGTACTAAGCGCTTGGGAAGTACAAATTGGATAAAATTAATAGAGTAATAAATATGTCCAAATATATACAAGCGCTGTGGGATTGCGCTCCCCCTCCCTCCCTCGGGTTTCTCTCTCTTTCTCTCTCTCTCTCTCTCTCTCTCTCTCTCTCTCTCTCTCTCTCTCTCCTCTCTCTCTCTCTCTCTCTGTCTCTCTCTGTCTCTCTCTCTCTCTCTCTCTCTCTCTCCCTCCCTCTCTCTCTCTCTCCTCTTTTCCCAGGCTCGGGAAGACGGTCTCAGGACCCCCAGGGCCGCCCAGGGGTGAAGACGGACGGAGCCCTCCTGCAGTCCGTTGCACCGTGGGCACCCCCGGAGCACCTCGGCTCTGTACAACCAGGACAGGCGCTCCCCGGCCCGGGTTCAGCCTCTCTCTCCAGCGCTTAGAACAGTGCTTTGCATATAGTAAGCGCTTAATAAATGCCATTATTGTCATTATTATTAGCCACCCGCCGCCCGTGGGGTGCGGGATGGGACCAAGGGAGAGAAGTCCCACCGCTGCTCCCGCTACCGTGGCTGCCGCCGTTCTCAAACGAAACTTTCCAGTGATGGCTCGAGCGGGATTCCCTTCCCCTTGCCTTCCTCCCGCTCTCCGCCTCTTCCTCATCATCTCACCGGCAAAAGGGAACGGGCGCGATTGTCCCGCGGGTGGAAGTAGGGCTTGAGGATGTTTGGAGGGGGGGGCGGGGAGGAGGCATGGGGAGGTTGCCTCTATGCTTTTAGACTGTGAGCCCACTGGTGGGTAGGGACTGTCTCTATATGTTGCCAACTTGTACTTCCCAAGCGCTTAGTACAGTGCTCTGCACACAGTAAGCGCTCAATAAATACGATTGATTGATTGATTGATTCAAACTGACGGTGTCCCCCAACTGTCAGTTGGGGCCATTGTACCCCTGGAGGCTCACGACCTCCCCCCAAACCGTGTCCGTGGGACCCCCGGAGCGTCAGCCGAATGGCCCAGCATCCAAACCCCGCCTCCAACACTGACCTTGACAGTCTGGAAAAGGAGCATTCGGAGAGAAATGAATAGCGAAGGGTTACTGAACTCGGTTAGTCCCCCAGGACGGAGGGGAAGGAGGACGAAACGGAAAACTCTCCCTCCAGGTGCCTGGATCCAGGGGTTGGGGATTTTGGAGACGGGTCAAGAGTGAGAATTTCCTTCCGCGGAAGGTAGAGTTTTCTTCCAGCCGCGGTCCGTTAGCCGAATTCTGACGGCCAATTATGCGCTAACGACTCTTTTTCTATCACATCCCCGATCAGTCCCTTTGGGGCTTTTTTAAAAATTTTAATATTGCCGAATGTTGTTCCCAACGACTCATGGACGGAGTGACACTGTTTTCCAAGTCCTTCACACTCTTTCATCCTAAACTGCCCCCCCTAAACACTGTCCAGGATTTCAAGTCTTCTCCTGCAAATGCCTGGTTACTTTCAATCGTTTCTGAAAGGAAAATGGGGCGCGGGGAGAGGATTGAAATTGGCACGCCAGTAGTTTTTTTTTCCGTGAAAAGAGTTCGAAGGAAACGTCGTTCGTAATTTCCCATAAGAAATCTAGTTATACTGGTTGACTTCAATAGGAGAATTATTTGCCTAGAGGCGTTAAATGAGTGGAAATGTGTCCTGCGTCCCAGGCTCCTGTTAATATGCTAATAAAATTAAATCAAGGAAAGCGACCAGGTGGTATGCAAACTTCTGTTTGTCCAAAACTTCCCCAACCCGAAAACTTCAAGTGGGTAGGAAATCTGGAGATACACATACGCACACCTACTTTTCCACGAGAATGGGAAAGCCGAAACCGGTTTTATTTCCTCCAGCAAAGTGTGAATTCCTCCGCTACAAGCGTGAATTACTGATAGAGTCTACCTGACAAAGCGAGCGATTAGGAAAATAGCAAAAATTGTGTGGTGGTGGTGTGTGTGTGTTGGGGGGGAGGGCTTCATCAAAGAGAAATTACAAAATTGCGACCTATCAGTCAGTTGCTTCTGTGCAATCCAACTGACTTCCGTCACCTCGCATGTGCCATCTTCCTCCCCAGAAATAATAATAATAATGGTATTTGTTAAGCGCTTGCTAGGTATATGTCGGGCATCGTACTAAGCGTTGGATAAAGAGTTAGCCATACAGGCGGCCTCCTAGGCACCTTGAACTGCAGATGCGAAAGACCCAGCTCCACCAATTGTCAGCTGTGTGACTTTGGGCAAGTCACTTAACTTCTCTGTGCCTCAGTTCCCTCATCTGTAAAATGGGGATGAAGACTGTGAGCCCCACGTGGGACAACTTAATCACCTTGTATCCTCCCCAGCGCTTAGAACAGTGCTTTGCACATAGTAAGCGCTTAACAAATGCCATCATTATAATTATTATTACCCAGCAGGTCGCCGATTCCTCAGAACTCCCCCCCTTGCCCCTAATTGTTTTGATTTTGCTCCTCAGCGCAACTCTGAACGGGTCCTGCTGGAAAGAGCGCCTCGCGGCTTCTTAAGACCCGTCAAATTTCTAGGAATTTGCATGTTTTAAAGAGCGGAGGATCGTATTACACTTTGAGCTATGCAAAGCCACTCTTGCCCCGGCGCTTTTGGGTCATTTCGTCAGCCGCCTGGAATTTCTCTACCCGGATTTGGGAATTGGAGGCTCTATTTTTTCTCTTGCGGCCACCTGCCAGGGGAGACAGAAATGACCCAACTAGACCGCTTAGCCCCGCTCACCCGGAGCCCCTCAAATTGAGGAAAGGCCCCCGACCAGGGCAGGTTTCTTGGAAAGAGCTCGCTTCTCTGTCTTTGATATAGGCTCCATCGTCCTTCGCTTTAATGTGATGGAATGCGGCTGCGGACTCAGGGACCTTGGTCTTTTTGGGAAGTGGCACAGCGCGTTTGCAACTCGACCTGTAGGTCGGGACCCAACACAAACGTCTCCACCTCCTTTTCCGAGGGATGCCTTTAGAGTAACCCACGCACCTGCGACCGTACACCCCCGCCCCCATAAACACGCCCGCCCTGCCTCGGAGTGGATGGGGAGCGGGGGAGGAAAAAGGGGAGGTGGGGGGCGGGAGGGATTCAGGAGCAATTCCCTGGGGCCTGACAAGCGGACCCTTTCTGGCCGTGAAATCTGGCCTGGCAGTTGCCTGGCAGATAAACTTCCTTAGAGGGCTCAGCCAGAGCATCGCTTCTTGGAGAGAGAGAGAGAAGGCGATCCCTGAGACTCAGGTGAAATAGCCAGTAATACACTAGCCAAGGAGGGTACTTTCCCTGCTCCTCCAGACGAGATATTCGCTCTTGAATAGGATATTTCTTTCCTTTCCTCTCTTTTTTCTCTTTTTTCTCTTTTCTCTCCTTTCCTTTTTTTTCTCTTTTCTCTCCTTTCCTTTCCCTTTCCTCTCCATCCAAACTGCTACCCTGCTCATTCAAGCTCTCATCCTATCCCGTCTGGACTACTGCACCAGCCTTCTCTCTGATCTCCCATCCTCGTGTCTCTCTCCACTTCAATCCATACTTCATGCTGCTGCCCGGATTATCTTTGTCCAGAAACGCTCTGGGCATATTACTCCCCTCCTCAAAAATCTCCAGTGGCTACCAGTCTCCCCCTTTTAGACTGTGAGCCCACTGTTGGGTAGGGACTGTCTCTATGTGTTGCCAATTTGTACTTCCCAAGCGCTTAGTACAGTGCTCTGCACATAGTAAACGCTCAATAAATACGATTGATTGATTGATTGATTGATATTCCGCGCCCACATCCCCAAGTGCCGAAGTTTGGCTTCATTTTCTCCGCCTGGCTACTTGCTTTGACTCATTGGCCTGGGGAAGGGAAAGGAGTTTGGGGGTGGGAGGGTTGAGCGGGGCGGTAGAGATCAAGAATAAAGGGCAGGTTCTGGGGCTTTCGGGACGGATTTAGATCGCTAGACTGGTAGCCACACCAAACTTTCCCCGCCGCGGCCTGCTGGAGGTCAGAACGAGAGATGGGTGGACGGGTTGGGCGGGGGACACCCGGGGACCAACGTCTGAGTGAGTCCGCAAAGCCGGCCTCCGACGCCCTAAACGCCTCGGCTATTTTGAGCAAATTTTGATTTGAGCAGATTTTGAACATCTTCTAGGGCTGCCGCCCTTTCTCCCCCAGCGAGCCCGGAGCGCTTAGCACCCTGCCAGGTCCGAGGGGCTCGGAAATGCCCAGAGTGTGGCTTTCGGAATTCCAACAGTAAGCAATTGTATACAACGCAAAATAACTTCGGTATAACTTTTACTGCTCCTTCCCCTTTTTTTTTTCAACAGTAAATGACCGTTAATTAGTAAAATAATTACTGCTCCTCTTTTATCCCCAACCTGTTCAATCTATATCTGCAACAGACAATGCTAATAATGACAATTATTGCTTCAATAAACATCCTGGACCGGTATTCTTTCCCGTGGTGTTGTTTTAGATATATAAAAAGTTCTCCGCCTCATTTGCATAGCTTCATCTTTACCTTTTCCCATTCAGTCCTTGCAAATAAAAAAAAAAGCATATCTATTCAAAGCCCTTGCAAAAAGCATATCTATTCAAAGGGCATTTAGTCCATTTCTTTCTTGGCCGGTAAACCTATTCATCAATTGTTCTGCCTTGTAGATTGCATTCTAATGCTAATCTAGCGTGTTAAATATCTTTTTGTTCCCCTTTCACCGTTTTGTCATTCAGTTTATCCAGTTTTGGTCACCCATTTTATTTATTTATGCGCCTGCTCCTATTCAGGGGCTCATGTATTTTTTATTATGTTGTTTCACTGTCATGCAGTGTCAACTTAGTCTATTCAATGGGGGCTACTTGAAGGGCTGGAGGGACAAAGCGTGTACACATTGCACTGCTATTCATGCTGGCCAGCTGGATCGGCTGAAAAAAAAACCTTGTGAAAAGAAATGCCTCACAATGGACACAGAAGAAGTGCACAATGCTAACAGTTTTCCAAATACCACTGATTGGTTTCTTCACAATGAGGAGAAAGCCGCCGCTTTTTCTTAGCTCCACTTCAACAAACAACACTCTCACAAAACCTCCCAACCCTGCGTTTTGTTCGCGGACAAAACCTCCTCGACTGTCTAAACGCTCCCACTGAAGGACAAAAAAAAAAAAAAAAGAAAAGCCCTTTTCACGATTTCCCTTTTTTCCTGCAAGACAGAAAAGAAAGGGGGTGGGGGGGGGGGAGAAGAGGGAAATTGTCAGTGAATTAATAATATCAATCCTTTTAAAGAAAAGTGGTGACCTTTGAGATGCACTGGGCTGAGTGAGAAAGAACGGGGGGAGAGATTAATAAAGTTTCTAAAGCACTATCTCTGCCTCCTCCGGTGTACTTGGGGGCAAAAGAAAAGAAACAGACACTCCAGCGAGCAAGTTGGGCTAAACTCTGGCAATGAGGACTTCTGCGGTCCCTGCCAGGCCGACCTCTGATTGGCTGAGCCTCTGGTCGGTACTTGCCTGCTCGGGCAGAGCCGTTTGGCATTTCGACGATGCGACCAGAGACTAGGCCCTGTTCCCCAAGCCACCCAGCCCACCCGAGCCACCTCAACCACGGCCACGGTGCCCTCCGGCTCGGTGTACCGAAACCCGGGGGCGAAAGGGAGATCCGTTCTGCTTTGTTCCACCTTAATCTTAAAAAACGACAGATGAAGGATGGGGGGGGGACCGGATCGTCCGGCCTCCTCAATCTATCACTTCTGACCGTGAAGCCTTCAGGACCAGGCGTTATGGCTTTAAGAAGAGCAGCTCCACCTGTTTGCTCAAAGCCTACACAAAACACGCCTGCTGCATCGTTCGGGGTGCGCGACTTGGTTGGGAGCTTTTATGCAACCGTCGCTACCGACTGAATGCCTTGACTAGTTCATTTTAAACCTCGGGAAAAAGGCGGCGGGGACGGGCCACTAACGGTTTCACTGGTAGTCTTCGTATCTGTGGGTCTCCCCCTCATCCAGCCCCACCCCCAAACTTCCTCGTTACACCCCCCCCACCCCCTCCTTCCCCACGGCCCCTCCCCCGTCTCCCTGTGCAGACTCGGACTTGACAAGAGGTCTTCCGGGAGCCCAAAACCACCTCATTGCTGCCCATTTTCAGGATGAATCCGTTCATCTCCCTAAAGCGAGTAGTTTGGAGTGACCGTGGAAATCTACGTCCGGAGAGTTTGAAAAGCTGCAAGGGAGATGGAACAGATCTCCTCCCTCTCTGATCTCTACCTTTCACCCTGATCCCCCCACCCTCTCTTATTTTACTAAATCCGTGGTCTCCCATTGCTATTGAGGGTTCCCTCTCACCCTCACCCCCCCTCCCTTTTTCTTTACTCTTCCCCACAGCCACTCATCTCATCCACTGGGCAGCCACTCGTCCCATCCACTGTCCCCTGGAGAACCCTATTCTCAGAAGGACGGGGGAATCTCCCGGTTGGCGGGACGGGACGGCTGGAAGAAGCAGGGAGGTAACTCAGATTTAGGGCTGGGGTGATTTCCAGGGAGCAGCAGGAAGTTCCGTGTTGCGAAGTGATGGGCTGCTACAAAAGGGAAAGGCGAAGCCCTGAAAGGATTTAATTAACCGTGTCAGGGATAATTACCCCTGGACAGTCCAAATTAGTTTTGCATAATCGCTCAGAACCATATGAATTAACTTATAATATTGCAAAGAGCTGGGGGAATAGCAGGAAAGAGATCGTTTTAATTAGTGAAACAGGGTCAAACCCACAGCCTATTCCGCAAATTTCCAAAACTTGTCATGGTTTTTAAATATTATTGTGGGAAGGGAGAGGGGTTTAAGACATTCGGTTGCCTGTAAAGATGAGGTTTCAGGAAGGTCCTTGTCGGCGATAAAACCATAGAGCAGTAAAGAAAATGTTTGAAAACTAACTGGCGACCCTGGAGGTTTTAATCTCGTGGTTTTTTTAAATAAAGGAATGTTTGGGAGGCTAATTTTATCACTCAGAATTTCGCGATCCCCTTACCTATTTCCTTCCCCAAACGACTAGATTCTCCGTCACATCCCACCTGTTTCTCCCGCCCCATTCCTCCACAAGACTATCACCCACTCTCCATCCACCCCATTCTTTGTAAATTCTCTGTCGCTGTTCGTTTCACTTCTTCCCCGGCACCTATAATAGCTATAGCTGGATTCTAGACGATCAAGTAGAAGACAGTTAAAAGGGCCAAAAGTTTTATGTTGTCCGTTAGTAGCTATTACCATCTCAATGAAAACCGTAGGCTGTAAATGCGGAATACTTCCCTAGATAGGTGGGCAAATTACACGGATTTAAGTAGGGAAGCTCTTATACTAACAAGATAAAGTGGTCAGACAACTTTTCCCTCTTAAAATGTTACTGGAAACCGATGAAGTGCTTTGAACGGCCTCGATGTACTCAAAGGGCTCTGTTCCACTGGTCCATGAATGGGTTGTTTTTTTTTTTTTCCAAGATAATACAACGACTTGGGGCTTTTTTTTATCTTCTTTCCTATTCACGATTAAAAATGCGATAAATCAGGTTTTTGGCTCTGAATAACAATGGCTTGATTTAGATTTCCTAGTAAATCTATTCAAAAGTGAAACAAAGGCTGCCTTTGGAGGATACCTTACACTTCACCTGGACCATGCACGGTGAGGGCAATTCTGATAAAAATCTTGTTAGTAACTCAACAAGAAATAGAGGATTTTCTCTTTTCCCTGCTTCAGGCTTTATTTAAACTCTTTGTTCAAAAACGAACAGAGTGGTAGTCGGGTTCTATTTTACAGATATAGTTTAGCACTCTAATATTAAATTAGAAGATTGCACGCGCACGCACACACACAAAAATTACACGTAAATGTTAAAACCGATACTTAAACTTCTTTTTACTTTATATTACATAAAGCCAAAATGAAAACTAAATACATGTTAGCCAGCTTCATTCACAAACATTAGTTCAAATAGACACATTACAAAAGTAAACAAAAAAACTATAATGGAGGAAGGCTCTTTTCTAAAAGGCGTGTTTTTCTTATCATTGGCAATTGAATGGTAGGTTCTCTAAAAATAAGCTAATGGGGTAGAAGTCCAAAACAACCCAACTTCTGAGGCGGCGGATAAAAGCTATCTGAAAACAAGGATTGACACCTGTCAAAACAACGCTACATTTATGTTCGTCTAAATAATAAATATGTAATTACCACTCAGACAAAAAGTCTGATTCAACCGTAGATAAAACTGCGGTCCCGAAAAAGTTCCGCAAAGCGTGTTTTATTCTTTCGGTAATCTTAGCTTTGAAATTCGCTGGAAATATTTTTGAGTCTAAAACCGACTCAGATTTAGGGCCAAGTCAATCACTCATCTTCAGAGATCTACTGTTTCCATAGACACGTGTACACATTTACAGTGCGGAACTGAAACCCAACGGAATAAGTCACGTCTTTCCTTTTCTATAAGTTCCATGCCCAGGGTCGAAAGAAATGAACTCAAGGTAATCTTAACGTAGGGTGGGGTGGGGGAAACAGCCCCCCCCCAAAAAAAAAGCCCACACACCAAAACAAACAAGAAACAATCGACAACTCTTACACACCACTTCTTGCTGTGTGGTTCCTACTCCGATTTGCATCCCGCGTGACAGACAAAGGAGAGAGCGATCATTTCAAACCTAGAAGACAGAATTGTGTCTGTCACCTGTCGGAAATGGATCTCGTTTGCGTGTCCTGCTCGTTTGGAAGGACAGTCGAAGAGTTCGGCCGATCCGGACGGAGAAAAGAGAGGTCAGAATAACGAAACGGAGAAACCAATGCCACATGAATCAGGTTCCCGGGTCAGTCAGTCCGCACTTTTCGGTCTACTACTTGAACGGAGTCCAGGCGACATAGACCGAGGGAGGAAACCCAAAGAAGGAAGAGGGAGGGGAGGCGGAGAAGGAAAAAAAAAAACCCACAAAAACAACTCAACTCCTAGAGCGGTTTCCTCCGAATCGGCGTGGGCCCAAAGCGACAGGTTCAGCAGCGAGAGGAGGCCGCGACGGCCGGCCAGAGCAGCCCAACCTCCCCTCTGAAAAGTTTGCCGTGAGAAGTGAGGCTGGGACATGATCGCGGAAACCACAGTCACGCGTACTCCCTGCACATACACATCTCTCGCACACCGCACCCCACACTCTCCAACCCACCCGGATTCGCATTTTCAACTCTGGAGCTATACATAATAGTAACAATTTTGGTATTTGTTAAGCGCTTACTACATGCCAAGCACCGTTCTGAGCTCCGGGGAGGGATACAGGGTGATCAGATTGTCCCACGTGGGGCTCATAATCGTAATCCCCCTTTTCCAGATGGGAGAACTGAGGCCTAGAGAAGTGAAATAACTTGCCCAAAGTCACGCAGCTTACATCCGGATACAGTAAGCGCTCAATAAATACGATTGATTGAATGAATGAAAATCCAGAGAAGCAGCGTGACTCAGTGGAAAGAGCCCGGGCTTTGGAGTCAGAGGTCACGGGATCGAATCCCGGCTCCGCCAACTGTCAGTTGTGTGACTTTGGGCCAGTCACTTCACTTCTCTGGGCTTCAGTTGTCTCGTCTGGAAAACGGGGATGAAGACCGTGAGCCCCCCGTGGGACAACCTGCTCGCCTTGTAACCTCCCCAGCGCTCGCCCACTGTTGGGTAGGGACTGTCTCCACATGGTGCCAACTTGTACTTCCCAAGCGCTTAGTCCACCATCATCAATCGTACTTATTGAGCGCTTACTATGTGCAGAGCACTGTACTAAGCGCTTGGGAAGTACAAATTGGCACCATATAGAGACAGTCCCTACCCAAGTTAGTCCGGTGCCCTGCACTCAGTAAGCGCTCAATAAATACGATGAATTGATTGATTTGCACGGAGTAAGCGCTTACCTCGTTGACCTCATCTGTAAAACGGGGACTGACTGCGAGCTGAGAACGGCGCTTTGCAACCTAGTGAGCGCTTAACAAATGCCGTCGTGATTATCATTCATAAACGCGACATTATTATTATTATTACGTGTTATCATTATATACAGCCAGAAGCAAAACGAGGAGCTCGGACCTATACATATGTACATGCGTGGGACCTCGTTATGAAGGGCCCCTTCTCTGTTACAGGCCTCGACGGGGGTCATAGGGCGGCGGCGTAGGCGGCGGGGTAGGGGTCCAGGGGGGGTTTTCCCATTCCCGGGAGCAGGATGTAAGCGAGGGGCGGCTGCAGGCCGGGCCCGGGCCAGGCGGAGCAGTTGCAGGGAATCATGTAGCCCGGGTTGCCGGGGCTGGGATGCGAGTGGCTGTGGCCCGCGGCTACCGCGGCGGCGGCGGCGGCGGCGGCCGCGGCGTGGAAAGCACCGGCCACCGGGGCTGGGTAGCCGAGAGACGGGGCGTACGGGAGTCCCGGGGCGGCGGCGGCGGAGGATGACGACGACATCTCTGCCATCTTCGAGCCCAGGTCCAGCAGGGAGTACGGCCCGGCGGCGGCCGCCTGCGGGAAGAACACGCGGGCCGCCTTCTCCGGGTGGGCGAGCAGGGAGTCGGGTCCCATCCCCCCGGCCCCGCCGGCCCCCCCGCCCGCCTTGAGCGCCGGGTGGTCGGCGTCCCCCACTCCGCCCAGCCCGTAGGGCACCGGGAAGGCGAACTTGTCCTTCTTCAGCAGCGTCTTGGGCTTCCTGCGGGGCCGGTACTTGTAGTCCGGGTGCTCCTTCATGTGCATGGCCCGCAGCCGCTTGGCCTCGTCGATGAACGGCCGCTTCTCCGCCTCGGTGAGCAGCTTCCACTCGGCGCCCAGCCGCTTGCTGATCTCCGAGTTGTGCATCTTGGGGTTCTCCTGGGCCATCTGGCGCCGCTGGGCCCGGGACCACACCATGAAGGCGTTCATGGGCCGCTTGACGTGCTCCGCCGGCTTGGACATGCCTTCGCCGGCCCCCACCGCCAAATCACGGGTGGGCGCCGCCGACGGGATTCCCCCCCCCGCCCCGGCGGGGACCGACGAGGCGGCGCCCCTCCGCTCCCCCTGCTCCCCTCCTTCCTCAGGGGGGAGAAGCCGGCGGGCTCCCCTCCTTCCTTCGGGGGGAGAAGCCGGGCGAGCTCCCCTCCTTCCGTCGGGGGGAGAAGCCGGGCGAGCTCCCCTTCTTCCGTCGGGGGGAGAAGCCGGGGGGGGCTCCCCTTCTTCCTTCGGGGGGAGAAACCGGGCGAGCTCCCCTCCTTCCCTCGGGGGGAGAAGCCGGGCGAGCTCCCCTCCTTCCGTCGGGGGGAGAAGCCAGGCGGGCTCCCCTTCTTCCGTCGGGGGGAGAAGCCGGGAGGGCTCCCCTCCTTCCTCAGGGGGGAGAAGCCGGGAGGGCTCCCCTTCTTCCGTCTGGGGGAGAAGCCGGGGGGGGCTCCCCTTCTTCCGTCGGGGGGAGAAGCCGGGCGGGCTCCCCTTCTTCCGTCGGGGGGAGAAGCCGGGTGGGCTTCCCTCCTTCCTCAGGGGGAAGAAGCCGGGCGGGCTCCCCTTCTTCCGTCGGGGGGTGAAGCCGGGCGAGCTCCCCTCCTTCCCTCGCGGGGAGAAGCCGGGCGAGCTCCCCTCCTTCCTTCGGGGGGAGAAGCTGGGCGAGCTCCCCTCCTTCCCTCGGGGGGAGAAGCCGGGCGAGCTCCCCTTCTTCCGTCGGGGGGAGAAGCCGGGCGGGCTGCCCTCCTTCCGTCGGGGGAGAAGCTGGGGGGCTCCCTTCCTTCCTTCGGGGGGAGAAGCCGAGGGGGCTCCCCTCCTTCCGTCGGGGGGAGAAGCCGGGAGATCTCCCCTCCTTCCTTCGGAAGCCGGGCGAGCTCCCCTCCTTCCGTCGGGGGGAGAAGCCGGACGAGGTCCCCTTCTTCCTTCGCGGGGAGAATCCGGGCGGGCTCCCGCCTGCAGGTGCGTCCCCGCGGTCCCTCGCCGAGGTCAGGGGGCAGGGGCGGGCGGCTGGCGGCTTGGGCCGCTCCTCGGGGCCGGGCTCATCCGACAGCGGCGCAGGGAGCGGGCAGCGGGGCCCGCGGGCCCGCAGGCCGGCCGCCCAACGACGATCGCGGGAGCGGGAACCGTCTCCGCCCGCTGCCCACTTGTACTCCCCGAGCGCTTCGCCCGGGGCTCCGCCCGGCCGGCCGGCGCTCAATCCAAGACGACGGGAGGGAGGCGATCCGAAGCGGGCCGGCGCCCCCCGGGCCGGGAGGGAGCCGTCGCCCGGCCCGGCTCACGGGGAGCTCCGCTGGGGCTCGGCGGGCATGCCCGCTTCCTCGCTCCGGCCCGGGCGCAAGTGCGGGGTTTTCCCTCTCGTCCCGTGCCGGAGCGGCGGCGGGACGGGGCGGGACGGGGCGGGACGGGACGGGCGCTCCCGCTCCCTCTCCCGTTCCTCCTCCTCTCCGGCCGCCCAACTTCCCGCAAGTTTTCCCGGCGGTCTTGGTGCCCTCCCCGGGAATCCGTCCCCGGTGGGCGGGCGGCAGCGGGCCGGTCCGCCCCTCCCCGCCCGCCGGGATGCAGGTGCGGAGCGGCCCGGTCCGGTCCGGTCCGGTCCGGTCCTCTCCCCGGACGTGTGCCCGGGCGGCGGCGGGGGCCGAGCCTGGGTATATCCGAGGGCACGGCCGGGAGGAGGAGCCTGCGGGGCGGGGAGGGGCCGGCGGAGCCAGCCCTCCCGCCCCGGACCGAGGATGTCGCAGGATTCCCTCGGTGTTCCCCCGCCCGGGCCGCCTCCGGACCCACCTGCCTGCCTCCCGGGACTGAGGATGATGATCATCATCATCATCACCATCAATCGTATTTATTGAGCGCTTACTATGTGCGCAGCACCGGACTAAGCGCTTGGGAAGTACAAATTGGCAACATATAGAGACGGTCCCATGATGATGATGATGGCATCTGTTAAGCGCTTACTATGTGCAGAGCACCGTACTAAGCGCTTGGGAATTACAAATTGGCAACATATAGAGACGGTCCCATGATGATGATGATGGCATCTGTTAAGCGCTTACTATGAGCGAAGCACTGCTCTAAGCGCTGGAAGATGACTGCGTTCTCTTCTAGGCCCCAAAGCCCTCCTCTTCTCCTCCCTCTTTTGCTTTTGGGGATAATATCAATCAATCAATCAATCAATCAATCGTATTTATTGAGCGCTTACTGTGTGCAGAGCACTGGACTAAGCGCTTGGGAAGTACAAGTTGGCAACATATAGAGACAGTCCCTACCCAACAGTGGGCTCACAATCAATCAATCAATCGTATTTATTGAGCACTTACTGTGTGCAGAGCACTGGACTAAGCGCTTGGGAAGTACAAATTGGCAACATATAGAGACGGTCCCATGATGATGATGATGGCATCTGTTGAGCGCTTACTATGTGCAGAGCACTGTACTAAGCGCTTGGGAAGTACAAATTGGCAACATATAGAGACGGTCCCATGATGATGGCATCTGTTAAGCGCTTACTATGTGCAGAGCACCGTACTAAGCACTTGGGAAGTACAAATTGGCAACATATAGAGACGGTTCCATGATGATGATGATGGCATCTGTTAAGCGCTTACTATGTGCAGAGCACTGTACTAAGCGCTTGGGAAGTACAAATTGGCAACATATAGAGACGGTCCCATGATGATGATGATGGCATCTGTTAAGCGCTTACTATGCGCAAAGCACTGCTCTAAGCGCTGGAAGATGACTGCATTCTCTTCTAGGCCACAAAGCCCTCCATTTCTCCTCCCTCTTTCACTTTTGGGGATAATATCAATCAATCAATCAATCAATCAATGAATCATATTTATTGAGCACTTACTGTGTGCAGAGCACTGGACTAAGCGCTTGGGAAGTACAAGTTGGCAACATATAGAGACAGTCCCTACCCAACAGTGGGCTCACAATCAATCAATCAATCGTATTTATTGAGCGCTTACTGTGTGCAGAGCACTGGACTAAGCGCTTGGGAAGTACAAATTGGCAACATATAGAGACGGTCCCATGATGATGATGATGGCATCTGTTAAGCGTTTACTATGTGCGAAGCACTGCTCTAAGCGCTGGAAGATGACTGTGTTCTCTTCTAGGCCCCAAAGCCCTCCTCTTCTCCTCCCTCTTTTGCTTTTGGGGATAATATCAATCAATCAATCAATCAATTGTATTTATTGAGCGCTTACTGTGTGCAGAGCACTGGACTAAGCGCTTGGGAAGTACAAGTTGGCAACATAGAGAGACGGTCCCTACCCAACAGTGGGCTCACAGTCTAGAAGGGGGAGACAGAGAACGAAACCAAACATACTAACAAAATAAAATAAATAGAATAGATATGTAAAAGTAAAATAGAGTAATAAATATGTACAAACATATATACATATATACAGGTGCTGTGGGGAAGGGAAGGAGGTAAGTTGGGGGGATGGAGAGGGGGACGAGGGGGAGAGGAAGGAAGGGGCTCAGTCTGGGAAGGCTTCCTGGAGGAGGTGAGCTCTCAGTAGGGCCTTGAAGGGAGGAAGACAGCTTAGCTGTTAAGCATCTGTTAAGCACTTACTATGTGTGAAGCACTGTTCTAAGCGCTGGAAGATGACTGCATTCTCTTCCAGGCCACAAAACCCTCCTCTTCTCCTCCCTCTTTCGCTTTTGAAAATAATAATAATGATGATGGTATTTGTTAAGTGCTTACTCTGTGCAAAGCACCGTTCTAAGCGCTGGGGAGGTTACAAGGTGATCAGGTTGTCCCACGGGGGGCTCACAGCTTTAATCCCCATTTTACAGATGAGGGAACAGAGGCACAGAGAATAATAATAATAATAATAATAATAATAATAATAATAATAATAATAATAATAGCATTTGTTAAGCGCTTACTCTCTGCAAAGCACTGTTCTAAGTGCTGGGGAGGTTACAAGGTGATCAGGTTGTCCCACAGGGGGCTCACAGTTTTAATCCCCATTTTACAGATGAGGGAACTGAGGCACAGGGAATAATAATAATAATAATAATAACGGCATTTGTTAAGCGCTTACTCTCTGCAAAGCACTATTCTAAGTGCTGGGGAGGTTACAAGGTGATCAGGTTGTCCCACAGGGGGCTCACGGTTTTAATCCCCATTTTACAGATGAGGGAACAGAGGCACAGAGAATAATAATAATAATAATAGCATTTGCTAAGCGCTTACTATGTGCAAAGCACTGTTCTAAGTGCTGGAAGATGACTGCGTTCTCTTCTAGGCCACAAAGCCCTCCTCTTCTCCTCCCTCTTTCGCTTTTGGGGATAATAATAATAGTGATGGTATTTGTTAAGCTCTTGCTCTGTGCAAAGCACTGTTCTAAGCTCTGGGGAGGTTACAAGGTGATCACGTTGTCCCACGGGGGGCTCACAGTTTTAATCCTCATTTTACAGATGAGGGAACTGAGGCACAGAGAATAATAATAATAACGGCATTTGTTAAGCGCTTACTCTCTGCAAAGCACTGTTCTAAGCACTGGGGAGGTTACAAGGTGATCAGGTTGTCCCACGGGGGGCTCACAGTTTCAATCCCCATTTTACAGATGAGGGAACTGAGGCACAGAGAAGTGAAGTGACTTGTCCAAAGTCACACAGCTGATGATTGGCAGAGCCGGGATCTGAACCCATGACCTCTGACTCCAAAGCCCATGCTGTTTCCACTGAACCACGCTGCTTCTCTAAGTGTATCTGGACTTAGTCCCCCACAAACTTAGTCCCCCACAAGCAGACTGAGTGCGGGGGCAGTTTATCTCCGAAAGTATAGATGAAACCCCCATCGCTACGTTAAAAGCATCAATGACTGACTTTTTTCTACAATTGAACGAAAAATGGACCCCTTCTCTAGAAAAGTACCACTTTTCGATTCCGTGTCTCCTTTGGATTTCAGTGTGCATTACTTTATGGTCCATCTGGGTTTGCCAAATTGGTCTGTCAGTCGAGGAGAATTTGCTGGCCTTGTTTCTCTGGCAGATTGATTTTTACTTAGTTATGTGGTGTCTGGAAGTGGCCGTTGGAGCGCACCGTTTGCTCTTTTACCCGTTGGGCCCCTGATTTATAGTGTACATAAATAGGCCTTGCTTACAGTTACAGATTTAAATAAAACCTAGCCCTGAATCCAGATTAATTGAAAATTACTTCTGATTGTATTTCAGTGAAAGACTAAGGCCTCTTGGATCAGTTTCACCGATACTGTCAGTTTCACCGATACTGGCAACATATAGAGACAGTCCCTACCCAACAGTGGGCTCACAGTCTAAATGACATCTCGGGCTCTGCTAACATAGAAATTGGGTCTGTTTATGGAAAAAAAAGGATACGCAAAGATGTCTTCCTTGCCATCAATTATGCACTTGTATTGGTCACCTTGCCATCAATTTAGGCACTTGTATTGGTAAAACGATTTGATCGATTCCCTTAAAAACCCACCACTTGTTAAAATCACTTTAAAGACATTCTCTGTCATTCATGAGCTCTGGGTGGAGCAACATTAAAACACCAGGAAGTATTACTACCTAGATTAGGTTGTTTGACCTGCTATTTAGGGGGCCACAGACCTTTACATAGAATGTAAAATTATCATTCCAGAGTCTTGGCACTGACTCATTAAAACAGATCCAAGGCAAAATGATTCGATTCTACTACAGGTATAGGTATATGTAAAACATATCTTTGCAAACACGTTACATTTCATGTTCTCACCATACTGTTATTGGTAAACAGTTATTGTTATGTATTAAGTGCTTACCGTGGACGGGACACTGCACTAAGAGCCGGGGAAGATACAGGATCATCACGCCGAGACATGGTTTCTGTTCCCGAAGGTGTATGTCATCTAGTTGCGGGAGAACAGATACGTAAAAACCGACTCCATAAACATTTTGTCCAGTTCTCAAGTTAAAGCAACAATTGCTTGTCAAAGGCAGAAAACTGCATATGATATAGTCAATGACCATGGACAAGAGTTGAGTTATAAGTTAATATGTAAATTAAGAAAAAGATCAAGGATAGGCTAAGGCGGCTTGCTGTATCCCAGATGAATAAAGACTTTTTTCCGATGCTACGTTTTTTCATTTAAATCGAAATATCCACTTTCCTACAGCATTAAATTATAAAGGGGGAAATGCCCCGCTAGTCAAACGTAAATATCTTTTAAAAAAAACCTTATTTGACTCCTTGCTTTGGTCAGCATAATTTGTATACATTGTCTTCTACTACTCCATTCTTCTAAGAGAAGAGAGAGTACACAGTACTTTCAGGGGAAGGGAACATCATTGGCCAGCCCTGTTCAGAGAGAAATATTAAACCTCTACCACTTCAGCGCTAGTGTCAGCTAAACTTCCCTTCTTTTGCCTTCTAACCGTTGTCACAATTTTAGTGGCGAATACTTCGAGCAAACTAAACTTCCAACCGGTTTTCCTCTTTCACCTATTATACTAACTGAACAGTTCTACATTTCCCCTAAATTTGGGTCTTGATGTGTTTTAAAATACTACTGAAGGAATGAATGAATTACAGAGAGTGGAGTTTTCAACTTGGGTTAATCCTTGTTTGAGACTAGCGATTGAACGCCACGATTTTCTTCAGCTTCCAGGAAGGTGGTCTAACAAAGCCGATGTTAGAGGAGAGATTGAGGCAGAAAGAAGAGGGAAAGAGGTGGGCAGCCTGGATTTAATGGATGACCAGTCGAATTGCTCATTGTGAGTGGCTACTCGCCTTGCCCTCAATATTCCTGGCCACTGCCCGGTCTAGGACCAGCAAATAAAGGCCACAGGAGGGCAGGGTACAGTAGTTTACACATGAATAATCCATCAGTGGTATATCTTGAGCTTTTACTGTATGCAGAGGATTGTGCTAAATGTTTGGGGGAATCCCATCCCTGCTCCCAAAGAGTTTACAGCCTAGAAGGAGGAATTTACAGACTAAGGGGATTAGGCAGAGTGATTATCCTCAGCGATGCAAATTTCTAAACACTGTGCCAGGTGTGTTTCCACACGTCATCCTCCCTACTCCGGATGCGGGGCGGGGGGACGACAGGGAATCAAATCTGGCTCTAGGAAAAAGCTAGCCTTTTCTTTTTGGTCCCGAGTGATCCGTGTGGGATAGGTTCGCCAGGAAATTTGTCAATTCTCCTCCACTCTTTGCCCACCCTAGCCAAATTTATTAGTCAATTCCAACTTTTTTTTTCAGTTTAGGAATTTACAAATTTCAGAACACATAATTTACGAAGACGATTTTATGTTTCCCTAAACAAAAATATGATTTTACAGAACTAGCAATGTAACCCATTTTCTTCCTAAAGTATTCAAAGATTTATCCATGTCCAGGAAGGCACCGCACTGTTCCTTCAAACATATTAGTGCTTGAGGCTGTGTCTACACTAAGGCAGGCATATGTTATTTGTCCTAACCTCCTCTTCTCTGTATGCTTCAACCGTCATTGCAGGATACAGTGAAATGAAGTGCAGACTCAAAACCACAGCTGAGTCGTTATCTTCCTGCCGACTCTTGTAGGGACACCCACACCATAACCCACCCAATTGCCCTGCTCTTCATGTCCAAGCTCGCAACATTTTAAAGGAAGGTTTCATTGCCCCAAGACACAGAAGCGTTTCTATGGGATCAGGGCTGCGCAGGGGCTGGGAAGTTACCGAGGGAGTTTCAGTTCCAGTCGGAAGAGGGAGAAACGGAGACCAAACTTTTGTTCTCAAACTCCCTGACCAACAGGGCTAAGAGCAGGCACTGGATTAATTGCTAATGAATTTGGAAGAGACTGTTCCTCAAGGAGCATTTAGGGTTCCTGAAACCTGTTGGAATGAAGGGTTTTTAAAAAGAAAACTATCGTTACCTTTATCCTTTTAGGGCCATCCAAGTGTTTTTAGTATCTGTCAAGCAGGGGTTTGAGTTGTCTGAGATGAGATGCCAGCTGCCTGCAACTTTCCTCAGTTACACCCAACCCAGGTACAGCTGACATGATTCCATGGCCTCAGCTGACCAACAAACTGGCCATTATAAGAGAAGGGGCAAAGCAAAGCCCTACTAGACTATTTGGCTGAAAATATCCCTTTGTCTGTCTGAAGGGATCAGTTGTGCCGAAGCTTATTGCTGGGGCCGTTCAGTTTCCTGTTGAAGATCCATTCTTCCTAGGTTCAAGTGAATCGTGTCCCTCCTGAAAAGTGAATGTTATCCTCAGGGAGGTATGACCTAAGGCATCAACCAGGCAAGAGAACCTCATAATTCCTTCTAATTTTTGTTATTCAGAAGTAATAATAAGGTGGTAAGTTAAAGAGATAAAAAAAATTAGAAGAATGGTGGTTAGGCTGATAGCAATCTGAACCTAATCTTTCCAACTGACTGAAAAGTTGACTCATGATCTCCATCTACTTATCAGCCTACTGTATTTACAGCATCACTACATTGGATTTTTACTGCTTTGTTTGTGCACTAAAGTGTTTCCATACACTGGTTTCATAGCTGGTATTTTTCTTTGTTCTGGTGACAACCACCAATTTTACGCTACATTCAGTTGTTCAAAGTTGCCAGACCCCAGGCTACCTTAAACCACATTTTTGGACAACTTTTTAAAATGAAATTTATGGGTGTTCACTTTTATCATCCTCATAAATGCAATCTACCTGTCATGAGTAAAGAGCTACTGGTTATATTCTAAGACAGAGGTGCTAAGCTTAGAGTGTGGAGAATGGACTTGGCTTGTTTCAATAAAGGTGTTTCATCTTGCTCTCATTACTATTTTACAGTAATATTCTCCTTTCAGTACTGTACCTATGACAATACCATTGTTTCTTTGTTCTATGATTAGTAATTTGGCCAATGGAATCCTTCTTTACACAAGCTAAGTGAAGTGGAGAGTTGGGATAATTATGTCAGATGGGTAAGATCCTCGAGGGCAGGAACCAAGTCTTCTATTTTTGTCTTTGCATATTTAAGTGCTCAATAATTTGATCACTCAGAAAAAAATACTACAATGGTGGGAAAAGAAATATTTGGGGTTTGAATGTTCAGATTGGCTTTCGTGGGTATTCTGCTTCCATTCTTTATTCTATTTGGCTAGTGTCTGGCTAAAGGCTAAGATGGAGCAAACTCTTTTTATTAAAACTTTTTGTATCCTTGGAGTTGATATTTTTCCTATATACTTTTTTCTGTTTAAGCCTGGAACTGAGGGGTATAGGCTATGTGCCTTGAACAAATTTTGAGGGAGACCAGCACCTCAGTCCCACCTTTGAGCCCACCATTAGGACCTTGACATCAGCATAGCACCCTCACTGCCAAAGAACCACTCAGTCTCGTCTGTAAAAATCAACCCAGTCCTCCTTCCCCACTGTCAGCTTTCTCAAGCTAAGGGCAGCATTATACTCCAGGAAAGGCCAGTAGCAAGGGTAAATTCAGGAAAATCCAAATCAAGGCAGAATATCCATTTAAAATCTTTTTTTAAAACTCTGCCTTATGGATTTGAAGGCCATATGGCATGAAAATCAACCACTGTCTGGAAAATGCTTGAGTCCTCAATTTCCCAGCCTTCATGATCATTCTCCCCCACCCAGTTGCCCGTCTCTAGACTGTAAGCTCATTGTTGGCAGGGAATGTGTCAGTTTATTTTTTGAATTGTACTCTCCCAAGCAATCATTATGGTGCTCTGCCCTCAATAAGTGCTCAATAAATACAATTGAATGAGTGAATGAATTATCATCATCAACAACATCATTTTCACCAAGTAGTGAATGAATGCCTACTGTGCAGAGCACTGTACAAGGTGGTTGGGCGTATACCTCAGAAGAAAAAGACAATCAGGGTAGTCTTTCAGGGACTCTCATTTCTTCTTATGATGGCTTAGGTAAGTGCAAAGTAGTATGCATGCCTGTAATTTTCAGAACTGAAAACTGCCATTTGCATGAAATCTTTTACTCCTATCCGTTACAATCATGAAGAATAGTCAGTCTTGAAACACGGGATTTACTGTTTCCTTTCATTTTTTTTTTAACTAAAAACTTGATATCATTCTCCCTTTATTGTTTTTTGGAGACCATTCTTTTATTAATGACAATGTTATTACTGTAAAGTTGAATTAATTCAACTGCCATTTGGACTCCTGATAAAATAGTGGTTTTAGCGGTTTTCTGACATCAGCAAAGTCTCTCAAATACATCCCTATGTGCATTTCTTTAAACATACAGTACATAGAAATTTCCACATTATATTTGTTAAAAAGCCATCATTTCCAGTCATTGAATATTTTCAAAATGTAAAGAATCAGCATGAGAAGCAGCATGGCCTAATGGAAAGACCACAGGGCTCAGCGTCAGACGACCTGGGTTTGAATCCCTGCTCAGCCGTTTGTGTCTGCTTTGTGACCTTGGGCAAGTCACTTAACTTCTCTGTGCCTCAGTTACCTCATCCACAAAATGGGGATTAGGACTGTGAGCCCCATGTGGGACATGGACTGTGTCCAACCTGACTAGCTCCTACCTACCCCAGTGCTTAGTATACTATCTGGCACATAATAAGTACTTAGCACCATTAAAAAAGAAATTTAAAGTTTGACAAGCAGCACCTTCCCAATCAGTTATCTTTATGCTTAAAACATATGCAGCTGCATTTATTATTTTAAATATTATATTCCAATCTTGTCCTTCATGCTTCGAAACTAAACTTCTCTGTGCCGCAGTCACCTGGTCTGTAAAATGGGGATTAGGACTGTGAACCCCATGTGAGATGAGCCATGTCCAAGCTTGTATCTACCCCAGGGCTTAGTACAGTGCCTGGGACGTAGTAAGCCCTTTAACAAATATCATTAACAAAACAAAACACAGTGCTTAACTCTTTCAGGTGACCAGAAAGGTTCTTAGCCCAGAAAAGCAGCCTCAATATCAGATTCACCTCTCTGATCTATTCTGCCCCATCCCTAATACTTTACCACTGGTCTTTCTTTAGGTATTTACTTCATTTCTTTCTTTAAAAGACCTTGAATTATTTTACAGGTTCTACCATATCTTCTCTCCTTACATATGCACAGTTAGCACCTATTATTAGTTCCTTTAGCATATGAAGAAATGGAAAGTGATTTGCCCAAGGATACAAAACAAGTCAGGGAAAAATCTGAACTTCAATCTGTCTCCTTCCCCTGAGTCCTTGCTGTATATTACATTACCCAGTTTGTATAAAATCAGCTTCAAACGTGATACAGTAATGCATTTCACCATTAAAGAATGAAAGATCAGATACTGGTGAATAGTATTGTAAAGTCTTACAATGATAAATTATGAATGCAGGTTGTATAATGATTGAGGATGCAATAGCCCCAATTACTCTAATTAACTACCTGCCATTAGTGAAGTCAGTCTGGGATCCAGAAAGCAAGTGTGTTGACAGCAGGGAAAGAATTAAAGCTTCAGTGATCTCTGGGTCCTGATTTAAGAGATCCAAAGACCGAGCAACTGATATAAAGAAGTGACTGGCATGGAGCAGAGAACAGGACGATAGATGAAGTGTTATCCGGTACTGAAGTGTGAATGGCAGATGAAGAGGAAGACCACCTACTTAGCATGGGGAGTAGGAGGCAAAAAAATACCCTAAAGTGGTCTCTGGGTTTCCTGGGGAGTTACTTTTGCTGTGGGTGGTTAGTCACTGAAGCTATGGTGATAGTCATATCACCATATCGCTGTTGGGTAGGGACTGTCTCTATGTGTTGCCGACTTGTACTTCCCAAGTGCTTAGTACAGTGCTCTGCACACAGTAAGCACTCAATAAATACGATTGATTGATTGATTGACCCCTGGCCCACATCCTCCCCCTGGCCTGGAATGCCCTCCCTACACACATCTGCCAAGCTAGCTCTCTTCCTCCCTTCAAGGCCCTACTGAGAGCTCACCTCCTCCAGGATGCCTTCCCAGACTGAGCCCCCTCCTTCCTCTCCCCCTATTCCCCCTCCTCATCCCCCGCACCTTACCTCCTTCCCCTCCCTACAGCACATGTATATATGTATGTACATACTTATTACTCTATTTATTTTACTTGTACATATTCTATTTCATTTGGTTTATATGTTTTGTTTTATTGTCTGTCTCCCCCTTCTAGACTGTGAGCACGCTGTTGGGTAGGGATCGTCTCTATATGTTGCCAACTTGTACTTCCCAAGCACTTAGTACAGTGCTCTGCACACAGTAAGTGCTCAATAAATACGATTGAATGAATGAATGATAGTCTCACCATAGGTCGGCTGTTATGGCAGGAGTGGGCACTGGCTCCAGCACTGAAGAACAGCAGACTCAACTGCAGGCTCCACCATGTACCGAGACTGGTGTGGCCAGTTTCTGTCCTTTGGGGCTGCTGAGAAGTCCCCAGTTGCCACTGTGGCTGGGTCTGGCCTTCTGAGGACTCTCCTGCTTCAGTATTTACCACCTGCCCTTTTGCTTCAGTCTCTGTTCCATCCTGCACTCTCACTCCTCATTACAGTTCCCCCCTCTCTCGCTCAGACACTGCCTTCACTCTCCCTCCTTGGCTCTACCACAGCTCCTCAATCCACCCTTCCTTCATCTCCCTGTTCCTGCTGTTCCTGGCACGGATTCTGGTGCTGCTTCTATTCCTATCCCCATTCTCCCTCTTTATAGAACAAGACATTTTTCACCCAGAAGCCAGTTCTGCAATCTTCTCCCCAGTTCTCCATCTCACCATGTGGCTTCTGGCTCCCTGATCCCTTGTCTCATCAACACTTCTCTCCTCTTCTCCCCTGCCTGACAGCAGTGACAGCAGCACTGATGAAGGGCACCCTCTTTCTCCTCATTTTAATAGTCCTTCCTCATGCTCTTGTACCTATCCCTTTGTATATAAAAAGACCAGTTATGGCCACATGGTATTTGTTAAGCACTTACTATATGTCAAGCATTGTTCTAAAAGCTGGGGTAGATACAAGGTAATCAGGTTGTCCCACATGAGGGTCACAGTCTGAATCCTCATTCTACAAATGAGGTAACTGAAGTACTGAAGAGTTAAGTGAATTGCCCAAGGTCACACAGTGGACAAGAGGTGGAGCTGGGATTAGAATCCCCATCCCCTGACTTCCAAGCCCACGGGCTTGAAAGAAAGAGAAAGTGGGGAGAAAAAGTGGAATGAGACAGGAGAACAAAAGGAGGTGGCAGGGGGAGGGTGGAGAAGAAGGGGAAATAGAATGAGGAGAAGGTAAAAGTGGGAGGGAAGAGTCAGAAGGTGAGAGTATGAAGAGGAAAGAGGTTGAGGGCAAAAAAGAGAAAGAAAGGAGGGAGAACAGACTCCCTAAGCCATTGTTTACTACAACTGCCATCATCTATTGCTAATTTCAATCACCAGCTGTCGATGCTATTAACTGTTGCAAGTACCTCTGCCTCCATTCATTCATTTATTCATTCAATCGTATTTATTGAGCGCTTACTGTGTGCAAAGCACTGTACTAAGCGCTTGGGAAGTACAAGTTAGCAACGTATAGAGACGGTCCCTACCCAACAGTGAGCTCACAGTCAAGAAGGGGGAGACAGAGAACAAAACAAAACATATTAACAAAACAAAATAAATAGAATAACTATTACAAGTAAAATAGAGTAATAAATCAGTACAAACATATACACATATATACAGGTGCTGCGGGGAAGGGAAGGAGGTAAGGCGGGGGGGATGGAGGGGGGAGAGGAAGGAGGGGGCTCAGTGTGGGAAGGCCTTCTGGAGGAGGTGAGCTCTCAGTAGGGCCTTGAAGGCAGGAAGAGAGCTAGCTTGGCAGATGTGGGGAGGGAGGGCATTCCAGGCCAGGGGGAGTGCAATAAGTGTTAATAAGTGTTGATAAATGATAGCATTTACTCCACACTCCCTCCTCACCACCCCTACCATTTTGGTTGAGGGTTAGCAGGAGCAGTGGCAGGAGCAGCTCTGACTGAGCCAGCTTATAATTGGGCCTTTACTCAGAAAATTCAGGTAGGGTTAGGAACATGTCATTCTCACTGTTTAGGAAACTCCAAGAAAGAGGCTGCAAAGTGCTAGTTCATCCTGGGTGGGGTTAGTAGAGACAGCTACGACCACCCTGAAGAGGAAGAATGTAGGCTATCTCTCCACTCCTCCCTGCTGTTTTTCCCATTACTATTTCCCTGGCCATTAGGGGGGCACCTCTGCCGCTGAAAGCAGAATCCTAATGGATCCCACTAATGGCCCGATGGAGCCCTGAAACTCATGACCATCTCACATAAAGCACCATGGCTCAGTGGAAAGAGCACGGGCTTTGGAGTCAGAGTTCATGGGTTCATATCCCGGCTCTGCCAACTGTCAGTTGTGTGACTTTGGGTAAGTCACTTAACTTCTCTGTGCCTCAGTTACCTCATCTGTAAAATGGGGATTAAGACTGTGAGCCCCATGTGGGACAACGTGATCACCTTGCATCCACCCCAGCACTTAGAACAGTGCTTTGTGCATAGTAAGCACTTAACAAATACCAATATTATTATTATTATAAAGCATGGTGTCTGGTCAGCTGACCTGTCCACAGTCCTCTGGGCCTCTCCAGGAGCAGAGGGGTTCCTGGGTTTCCCCTATCCCACCCATTCCGGCATTGGGCTAGAAGGAACTTTTGGGAAGACGGGGTATGAAAGCAGGGTACAGTGCTTCGCACATAGTACGTGCTTATTACTCTTACTATTAGCCCTTGTTCAGATGGTTCCAAGAGTGGGTCTTGTCTCAACCTGAGCAAGTAGGTAGATGTATTAGTTATGTTTATTTGCGAGTATGTGTACATCATCATCATGAATATCAGCATCAAAACAGCATTTGTCGAGCACCTATTATGGCACAGAACTGTATAAGGAACATTCAACAAAAGTAAAAAAAAAATGGTCCTTATCCTTGAGTTTGACAAAGAACTCTGGCATAGTGGATAGAGAACGGGCCCGGGCCACCTCTTGCCTGCTATGTGGCCTTGAGCAAGCTACTTCACTTCCCTGTATCTCGGTTACCTCATCTATATTAAGTGCTTACTATGTACAAAGCACTGTTCTAAGCGCTGGGGAGGTTACTAGGTGATCAGGTCGTCCCACCGGGGGGCTCACAGTCAATCCCCATTTTACAGATGAGGTAACTGAGGCACAGAGAAGTTAAGTGACATGCCCAAAGTCACAAAGCTAAGTGGCAGAGCCAGGATTTGAACCCATGACCTCTGACTCCAAAGCCCAGGCTCTTTCCACTGAACCATGCTGCTTCTCCCATAGTAAATGCTTAACAAATACCTTAATTAACTCACTCTTTCTACTGAACAAAGCACAAATACATACTTTTAGGTAGCGTAAGTTTTAATGCTTAAGTATTTATTGTTGGCCTGTGCCTGTGTTGTTATGCTACAGTGTTTCAAAACTGGGTAAGGATCTGTATGTCCTTGTATGTTGTATGGTGTTAATGTTATTTTGCATTACAACATATCTGTCTTTTAATAGAGACCTCTTCAAAACCAAAAGACAGCTCGACACTGTGTGAAACCAGACTTGCACTGTACCCAACCCAGTCCCATGTGCTTATGGATATGAAATGCGTTTTGATGGTGTTGACTAAGTAGTGTTCAGCCTTCTTATTGAGGCTGCCAAACCCTATTTTTCAAAAGTGATAGCCTAGTCACAGAGGCGGTGAATTGAGCTGTCTAGGGTTGGGGGCTCGGTCAAATTAGGAACAGAGATGAAGACATCGGAGTTAGAGAAAAGATACTGACACATTGTGGCAATAGATAGTTGTGGGCATGTAACCTAATTCATTTGAGTAATTAGCTCTAACCAGATGAAATTTCTAGGGTTTATAATCCAACCCAATACCAGAACTAGACATTTCACCTAATTCCATTTAAACCATTATGCCAGTAGGAAAAGAGGAAACATTTTTAATGCTTTAAACAAAATTTCATTTGGGCAGTGTTAATAATAATAATAATAATAATAATAATAATAACAATGGTATTTGTTAAGCAGTTACTATGTGCCAAGCACTGTTCTAAGTGCTGGGGGGATACAAGGTGATCAGGTTGTCCCACGTGGGCTCACAATCTTAATTCCCATTTTACAGATGAGGTAACTGAGGCACAGAGAATTTAAGTGACTTGCCCAAAGTCACACAGCTGACAATTGGCGGAGCTGGGATTTGAACCCATGACCTCTGACTTAGAAATGGTTGATTTTAAGAGGTATTTAGAATAAAATCCTTTTAAAATTACAAACTCATAACTAATTAAATCAGCTTTAGGTGTCCAGGAAAATTACTCAGCTCTAAATTGCATAACTGACTGTGGCATTATGGGATTGTCCCCCAAATTGTGCAAAACTACCAGTCACAGTGTCATCTGCCTATTTTTAATTCAACTTTTAAAATGATTTTATAAAAGAAATATAATTCCTGAAAAAACTTAATTGGTTTTTATACTATTTCTGGGCAGAAGAATTCTGCACAGCGTCTTAAGAAAGTTAGAAATATAGATGAAAAGTAAAATGAAATTGGACTTGAAAAAAATCAAGGTAGTGCCCTTGGAGGGAAAATACCCAGCAGCTCATTTATTCAAAAGAAAGAAAAACCTAGAAAGCAGAAATGCCAGAACAGTGCCCATGGAAAGCACTGTCAGGACATAGCAGTGTTGGAACGTTGATATGGAAGCAATATGAGCCACCCCAATTTGAGGTTTGGAAACTGAGGGGCAATGTATGCTGCCAACTTGTACTTCCCAAGCGCTTAGTACAGTGCTCTGCACACAGTAAGCGCTCAATAAATATGATTGAATGAATGAATGAATGAATGAATGTACCTCAGGCAAATCAGGCTGGTAATAAGTTTTCCATACAGCTCTGTCATGACTGTCCCTGGACCATCCCATTGATGTGATGATTTCTCAGTGTCAGGAATACAGTTCTGCAGTTGGATGCAGTGGAGGGAGTTCAGAAGAGAGAGGCAAGCCTGATTAAGGGGCCTGCTGGAGGGGAACTGATTTATGAGTAAAGATTCAAAGAATTACATGGGTTAATTGACCTTTTGACAAGTGAAGTCTAAGAAGGTGAAGAGAGAGCAAATGACTACAGGGTGGGAACTATAAGAAAAAGAGGACTGCTAAGTGTGAGTTAATATAATACTGAGAAGTCTCCAAAGCGAGGAACATTGTCTGTGAAAGGAAAAGGATCTTCTCAACAGAGTGACAGGAACACACTATTTCAATGATGACTGTAATGACAACAATGTTGTCAATGATTACAATGATAGTGATGATGATGAAGATCTGCATCCCTCACCCTTTCTCATCCTACCATTTACATTCCCCCTGTGGCATAGAGTCCAAAAAGGGCAAGTAGGCGGCCAGAAGTACAGTTCACTACAAAGTTCCCACAATAATTTTTTTTTAATGGTATTTGTTAAGCACTTACTCTGTGTCTGGCACTGTTCTAAGTGCTGGGGTAGATCATCATCATCATCAATCGTATTTATTGAGCGCTTACTGTGTACAGAGCACTGTACTAAGCGCTTGGGAAGTACAAGTTAGCTACATATAGAGACAGTCCCTACCCAACAGTGGGCTCACAGTCTAAAAGGGGGAGACAGAGAACAAAACCAAACATACTAACAAAATAAAATAAATAGAATAGAGTAGATACAGACTAATCAGGTTGGACATAGTCCATGTCCCAAACGGGACTCACAGTTTTAGTTCCCATTTTACAGATGAGGTAACTGAGGCACAAAGAAGTTAAGTGATTTGCCTAAGGTCCCACAGCAGACAAATGGCAGAGTCAGTATTAGAATCCAGGTCCTCTGATTCCCAGGGTTGTATCTTTCCACAAGGCCAATTTTATGTACAAAATCCACTTGTGACCACCGTGACTGTAACATAAGGTCAATGCTGAGCTGTAGACAAGCAGGGGATTGCCAGGGTGGTTGCCTCAGTAACTGCTGTGGTCTTCATTTCCCAAGTTACCCAGCTACGTTCAAGATCCCAACTGATCTGTCCATCGTACAGAATGTTCTAGGTGGTGTCCATCTCCCCTGTAAGATTGGAATCTCCTGGGGGCAGAGACTGTTTCTACTAACTCTTACATACTCTCCCAAATGCCTAAGACAGAGCTCTGCACACAGTAGATGTTCAACAAATGCTATTTCCCTCGGGCCTGAAACTCCTTCCCCCTTCATATCCAACAGACCACTTCTCTCCCCACCTTCAAAATCCACCTAAAATCACAGCTTCTCAAGGAAGCCTTCCCAGACTAAAACCTCATTTTCACTATCTGCCCTCCCCTTTCCATTGACTCTTCACTTTGCTGTGTGCCTCTTAAGCATTTTGATATTCACCCTGATCCCAACATACTTGTGTAAATATTCTTCTACCCTACTATTACTCCTATACCTAATCTATTTAAATGTCCATCTCCCCCATAGACCGTAAGTTCCTTGGGGCAGGTATCGTGTCTTCTAACTCTGATACACTGTACTTGCCCAAATGCTTAATACAGTGCTTTGCACACAGCCAGTGCTTAATAGATATCAGTTGATCAATTAATCAATCAATCAATGGTATTATTGAGCACTTACTTTGTCCAGAGCACTGTGCTTAGCACTAGGGAGAGTACGATACCACAGAGTTAGTAGACATGCCCACAATGAGCTCACAGTTTAGAGGGAATATTATTGATTGTTGACGATTTCTCAATTAGAAATCTTCACCAATCAGTCAATCAATCATTCATATTTATTGAGCACTTAGTATGTTCAGAGCACTGTATTGAGTGCTTGGGAACATGCAATATAATAATAATTATTATTATGGTATTTAAGTGCTTACTATGTACCAAGCACTGTTCTATGTACTGGGTTAGGTATAGGGTAATCAGGTTGTCCCACGTGGGGCTCACACTTTTAATCCCCATTTTACGGATGAGGTAACTGAGGCACAGAGAAGTTAAGTGACTTGCCCAGGGTCACACAGCAGACAAGTGGCGGAGCTGGGCTTAGAACCCATGTCCTCTGACTCCCAAGTTGGTAGACACGTTCTCCACTGATAATATAGCTCTAGGGAATATTCCCCTACTTCTGGCTGTAGATTGAATGTCACTAATAGCATAAAGAAGTTGGCATTTGAACTTCTATGTGCTTCTTGAATTTTTCTCACATCTTCCTCTTCAGTCAAACAAATACCATCTGGTTTTAAGTTTTTGTCATATTTCAGTTAGGCTACTGCATTAGTCTCCTCACTGGTCTTACTTCTTGCTCCACCATTCTCTATTTCAGTCTGAGGTATACACTGCTGCCTGTATCACTGTCTTGAAACATGACTTGGTCCAACTCTCCTCCTCAAAAACGTCCACTGACAACTCATCTAATAATAATAATTATGATTCCATTTATTAAGCACTTACTGGGTGCCTAACGCTTGGGGTAGATGCAGAACAATCCTTGTCCCACACAGCATTCGTAGTCTAAGAAGGAGGCAAGTATTTTATCCCCATTTTACAGATGATGAAATAGAAACACAGGAATTTTAAGTGATTTGCCCAAGGTCATACAGCAGGCAAGTGGTGGATCCAGGATTTGAATCCAGGTCTCCAGTCCTGGGGGTTTTCCTCTAGGTTCACTGCCTTACCAAGACTTCCTGCCCCCATCCTTCCCCATCTGCAAGCCCGATGTGGAAAGGGAATTGTCTGTTTAATGTTGTATTGTATTCTTCTAAGTGCTTAATACAGTGCTTTGCTCAAAGTGTGCTAAGTAGATATGATCAAATGAATGATCTTACTGTTTGCTCTAACCAAGCTCCCTTTGAATTGTGCTTGCTTTAGATTCTCCTCCCTCCAACTTTTGCCCATGCTCGCCCCAGCACTGAAATTCCTTCCTGTCCCAAATCCATCAGATCACAGCTCTCCTAATCTTCAAAGCCCAGAGGGCTTCTGTGATTAATTCACAATTTAGGTTTGTCACCTCACCTTAACACTTATACTAATAATATAATAATAATTTTTAACATAGTGGCATCTGTTAAGCACTTACTAAGTACAAGGTGCTGGAGTAGATACGAGAAAATCCAGTTTGAACAAAAGGAGCTCACAGACTAAGTTAGGGGGAGAAAAGATACTGGATCCCCATTTAACAGATGAGTAAACTGAGGCATAGAGAAGTTAAGTGGCTTGCCCAAAGTCAAACGGCACACAACTCATCCTATTCCACCCAGATTACTGCATCAGCATCCTTGCTGACCTCCCAGCCTCTTGTCTCTCCCCACCCCAGCCCATACTTCACTCTGCTGCCCAGAGGATTTTTCTATAAAAATGTTCAGGACACATTCATCCATTCATTCAATCGTATTTATTGAGAGCTTACTATGTGCAGAGCACTGTACTAAGCACTTGGGAAGTACAAGTTGGCAACATATAGAGATGGTCTCTACCCAACAGTGGGCTCACAGTCTAGAAGGGGGAGACAGACAACAAAACAAAACATGTTAACAAAATAAAATAGAATAAATATGTACAAGTAAAATAGAGTAATAAGTACGTACAAACATATGCATATATACAGGTTCTGTGGGGAGGGGGAGGAGGTAAGGTGGGGTGGATGGGGACGGGGAGGAGAGGGAGAAGAAGGAGGGGGCTCAGTCTGGGAAGGCCTCCTGGAGGAGGTGAGCTCTCAGTAGGGCTTTGAAGGGAGGAAGAGAGCTAGCTTGATGGATGTGCAGAGGGAGGGCATTCCAGGCTAGGGGGATGACGTGGGCCGGGGGTCGATGGCGGGACAGGCGAGAACGAGGCACAGTGAGGAGATTAGAGGCAGAGAAGTGGAGGGTGTGGGCTGGGCTGTAGAAGGAGAGAAGGGAGGTGAGGTAGGAGGGGGGCGAAGTGATGGAGACCCTTGAAGCCGAGGGTGAGGAGTTTTTGCCTGATGCATAGGTTGATTGGTAGCCACTGGTGATTTCTGAGGAGGGGAGAAAGACTAGAAAGTACTATTATTATTATTATTATTATTATTATTATTGAGTACCTTCAGTACCAAGTGTTTGGGGAAAACTACAATAGAAAGTGACATGATCCAATATCCTCTGAGAATACTCTTCTGGTGGAAATGTAGTGGTAACTTCCTGAACTAGCTACTTTACCTCTGTCCACAGTGAGAAAACTTTTTCTAAATTTTCTGCACCCCAGTATAACCAGGGATACTTATCAACCCAGGATTCTAGGAAGTTTCTCTAGTAGTCCCTTACATTCCCTTGATTACTGGGGGGTGGGGCTGTTGGCTTACATACTTTTTCTGCTTTGGCCAATTTGATTTCTCTGGCGACTGACTTGGAAATGTCAATACTGAGGGTTTTCAAATATCTACCTATTGCAGTCACTATCAGTCATTTTATTAAAAAAAGGTCATCAATGGGCCCTTCCATTACCAAATATGAACTTTTAATTTTATTTTATGGCATTTGTAAAGTGCTTACTATGCGTCAAGCACTGCTCTAAGTGTTGGGGTAGATACAAACTAATCGGGTTGGATATAGTCCCTGTCCCATATGGGGCTCACAGTCTTAATCCCCATTTTACAGATGAGATAACTGAGGCACAAGGAAGTTAAGTAACTTGCTCAAGGTCACATAGCCGACAAGTGCTGGATCCAGGACTAGAACCCAGGTCCTCTGGACTCATAGGTCTGTGCGCTATCACTAGGCCATGCTTATCATCATTCAGTCCCTACACAAGGAAGGATCATTTGTGCTTTCATAAAGTGTACTGTTCAGTAGCCAATCATTCATTCATTCATTTGATTGTGTTTATTGAGCACTACTGTGTGAAGAGCACTGTACTAAGTGCTTGGGAAGTACAAGGCGGCAACATATAAAGATGGTCCCTACCCAATAATGGGCTCACAGGCTAGAAGAGGGAGACAGACAACAAAACAAAACATGTAGACCAGTGTCAAAGTCATCAGAACAAATAGAATTAAAGCTATATGCACCTCATTAACAAAATAAATAGAATCGTAAATATGTACGAGTAAAATAGAGTAATAAATCTGTACAAATATATATTCAAGTGCTGTGGGTTTGTATGGCCACAGGTTGTATGAGCCCAGGTTGTCCCATGGGCTCACAGTTTTAATCCCCATTTTACAGATGAGGTAACTGAGGCACAGAGAAGTTAAGTGAGTTGCCCAAAGTCACACAGTTGGCAGAGCTGGGATTTGAACCCATGACCTCTGACTCCAGAGCCGGTGCTCCTTCCACTGGACCACGCTGCTTCTCCAAGACAGGCAGATAGAAGACAGGAAAGTCAGGAAAACAGGCATTAGGAAAGAGTTAGAGGAAGAGGAGCTTTGACAGTCTTCAAGAACTTGCATCTTAAAATCAAAATACAATCAGAGTTGTTACTCTTCAATGTCAATGCTTGCTCAAGCCAAAATAGCCTCTTTTTAATTTGCTTGCCCTCTTTGGTGGTAAGTCTGACTGCCTTAATGAGTTCAGCTTTTCATTCTTCCAGGAGAAAAGTGCTTTTATGGGTTGCTAGGTCTTTTTGGCTTTCAGAACTTGTTTGATAAATGCAATACTTTAGTGTAGTATCTAACCTATTTTCAATTATATCGTTGCAAATCTAAAAGCTATGGGTTTTATTGTCTCACTTCCTTAAAAAACTCTTCATGGATTTAGGTTTAATAATCTTTTTCCTCAGCTATCTACAGATGCAAATGTGTGTGTGTGTGTGTGTGTGTGTGTGTGTGTGTGTGTGTGTGTGCGCTCACGTGCACACAAACATCACCTCTTTGAAAGTCCAGAGTTCTTATTAATGAACATTTACTTTCCTGCTAGCCATAAAATTTTCTTTATATGTCTTTTTCTTTAATGAGAAAGAATTAGAATAAACTGAAAACAATGATTCTGTGTTTTTAACTAAACCAAGGTTATAAGTTCTGTTTATGGATTCTTCTGCTATTCATAAGATAGTTTTGCAGTGCTCTTGTGTTGAAGAAGGATTGAATTATAGCTTTGCAGTAGATTAGGTTTCTTTGTATTATTCTATTTATATATCTGGTTGCTCTATTATGCATTTTCTCCCTACTATCTTATAAACTGATTGGGACATATCTCCTTTTCTATTGTGTTCATAAGTGCCCACCACAGCATGGATTTTAAAAGCAAAATTAAATACCCAATATCCCAGGCTTAGAAAATCATTGGTCCTCAATTGCTGTATTGTAATTCAGCCTACCATTCTATCTACCTACATTCAACTTATAAAGAAAATGCAATTAAAGACATGGATTGTTGAGTACTAGGAATTATTTTCTACAAATGGTAATGAGCAAATGTTGCCCATTCCTGACCCCAGATATGCCATCTTTGAGCTTTAGAAGAGAAAGGCTTAGACACCACTCTTATTTCTTAATACACTGTGTACTCTATCCCTATGTTCCCAGATCAGTTGGCATTTCTCTTGGTTTTGAGGATCTGGGCTTTCTTATCCTAAAATTATAGACATATAATCCTTGAATCTGCTCTGGGTTTGAAATAACGAACATGTTCTTACCCTTTGCTAGAGACCTAAAATAGAGACAAAATATTTCATATTTCACTGTGATCAAACGCCATTCAAGTGATAATGCAGTTAAGCATACAGAAATTGTTAATACCATACTATGTTTTTGTGTTGTGTATTCAAGTTGGAAAAGCAGCGTCGTGCAGTGGAAAGAGCCCAGGCTTGGGAGTCAGAGGTCATGGATTCTAATCCCGACTCCGCCACTTGTCAGCTGTGTTACTTTGTTACTGTGTTACTTTGGGCAAGTCACGTCACTTCTCTGTGCCTCAGTTCCCTCACCTGTCAAATGGGGATGAAGACTGTGAGCCCCACGTGGGACAACCTGATCACCTTGTATCCTTATTATTAAGTAGGGACTGAGGGATTGCATAATATCAACAAAAGCAGATGCTCTGAAAGCTTTTCCTTTCAGTTCTGCTAGGGCACCTCAATCTTAGCCTGTCAGAACCCTGATATGCCAATTTGGGATAACAATTGAACAGAGCAGCATGGCTTAGCGGAAAGAGCACAGGCTTGGGAGTCAGTTGATGTGGGTTCTAATCCTAGCTCCACCACTTGTGTGCTGTGTGGCCTTGGGCAAGTCACTTACCTTCTCTCTGCTTCAGTTACCTCACCTATAAAATGGGGCTGTCCCTGTGAGCTCCACATGGGACAACCTGATTACCTTGTATCTACCCCAGTGCTTAGAACAGTGCTAGGCACATAGTAAGTGCTTAAAAATATAATAATAATAATAATTATTAGTAGTAGCATTAATAACAGACATGGGCACTAGTGGTGATTATGATATTTGGAAGAATTGGCTCAAATTGCCCAATCCTTTTATTTCTTTACATTTTTGTTCATTTGAATACAGATCTTCAGACCCATGGCCTATCACTTCAATTCAAGTAGGAATGTGACCATCCCTACTCTGCAGGAAAGTCAAATGCTTGTTAGACCTTCAACCTTTAACTTGAATCTTTAACTTTAACAACCTTTAACTTTAACTTGAATCCCCTTCTAGACTGTGAGCCCACTGTTGGGTAGGGACTGTCTCTATATGTTGCCAACTTGTACTTCCCAAGTGCTTAGTACAGTGCTCTGCACACAGTAAGCGCTCAATAAATACGATTGATTGATTGAATCAGAAGCCCCTTTGTAGGTCCGAACTAAGGGAGAAAAAAACAAAACTGCTCTCTAAATGCAGAGTCAAGACTTGTAGACTGAGGAAAGGGGTTGCTCCAGAAAAAGGAGGGGGTCATAGTATAAAATCAATATGAACTGGAATAGCCTGATGACCTCCACAACCTAAATCGCATTTGTCCACCAAGTCTGAGGCCAGTAATCCATGGTATTGCATTTGTTTAATATATCAGGATGAGAAGTTGAGGTGGAAATCTGCACTGCATTAACCCACAATGTTTTATTTGTATTTTATAAAACCATCAAGAAAGATACTGGAGGTTTTAGGAAATGTGAAGTGTCGAAAACCTGGATTGAATTCTAGAGGAACCTGAGTTCTTTTTTTTAGTCTAAATCTCTCTGTGTTCTCTCTCTCATTCTTTCCCTATTCCTCTCCTTTTTTCTCAGCCTTTACCTGTATGTCTCTCTGTCTCTGTTTCTCTCTTTCTCTGAGTGTTTGCTGCCTTCAGTAACTTCTATGCCTTCTCAGGCCCTGCTAGAGATGATGTAGACTCTCCTCAATTGTTCTCAGGGTCTAGACTTTATTGGTTTTAGAAACAATTACCCTATCTATCCTTGAGTAAGCCTAAAGCTTTATGAAAAGGAAAGATATACATTTATTTTTAAACTTAAATAATTTTTGTGAATGTGAAACTGGAAGAAGGAAACCAATGTGATTTGGAGATACATTTCAATTAATTCTTCCACCAATGCCTTATCTCCCCAGCATCAGAACCTTTTATAGTGTTAAAATTAACAATTATGCAGCTGATGGCTGGCTGAATCCACCAGGGGACCGGAAAGGGCCTCAGATAACACAACATGTATAAATCATTCAGGAGAACAATTCATGAAGGAAAAGTTATCTGTGTTTTAGATGACATTGGAAGAACTAAATAGGAGTCAATTTGAAGAAGGGACATTTTCCTTCATTGTCCAGCTTGCCTTTCTCTTTTCTTCTTTCTATTGTGATGTAATATACATTTTCAAAATTAATTAACCATTAACAGCAAGATAAATGTCTTGAGCTAAGGAAATACTGGCTGCTGCACTGAAATATATTTTTTTTTTCACAGAATAGAACTTTTAAAGAAAGCTGTTGCCAGATAAGGTGGCAACTGTACTTTGAAGAGGAACAATGAAAGTGACTGACAAGCCCATGTTTACCAAACTGAATAGAAGACCTGCAGGTTTCTGCTCACTGATCGGTTACATAAGCACAGTGAATCAAGGCTGGAATGATGTTTCAGCAGCCCATATCAGTAACAAAGTGGTAACTACTTCAGAATATAATAATACACCATGAAATCTGACCCTGGGCAGGACTGAATAACGTTTTTTATTTTGCTTTTGTGAAATGCTTGGAAAGCATCTTTGGAATGGCCTGTATGTTTAAACATTCAGTAATAGTAAAGTTAAATTCATTCAGGGGGTTTTAAAATGTTCTCTCATTGATTCAGAGGCAAGAAAATTCTGGCCTGGAATGCATTGCCACAGACATATAGTAAGGCCAATTTCAGAGTCTTAAGCCTTTTAAGTGCAATTTTTTTTTATAGGCTTATTGTGTAGCTGGCTATGCCCACATTTTCCCGTATGAGGTTCCGGAGTCCTCAGGCCTAGGCATGAATAAATACTACTACTACTAATGATGGTATTTGTTA
Organism: Tachyglossus aculeatus; assembly: GCF_015852505.1. Lineage (NCBI taxonomy): Eukaryota > Metazoa > Chordata > Mammalia > Monotremata > Tachyglossidae > Tachyglossus > Tachyglossus aculeatus. The sequence goes on along the minus strand of NC_052082.1, from coordinate 24,241,700 downwards.
AGCACTTAGTATGTGCCAAGCACCGTTCTAAGTGCTGGGGTAGATATAATGTACTCAGGTTGTCCCACGTGGGGCTCACAGTCTTAATCCCCAGTTTACAGATGAGGTAACTGAGGCATAAAGAAGTTAAGTGACTTGCCCAAAGTCACACAGCTGATAAGTGACAGAGGAAGGATTAGAACCCACGACCTCTGACTCCCAAGCCCGAGCTCTTTCGACTAAGCCATGCTACTTCATGCCATCTTGTGCTAATGAGTGGGAATTGTACTTGGGCGCAACCGGCCAAAAGAGCAAAATGGCTCACTTTCAAAGCTATATGTGGAAGATGGATCAAAGAGGCCATGGATGATTTGTCATGAATAAATAATGAATGAGTCGATCAATCAAGGGCATTTATTGAGCACTTACTGTGTGCAGAGCACTCTATTAAGTGCTCTGAACCATCTCATTTCACAAATTTGTCAGAGACTGATTTAAGAGATGATCTTATTTTCTATCAAGATAGAGGGCATTTGGCACATTATTTTAAAGAGCCCAAACTTTTCAACATAGTTCAATTACATTCCCCCAGACTGAAAGCTTGTCATGTTTCTTTAGCCTGCCCTCTTCGGTGTTAAGTCTGACTACCTTCATTGGTTCCGCTTTCCATTCTCCCAGGAAAAAACAAAACAAACCATTTTCATGGGTTGTAAGGTCCTTTTGGCTTTCAGAACTTGTTGTATGATTCCTTCTACTTTGACTTCATGCTCCCAAGTAGCTAATACAGTGTTCTGTACACAGTAGATGTTCAATACTCATGGCAATGTGATAAAAATAATGTGCTTCAAGAGAAGCAGCGTGGCTCAGTGGAAAGAGCATGGGCTTTGGAGTCAGTGGTCATTGGTTCAACATTTTTTGCCTGAAATCAATCCAGGGCAAAGCAGGTGGTATACACCATCCTAAAAGTTAGTGGGGAACCTCCAGGCAAGCAAAACAACATTAGGGAGAAGCAGGGGACTGTACAGTCTTGGCCCTGGGAGGCTTGTGATCCATGTATCCACATGTATCAACTTGTTGAGCTTAGAGATTTGAGGTTTTCTTCTTCAGCATTTCATTCCCAATTCTTCTAGCTCCTTGTATAACCTCAGGATAGTTGATTATTGAAAGAGATGGAGCAGGGGTAAAAGACTGGAAGGAAAATTGAGGAGAAACCCAAAGTTCTCAGTATTCCCAGACAGTACTGTCCAACCTACTGGCTCTTGTGCCATTTAAGAGGTGGCAGATATTAGAGGCTTGTCGTAAACCCAGAATGTTCTCGATCTGGGAGCAGCATAAGTAAACACTGCCATTGACACTTACACCATTAGTAATTTAGAACTCTTGGTGTGCTACACTATACAGTGGGTCAAACAGGACAGGTGAAATACGTGGCTTGATACAATTGACGTGTTCCTTTTTTAAATGTCATTTTGTTGTGCTGGGCTCATTTAATACTTCTTCAAAGTTTAAATGGGAATAACCTGGAGTTGAAAATCATTTCAATTGTTGGCAGTTTTAGCAGCACTTGAGAGTCTAGGTCTGATGATATCTAGCTGGAGAATTATGCAAAGATAGATGTGGTTGCCTTCACTGACTTTCCTGGCAGTTGTTTGCAAGAACTCCTCCGTATTTCTGTTGAACACCATAAGCAGCCTGATACATTTATGAGCCAATTCAAAATGCTACATTTACTATTCTGCTCTACTTAGCATTTATATAGTGCCTATTGTCATTACCTGTAAGTTTTTTACAATATTGTTATTTAGCATTTATATAGCACTTTGTATATTTAATGTGCCGTACCATTATTTTAATTTTCTATCTTTCTAAAGCATTTTACTATCATTGAAATTTAAAAAGATTATTTTTAAACAGTAATTTCTACTTGGCACTTTTCATAAAAGCTTTTTACAAACAGAAGGCCCAATTTTCCTCCCCTGCATATCTTTTTTTTTATTCACGCATGACTTGTAAAGTCAGCAGTGCTCAAGGCAAGATATGTAGTGATGAAGGAACAGACTTAGTTCAACCCACTTCCATCATCTGCCTGCTTTGTGATCTTGGACAAGTCATTTAGCTTCTAGACTGTGAGCCCATTGGGTAGGGACCGTCTCGTCTCTATATGTTGCCAATTTGTACTTCCCAAGTGCTTAGTACAGTGCTCTGCACACAGTAAGCGCTCAAAAATATGATTGAATGAGTGAACGAATTTAGCTTCTCTATGCTTTAGTTTCCTCATTTGTAAATGGGAATTAAATACCTGTTCCTCTTTTCCTTAGATTGTGAGTCCCTTTTGGGACAGGAACTGTGTCCAACCTGATTATCTTGTATCTACCCCCATGCTTAGTACAGGGCTTGGCACATAGTAAGTGTTTACTAATACCTCACTTATGATGATGAAACTGCTCTGCTGCCTTTGGAAACTGCATTAACTCTGTCAGATAATTAGGGTGAAGAAGATGATGGAGGCATTCAATGAGTATGACCAAGGAACCTCAATTCCTGAGGCTCTGGGACTGAGAATCTGCTCAGAGGAAGTCACATTCCCACTCACTGTGGTATACAGTGCAATGAGTATGCAGGCTGTTAGGATGCAGCACACTGAGAAGTGTCAGTGTGGCTTCCTCCCACAGATGGCCAGCAACAGACAAAACTAGGACTAGAGTCCAGGCTTCCTGATTCCCAGAGCAGTATTTTTCTCATTACACCTCTGTGGTTGAGCTGGCTCTTCCACACGCCATTAGGAGTTCTGGCCTGGGAAGATCTAACTCTTCAGGGGTTGGATGGCAGCAGCAACTGGTGACATTGCCTTTGGAGGATGGGAGCAATGATGGCAGCAAAAGATGGTAGAGGTTTTGGGATGGGGATGGCAATGAAAGATAACTTTGGGAATCCCTCCTTCCCTGTCCTTCTCTTTCCCCTCTCCTTCTCCAAGTGCTTAATACAGTGCTCTGCAAATGCTAAGTGTGCAATAAATGCCATTGGTTGATTGATTCTTTTCCTGTTTTGCCTCTCCCTCTATCCTTCTCTCTCTAGTTCCTTCTCTGTGTCTTACTTTTTCTCTGTTCCCTCCTTTGTCTCCTTCAAGATGCTCTCTTTCTCTCACTCTCGCTTCCTCCTCATCTCATGTTCTTGGCTCCTTTTTTGAGATGAGTAGACCTGAAGAGTCATAAGGACAGGACAGAGAGATGCTGCAAGACATCTTCTGCCTACTGACGTAGTTCACAATCTCAGACTGCTTCATCCAAGCCTAAACCTAGAGAAGGGGATTATTCTGAAGCTGGACATCCACCTTCTCTCTGCTTACAGATGTGTCCTTAGCTAGTTCTGTTGGCAAAAAGAGGTTAGGTTCGCGCCTGTGTTGTTTTTAACTTTCTTAATGCCCATTCGAGGCAGAGAAGAATCAAATAACATGCTGAACTTTCCGCTAATGGAGTAACTGATGCAGAGATTGAGAGACTCCATGGTGAACTTGTAACTTACTGAAGTAGGGAAATGACCTGAACTACAACCTGAATCATATTCTGTGACCTCATGAAATCTTGCTAACACCTAAGTCTAAGATTAGCCGGAGGATTTTGAAATTGCATATGTATTTATCATTTATCAGTTTTCCAAAGAGTTCATTTCACTTTGCTGCTTTTATTGCAAAATTGTGTACATGGCTTCCTGTGGGAAATTCAGGTTTCTCATTTGCTCTCAGAGATTGCAGGGCACAAGACTGTCCATTTTCCTGATTCGTGAAGGGTTTGTGATTGCTTCTATTTCATTTAAAAAGTGCTCAGAAATGAAAGCCAAATGGAATGATAGCTTAAAAATCATCATTCACTTCATTACTCATACAAGCCTCCTTAATGGAGCAATATCAGTTACATCATCATCACCATCATCAACAGCCCTCTCTGAGCATCCCCTATTCTGGGAGTTGGGAACATTTAGCAGAAGTAAAAAACACAATCCCTGTCCTGGAGGATCATAAAATATATCTGAAGACACAAAGAGGACATACATTTCCAAATACATATTAGGTAAAATAGCAAGAGAAAAGATACAAATGAGCAAGTAATTAAATAATACATTTAGTAATTAAAATAAAGAAATAGATATACACAGATGGGTTAAGTGGGTAATGGGAATAATACGTCTCTTGGAGGAGATGAATTTTCAGGAAGATTTTGGAGTGGGAGGGATGTAATTTGGCGGATTTGAAGGGACAATGAATTCCATGTAAAGGAAAGACTTGAGTGTAAGCTTGGCGCTGGAGAGTTGGCTGTGTTCCAGGGCCTCATTGTTGGTCATCTTGTTCCTGCCATTTGATGTTGAGTATGGCTTGCAGGGAGTGGGGGCAACTACTTAAGAAGCTGAACGTGTCTCCTGTCATAGATCCAGGTCCCACTGTCGGATTTTAAGTAAGTGTTTTCTAATAGTTAATGCATTAAAGTCTGTATATTGATATTTTTTAGATCTTTAAATGAATTTAAGGTACAACTTTGTTTTGAAGAAGCATAAGACCATCAGAGCTTGTAAATATAATCAAATTTATTACACCTATACCTTAGAGCAGACGTTTATGGTGTTTTTTAATCTGGACAAGCGCTTAGTACAGTGCTCTGCACACGGTAAGAGCTCAATGAATAAGATTGAATGAGAAAATAGAGGGCTACAATATAAGCTAGTCTTTTTCCTGTCAGTGTCTCAAATATTTTAATTTACAAGCACTGCTTATAATTTACAAGCAGTGATGGGAAGGACTAGGTATGAATTTACTGCTCACTTTATGCTTCTGATTGACGCTGTTTCACCTTTACTAGAGCAAATCAGGAAAGCTTGAAAAATTGTGGGATGTTCTTGTAAGAGGCTCATAAGCATCTTAAGGAAAAGTAAACAGCATGATCTAAAACTCAGTGGAAGCATGTTTGGGGAAAGTTAAGAATAGTTACTGAGAAACATTTAAAGTACTTGGGAAGATGATAGAGGAGAAAAATTGAATGAATAAAAGTCATGTAGAAATTAGAAAAAGAACTGAAGATGAAGTGTTTTATAAATATTGCAAGACAGCAATAATTGTGTGGCCAAACCAGCAATATAATAATAATAATAATTTTGGTATTTGTTAAATGCTTACTATGTGCCAAGCACTGTTCAAAGTGCTGGGGGAGACACAAGGTAATCAGGTTGTCCCACATGGGGCTCAGAGTCTTAATCCCCATTTTCCAGATGAGGTAACTGAGGCACAGAGAAGTTAAGTGACTTGCCCAAAGTCACACAGCTGATAAGTGGCAGAGCTGGGATTAGCTCCCGCTCAGTCATTCAAACAGCTAAGCCCACGCTCTTTCCACTGAGCCATGCTGCTTCTCACGTCTCATGTCTGAAAGAGCTGACAGGGGTAAAAAGGTTAACTAAATATGGTATGAGGGAAATGAAAAAGAACCATATGTTAACTGCAACAAATATAAGGAACTAGCTTCTAGGTCACAAGAAATAAAACCTGAGGAAGACCACTTGCAGAATATAAGGATGTTGACAAACCATAGAAAAAGCTAAATAAAAAGCATTGGAAAAGATGAAAATTGAAAGTAAACAGGAAGTAGTCATTACAGCCAATCTGAATAAAGTTAATGACCAGTGGACAGTCAAAGAAAAGTTGCTCTAACCAATTTCTGCATCCAAACCAGGAGGGATGCAGAACCAGGACAGAAGATATTTAGAAGTTGTGGAAATCTGCCAAGCTGCTGAAGGCTAATGTTTTTTCCTTTTATCATCTATTTCTCTAACTGTCTATTTATCCAACCATTCATCCAGACACTTAAGTCTCTGGAGTAAGCAAAATGTAAATTCTGATCTGTATTTATCTCTTTAGGGCCAGTCCCTGGAAACCAGCTTCTTCAACAGATTTACTCGGCTGTTTGGGAAAGACCACATTCCAAGAAAACCTGAAGGAATCTAAAGGAGTTGGATAATACCAATTGATGAACTGGGTGAGGATCAAGTGGAGACAGAAGCTCCCGCTCAGCCATTCAGACAGATCAAGAACATGCAAACAGCTATGTGGGTCATGAGACTATTTTGGGGAAGGATCCCTTAAACCCAGTTTGAGGGAAGAAGTGAAGAATTGAAGGAAGTTTCTGCATTTTCTAACCATAAGCTTGGGGAACACAGTTGGCAAGGACAGCATGTAGCACATTATAATCAAGTCCTGCACTCAGATTTTGTTCCTGAAGTTTTAGGCCTGAGGAATATCCATTGTTCTTAATGGGCTATTGCATTATCCATCATCATTGTCATCATCCCTGACTACAAGCTTGTGCAATTTTAATTGCAATTTAAGATGTTTCACTGATTATAGTAGCTACCTTTTCTTAGGTAAATTCTTTTTCCCTCTTTCTAATATGCTAGGGGAATGCTGCTTGTTGAAATTCTGGGAACTCATACTCATTCACTGGGACCACACTAAGCCTTTGGAGAGGTTAGGTTGAAGAAACAACTTTCCCAACTAGTCAGGACCAGAAGGAGGAAACCAGACTCATGCTTTGCAGGGGGCTTTAGCTTCAAGACTCAGAATGATAGCAGTTATTTATCTCTGTCATCTTAGAGTACCCTAGTTGGGGACCTAGGGATTACTGTGAAATCCTGAAAGTTCAGCTCAAGGAAGTTATTGGCTTGTTGCACTTGCAGTTGAGTCATTTTGGGGCATTTTAGCCACAGCATTTTAAGGTTACGCCCTGATCTAACCCCAAAGGCTGAGTATGGAAGACTCTATCCTGAAATGTCACATATATCTGCAGAAGAATTTAAAGGAGATTTACTAAAGAGAAATGTTTGGTTTTTTTTTCCTCTAGGGTAGAGTAGCAACAGAAAAATCACTGCTAAGGATTTTAAAATATAAGGTTGCAAAATCTCTTTGCCAAGCTACAGGTCTAGCTTTATGGACAACCACTTTATTGATCGATCAATAGCTTTTATTGAGTGCTTACTGTGTGCAGAACACTGCACTAAGCACTTGGGAAAGTATGACATAGTTGGACGATGTGATTCCCTGCCCACAGGGAGCTTGTGGTCTCCAGGGGAAAACAGACGTTAGGAATGGAAAAGCAATGTCTTAACTTACATTCCCCAGAAGCAATATGGAAATCATTCTGGTTTTTTTTTTTTCAACAGATTAGCTAGTGTTCTATCCAGTTTCAATTTCCATGTCCCATTGACAGATTCCAGGGTTTAACACTGAGACTTTGTTTACAAGCCGTACTGTGCTTCTGCCTTTTTGGAGTTAATGCTGCTTAGAACAACAACAAAATACTAACATAAGCTTCTGGTCAGTAGCCCATTTAAAAGAGCAGTCCAGTTTTGATCAAGATTGCATACCCAAACTGAAATCTTATTCCTTGGAACAACTCCAATGCTATTTAGTCTCTTATTACCCATTAAGATGATGTGAGATCTATCACCTTCACATTTTCCCCACAACATTGCATGTTCCCCTGGGTATAACGAGAGAAGCCTAATATATGTTACCTCAGGTTTGTCTTCCTAATACTTTGTGAGGTCCAAGCTTCCAAAGGTTCCAAGGTCCTCAGATGGGTTAGCCGCTTTATGCATCTTTTTTCCAGGCCTCGTGCTTTTCATCACTGAATGCTGGTGGGCCTACTGCCTTTTCTTCAGCTCAAACACCTTTGGACTTCATTCAGGCTTCAGCCATTTCCACATCTATAGTCAAGACCAACCAGCTTTTCTTTCTCTACAATCAAATAGTAACCTTTTTTTCTTTCCTAGGACCTTGTGATTCCCTAGAGAGGACGCCGTCTTTTTAATATGTTAACAAAAAAGGTCCATTCTCTCCAACACTTTGCGTTTAGAAATTTATTCTTTTATCAGTTAACTCAGTGAATGTAGTCTTCCCTTCATAGCTTATAAACAAGGTACAGTAAGGAAAAGGCTTTTATGACATATTTAACAAATGGCTCCCTTAGCGATGCTGAGCAGAAAAAGCTCTTCCTGTCTTTCTAATGGGGGGGGGGGTCATGGCAACGAGTCAGAGTTTGTGGTGAATAGGGAAGCACAAAAAGCATGCCCGTTTCTTTAAAACAGAATGCAAAAACTTCATTAGGGCCGATTATTGTTATAATTTACTATTTATAGAGTGCTTCATATCTGCAAAGTGCTACTCTATTTAGCCATTTATTATTTAATATTGTGTGCATACATTTGTCTGTCTTTTCTCTCTTTGATTTTGCATTTTCCTGCATCATAAAGGCAAGAAGTGGAAAGAAGAGAAAGAGCTCAAGGTTGGTAGGGAAAAGTGGCCTTTATTTTATTCTGGGTCATTCTTAAGTATACACATTTTAATGTGAAGCACTGGAGAGGTGTAGGGGTTTGGTATGCCGTTGCTTTAAAATATTGGAATAAAGAATGAAAAACTGTTGCTAGAGCTGCCAAATACATGAGATGAGAAGGGAGGCTCCTCTTTCAGCCAATTCCAGAGTAGCTGGAAATCATGTTGAAGATCTAGGGTCCAAGATCAATGAAGATCATCATACAATGGGCTGGACAGTGATGGAGAAAGATTGCCATTTTACTGCACTGTCCAACTCTTTTCAGTCAATTAATGGTATTTGTTGAGCACTTACTGTGTACAGAGCACTGTACAAAGTGCTTGGGGGAGTATAGTACAGTAGTGGCAGGAATTCCAGATGGAGCTTATATTTGAGTGAGTTTTTCTCTCCTGCAGCTAAGTAATGCTCCTGGGTTGCTCCGTAGCCCTGAGATAATAAATTTAATTATGGCCACTCATGCTTGACTCAACAATTCCCTCAGCCAGATCAAATATTGATCACTGGGGCCCTATTATAACTTGGTCCTCATCAAGCAGTGTGGCCTAGTGGAAAGACCCTGGGCCCAGGAGTCAGAGGACCTAGCTTGCAATCCCGGCTCTTTCACTTAACTTTTCAGTGTCTGTTACCTTATTCATAAAATGGGGATTAAGACTGAGGTTCCGCTGTGGGACAGGGACTGTGTCTAACCCAATTATCTTGTATCTACCTCAGTGCTTAGAACAGTGCTTGGCACATAGTAAGTGCTTAACAAGTACCATAATTATTATTACCAATACCTTTCTCTGTAGACAAACTGAAGACAAACAATAGGCTCAGCACAACAGATGATGGTCTGCCCAGCACTCTGCTACACATGTGGTTGTGGTGATCTGCATATCCTTAAGGTCCCCCTGCTATACTGTGATATGATTATATGAGATCATCATCATCATCATCAATCGTATTTATTGAGCGCTTACTATGTGCAGAGCACTGTACTAAGCGCTTGGGAAGTACAAATTGGCAATATATAGAGACAGTCCCTACCCAACAGTGGGCTCACAGTCTAAAAGGGGAGACAGAGAACAAAACCAAACATACTAACAAAATAAAATAAATAGAATAGATATGTACAAGTAAAATAAACAAATAAATAAATAAATAAATATGTACAGACATATATACACATATACAGTGAGATGAGATGTCATTGTTGGGACCACAGAGGCATCCTGGGGCACTTTCCTTCAATTAGGGAGATGGAAGATGATGTTGGGGATTGTGAGATGGTATTTGGCAAATTCACTGAGTAAAAAGTAGATATGGATGTTCAGTTGGACAAACCGAAGTGCACTGATTACTTTCTTCCACAGTACTTACTATGTACCAGGCACTGTACTAAGCCCTGGGGGAGGTGCAAACTAATCAGGTTGGACACAGTTCCTGTCCCACATCGTGCTCACAGTCTTAATCCAATAAGTTTGTCAAACAATACATTCATCAAAGTGGACACACCAAAGCAGGGAGAACAGAACAAATGTTTTAAAGACATGATGAAGCATGGTGTCAAATGTTGTGATATAACAGTGGAATATTGAGAGACCACAGCCATAGATAGACTAGTATAGGGTGTAGTAACTAGGAAAAGGATTGTTTTCCTTGAGCAGAGGCTTTGGAAAGCTTGGATTTTCAAGAAGCAGTAGTAAAAAGGTACCGCAAATGGCATGGTACAATGTGGACTGGAGAGTCGGTTACATGTTGGTTTTCCAGCTACATTTGAACATGGGTCAGAGTTCACCATCAGTAGCATCATCTTATGTCTATATGTCATATGTATCATATATGGGTATGTATCCTATATTATTAACCAGATATGATCCCTCATCTCCAGGAGTTTTAAAAACTGTGGCCAACACACAAAATTGTTTACATTAATATATTTAAGCGAGGGGGAACAAGCAAATTGAGTACCACAAAATGAAGAATCTGAGTTGTTGTGACTTTTCCCAAGCAAGGGTTTCTGGAAAATCATGACTTATTTTTTTCATATAATCAATCAATGGCATTTATTGAGCACTTATGGTATGCAGAGCATTGAACTAAGCACTGCTTAGAACCGTGATAGGCACATAGTAAGCATTTAACAAATACCATCATTATTAGTAAAATAGAGCTGGTAGATATGACCCCTGCCAACAAGGAGCTCACCAAAAAACCAGAAAGTATTCGTAGAATGTTACGCCCCATAACACTTGTGTATGTGCATATCTATAGTTATATTTATATTAATGCCTGTTTACTTGTTTTGATGTCTGGCTCCCCAATTCTAGACTATAAGCCCATTTTGGGCAGGGATTGTCTCTTTACTGCTGAATTGTACTTTCCAAGTGCTTAATACAGTGCTTTGCACACAGTAAGTGCTCAATAAATATGATTGAATGAATGAATATTTCAGATTCTTTTTCACTTATGGAAGGGAGAGGTTATTAGAGTGTTGGAGGAGCAGGTGTCCTCATAATGAAGTGCCTCCCAAGACAACTCTGAGGGCTGGGATTGGGATATGAGGATGAAGTGGGGAACTTGGCATAGGAGAGGGTCTGGCTGGGAGCAGGGAGAAACAGAAGTTTCTTTCCATTACCCCACACTGTTTCTCAGCTTCCTGACAACCTAGACTCTCACCCCTCACATCCCTCTCCAGTTGCCTGACCTCCGGAGTATGTGCTTATCTCCTGAGAAGAGGCCATTTTAGATTAATTTACTTCTGTTTCTCCCTGCTTCCAGCCCATGATAGAGCTGCTGTATGACCTTGGTCATTTAACTGCTCTGTTCTTTAGTTTCCTCATTTGGATGCTTTGAGGAGAACCCTGCCACCTTCCTCTACTAGCTTTGGCAGCCACAGAAGCAGAAGTTGCAAGCTATGCAAGGCCTAGCCACTGAGGTGAAAGGAGGTTAAAAAAAAAAAAAAATTAAAAATCTGCACCAGACTTGGAGGGAGCATTGGGGGGGGCAGTAGGGGTAGGAGAGGAGGATTAGATGATGTGAGGATTACTACATGGGCATAGCGGGGAAGCAGCAGAAAAATTTTAAAGGTCCATGGTAGGTGAATATGGGATATGGAGGGGAAGGGGAATAAGAAAGTTTTTAAAAATAGAAGGAAGTGTGGGGTAGAGGAGGATTGGGAGTTTAGGGAAAAAAAGGGGCAAGGATGGGACTTACCTGGAACTTACCATCTTACACATGGAAGATGGCATGGAATGACATTCCAAATCCACTTCATATAGAACTGAAAGTCACCAGGTTTCAGGGAAACATGGCAGGGGCCTAATCATATCACCACTCCAGAAGTAAAGCAGCTCAGGAAAACTGAATGAAAGGGAAGGACAAAACAACGTTTTCTGGTTTCCCTTGGAAGGCTGCTGGATGGTGATTTAGTACTGGAGAAAATAGGAAAGTCAACCTCTTATTAAAATCTTACATTTAGCCTGAGTGGCAACTAGATAGCCCTGGTATCTGTATAATTTCCTTGTACTAAGTCTGCACTTAGGAAAGCTACATTAACTCTTTCAGCATATTGGGGCACTCTTAAGTACACTGAAATTGTAATTGATTGGATAGTCCTGTGCTGGCTTGAAAAAGTAATGCAGCTTCCAGAAGTGCTTAATTTACTTATACCTACCAATTTACATCCTGGGCTAGTCCTTGCTTAACATTAGTAATAGTATTTATTAAGCCCTCACCATCTGCAGAACACTGTACTAAGAGCTGGCAATGAATACTTGGACATTTTATGCACTGAGTAAGAAGTACAATTACTTTCTAGGATAAGCTAAGATGACCTCTTCCATGATGGCATAATTTTAGGTTAGCATATTCATTCAGCTATCTTTCCACCCCCTTTCAGTTTGAAAATTGTAACAAGCAAGTTATTCAAACCAAGCGAGACCATTATTATTCCATTTACCTTTGCTCGGTGTGACTTTTGGCAACTAGAGTGATTTACATTTATTACATGGATCCGCCTCCTAGTAGCTCCAAAAGGAATGCAGTGCTGAAGTGCTGCCTCTGTGAGTACAGCGCCAAGAATCAGGAACTCGGAGTTTGGCAACTGACTCACCATGTTACCTAATTTAACCTCTCAGTTTCCTCATCTGTAAAATGGGGATAATAATAGTTACCTACCTCACAGGAGTGTTGTGAGTATTAATTAATGCTTGTAAAGTGCTTTGAGATCCTCAGATGAAAGGCACCATAGCAGTGCAAAGCATAAAGTATGATTATATAAATACCCACCTCCCACTTTCACCCAAGCAGCGATTACCAATTATAGCCAACTCTAAATGGCCTTAATATAGCGTTAAGACACGACAAGGCAAGTTTTATTGGTCCATTAGAACATACCTATTTGAGGGAATTAGTTTTCTGAAAATGATTATTATGCCAAGGGTATTTTATTTCATGCAGCTGTTGCTTTTAGTAGTTAAATATGAAGACGTCAAGGATTTCGAGAGGCCGATTTCCCATTTAATTCAGAAAGGTGGGTGCTCACGAATTGACCTCAAAGTCTTAAGCCTGTGGGAGAACTTACTTTCCTTCGTCGAAGTCCATTTTTATCTAGAGTGCCTGATGAGGTTTCCGAGAAGTCAGCTGAATGGTGAAGAACAACTAGCTCGTGAGGAAAGGAGAGAACGTCTCCCAGATGTCACTTCCCAGATTCCAATTTCAAAGGAAGCAAAACCCCCTGAAAAAAGGAATTTTAACTCACCCCATGTCAGAAGAGGGAAGCAACATTGTCTTCTTCATGGAGCCTTTATGGTAATCTACAACTTGAGGAAGGGCTACTGTAGGCCTGAGGATAGCAGGGGATCCAATGCCCAACTGGTGGTTTGGAATGAAAAAGCTCTGACTGGATATGAATCTTCAGAGTCCTGATTTGATTTATCTTGTTCCAGTTTTTTTGGCTTAATTTCAAACACGTCATTATGTTGTAACAGCAATCCATAAGTCAACGGTTGTTTTTGGTCTATTCTTCTCTGGAAAATCTTATTGGTGTGGAAGGACAATATCAGAGGCATCTGAGTTATTAAATTCATTGTGGTAGTCAAACTCCCTGGAGAGAATTAAGAGGAAACAAACACAAGGCTATGACTTGAGGAAACAGTTTTCAAGAAGCCATAACTTTCATAGCTACAAACACACTTTGGTAACAAAAATACCAGATAAAGTTACCCTGAATTCACTATTCCACTAGATTTAAAAAAAATTTGCTTTTGTTCCCTTCAGAAAAATAGGAAAATTAGCAAAAAGTACATGTATGAATTTATAAAACACTATCCAATTGAATTTGTGATTTTGTGACAATGTAGCATTTACGTTGTCTTTTCTGTAGATTTAAATTTCTTGATCTTTTCTTTAGCAAACTTTTTCCACAAAATTGTGATAAAGGAAAGTCTTAACCAACTCCCACAAAGACTTACACTTTCACCTCATAGATCTCCAAGTAATGTGTTTGTAAGTTCTATTTCATTCACCAAGCTCTTTTCTTCTAGATGAGTTTGGGAGTGCTACAATGCACCTCCAGGCAGCTAATATTTCTGTCCCCTGGATCCCAATCCATCTTCTTTCTTCTCTCTTGTTTTCCCTGTGATACTGGTCCCTGAAGCAGTAGCTTCCTGGGTTGCTAGTGATTCTGTACCTAGAAGATCCTTTCTCCACAGGACAGGAGGTGCAGTAAGCACTCACTAAATACCATTGATTGAATGATTGGTAGCAAGAAGGTTCAAGGAAGACTCAGCAGAAGGCCTGTCTCCAAGGAGACATACCATGCCCAGCTGAGAAGCAGAATGGCCTAGTGGAAAGAGCACGGGCTTGGGAGTCAGTAGACCTAGGTTCTAATCCTGGATCTGCCACTTGTCTGCTGTGTAACTTTGGGCAGGTCACTTAACTTCTCTATGCCAGTTTCCTCATCTGTAAAATGGGGAATAAAATATTTGTTCTTCTTTCCCCTTTAGATTGTGAACCTCATGTGGGACAGGGACTGTGTCTGACCTGATGATCTTGAATCTATCCAGGTGCTTGGCCTGTATTAAGCACTCAAATACTACAATTATTATTATTATTAGCCCTGTTGGAAGATCCTTTGCTCCCAGTGTGGGATAGTTCCATTTGTCACTCCAAAAAGAAAATCTTCTCAGACTCACAGGAATCCATTCTCCCCTCTTCAGAAGGGGTATATCCAGCCCTGGGTAGTTAGTTGTGTTTTATGTCTACACCATTTGTCCAGATCTCCTCTGCTGCACCAAGATGATGTTTCTTCCTCTCTACTAAGTTATAAGCTATATGAGGGCCTTCTCAATGTACCTCGATCTCATCTATCTTGCTGCCAATTCCTTGCCTATGTCCTACCTCTGACCTGGAATGCTCTCCTTCCTCAAATACAGCAGGCAATTATTCTCCCCAGTTTAAAGTCTTATTGAAGGCACAACTCCTACAACTTCCCTGATTAAGCCTCCCTTTCCTCTTCTCCCACTTCCTTCTGCATCACCCTGACTTGCTCCTTTTGTTCTTCCCCCCCATCCCAGCCCCACAGCACTTATGTACATGTCAATTTATTTGTATTGATCGATGTCTGTCTCCCCTGCCTCTAGACAGACAGTGCAGTGTGGGCAGGGAATGTGTATGTTTATTGTTGTACTATACTCTCCGAAATGATCAATAAATACAATTGAATGAATGAAAGCAGGGATGCTGTCTTATTTCTATCAAATGCTCCCAAGCATTTAGCATAGTGCTCAGTGCAAAGACAGTCCTGCTGATGCTACTGCTATCCATAAGATCCAAAACCATCTTGAGGACCCAAAGGAGATACTAGGTCAGGAAGCATGGAGAAAAATTAGGCTGATTATCAAGAATGATTATTATTCCATTTTTTTTCTGGTTGGGAACCAAGCAGGGAGACAGTTGGCCATTTATCACTGCAGTCTGTCAGTGAATAACCACCATTTTAGTGCTCAAGTACTTTCAATCCAACTCTCTCTCGAGGATGCTACCTTCCCTCTATCTTGAACTTCTGAGAATATTTTTCCTAGAAGTATGGTGGTCCATGTTGTAATTTGGCAGGGAAAACTTTGTAACAGGAACGTTTCAACTTTATAACTTTAAACTTAAAACTTTATAACATGAACATTGAGAAGCAGCATTGCCAAGTGGCTAGAGCATAGGCTGGAAGTCAGAAGAACTTTGATTCTAAGCCTGGCTCTGCCATTTGTCTGCTGTGTGAGTTTGGGCAAGTCACACTTCTCTATGCCTCAGTTAACTCATATGTAAAATGGGGATTAAGACTGTGAGCCTATGTGGGTCATGGCTTGGGTCCAACCTGATTAGCTTGTATCTACCCCAGTGTTTAGTACAGTGCCTAACACATACCACGGTGCTTAAAAAATACCATAAGAAGTCTAATTTTAAAGCTGAATCCCCTAGCAATAATCATGGTATTTTGAATTTCTTAGTCTATGCACAGGTCTAAGCAAAGCACCAGAGTAGGTACAAGGTACTCAGATCAGTCCCAGCCTCAGACCCACATGAGTTTTGTCACCATCTCAGAGGAAGAGAGATCAGTTATCATATCTTTTTAGTACAGATGAGGGATCTGAGACAGAGGTTAATAATAATAATAATAATAATGGTATTTGTTAAGCGCTTACTACATGCCAAGCACTGTTCTAAGCACTGTTTTTTGGGCCACAAGGCCACACACCAAGATAGTAATAGAAGAGGAGTTTAGGTGTCTGGACTCTTTCCACAAGGCCACGTGGTCTCCAGATCACTAGGTGAGCAGCAGCTGTAAAGTCTAGCACAGCTACGCTGGACAATTTGCTGCTTGGATTCATCCCTGTGCATTCTAGCCAGGCAGAGAATCACAGAAAACGTAATAGATTCAATTTTCGAGAGAGTTGGCCATTTGAGATGTCATGCCTGGTGGAGAATACTCTGCCAGGATTTCCATTTGCTTTTCACAGGTTTTGAATCCAGTGTATCCATCCAGAGGGAAACCTGTTTCCACCATGAGAAACAGCATGGCCTAGTGGAAAGAGCATGGGCCTGGGGGACAGAGTATCTGGGTTCTAATCCTGACTCTGCCACCTGCCTGCTGTGTGACCTTGAGAAAGAAGATGGTTGAGGATAAAAGGCTAAAGGTCACAATGTTCAGTGCCTCAGGTTCCTCATCTTTACACTGGGGATTAAAATATTATTCTCTCTTCTACCTGGACTGTGAGCCCCTTTTGGTCCAGGGACTGTGTCCAATATGATCAACTGTATCTAATCTAGCACTTAGAACAGTGCTTGACATCCAGTAAGCACTTAATACAATATTATTATTATTACTAATTATCATCATTATTACAAAGACTTCTGCCCACATGAGAAAAATCTCCCTTGGTTCCATAAACTTGCTTTCCAAAACTTCTCTTCCCAACTGCTCTACTCTAACCATGAGTACCTGTAGTAATTTGACACACAACTGGAATTTTGAATTCAACAGAGGGAGTAAATTAGTTTTCAAAAATTCCCAGTCTCCCATAGTCAAAAAATGTACATGATTTGGGGATGAAATTCAAGATGTAAGTGGAAATGCTTTTCTGTGTGTCTAATATATCTGTGTGGAAAGAAGATTCATTAGATTCAATATATGTTGCCAACTTGTACTTCCCAAGCGCTTAGTACAGTGCTCTGCACACAGTAAGCGCTCAATAAATACGATTGAATGAATGAATGAATTAGACATTTGTTGTTGATTTAGATGGACTATAAAAATTGCTGATCTAAATTATTTGGTTCATCCTACTTAGATAAATGGCTTAATTGTAGAGTATATTTTATTACATGTAATTGTAAGATTTGGTATTGTATAATTTGGATGATGTTTCTATTCAATAAAGACTTTTAATAGGGAGAGTACACTGTTGTGCCAAAGACTTTCAACCATCCGAAGTATTACTGAACCAATAAAACATGCCCAAGAGTGTCTCTTCATGCAGACATTACATTTTTAAGTAAGGGAAAATAAATCACTCTGGTTTCTTTTTTAATTGATCCTCTAACGGTAAAACAAATAATTCATAAAAAAAATTGAGAGCATTTGAGAGCCTTAAATTGCAGCTGATTCTCAGGCCATGGGACGTGGAGCCCAGAGACACTTATCCAGATGATCCAGACAAAACTATTTGCTTTTCAGGAAAGAATATTTTTTATACCTGAATTAATCGGAAAAGTAATCTAGCCATTCATCTAATTCATCGAATGCTCATCTGCTGTCTGTTTAGACACATCTTACTTTTCATTTTCATTTCTTTGGGTTGAATTTCTAAAATCACAAGAGTAGTAAGGGTAGCATAGAAGGAATGGGCGTAGGGCTACTTGTGTCCTCTGGTTCCCTGGGCCAGAGCACATAATTGTACGTCCCATGGGGCCACACAAGTTCCCTTGCCATGGCAACTGCGATACTCCTTCAACTCCTTGAGTTCCAACTCCAGCGTGTGCTCACACTACAAAGACTCCAGCCTGGGCCCAGATCCCTCTCATACCATGGAGACTTTGGTCACCGAACATAGCATAAGGATATAAGGATCCTGGCCCATGATCAGCTTCCACTCCTGCCAGGGCCTAATCAGATGGTGAGGAACCCCAGCCCCCATGACACTTTTGTTTATGGTATTTGTTAGGTGCTTACTATGTGCTTGGAACTGAACTAAATACTGGGATGGATACAAGCTAATCAGGTTGGACACAGTCCATGTCCCAAATGGGGCTCACAATCTTAATACCCATGTTACAGAGGAGATCACTAAGGCACAGAGAAGTTAAGTAACTTACCCTAGATCACACAGCAGGCAAGTGGTAGAGGCAGCATTAGAACCCAGGTCCTTCTGAATCCAAGGCCCATGCTCTAGTGGCTACTAGACCACAATGCTTCTCATTTAACTCTATTGTATTCTCCCAAGCACTTAGTACAGTGCTCTGCATATGAGTGCAATAATCACTTGTGTATATATGTACATTTTTATAAATCTATTTATTTATATTAATGATGTGAATATATCCATAATTCTATTTATTTATATTGATGTTATTGATGCCTGGTACTTATTTTGATGTCTGTCTTCCCCTCTTCTAGACTGTGAGCCCGTTGTGGGCAGGGATTGTCTCTATTTGTTGCTGAATTGTACTTTCCAAATGCTTAGTACAGTGCTCTGCACACGGTAAGCGCTCAATAAATGTGGCTTAATGATGATTGATTGGTCTTGCACAGGAGGATTTACAGTAATGACACACAGTCCTGGCCCATGGGTGGGAGGGGGCATCATCATCTCTTTCATTATTTATTTCATTGTTTACTTTAGTTTTTATGATTTGTAATGATGCTTCTGCCCTTTTATCTGGTGAACATTTGGGAATCTGTGTCTGCCTGTGTTTCCCATTAGGCTGTAAGCGCCTCCAAGACCGAGATTGTGTCTACTACCTTTATTGTATGTTCCCAAGCACCAGGTGCAGAGCTTCGCTCACAGTAGGTGTTCAATAAATACTGTTGATGATGACAGTGCTAATGATAATGACAATCATCGTATCAATATTGTTTATTTTGTGCAGTGTTCTGCACTATGTCCTGAGGGGACTGCAAGGGAATTAGATGACAAAGCCCTTAGCAGCTGTCTGTCTAACAGAAAAGCAGGGTCACCCATCAGAGCTAAGATTTCTTCTTTACCTTGGAACCAGCCTTCTCCCCTAAGGGGAATACGAAGTCTGTCTAAAAGTCTTTGCCTCTGTCAGTCCTTATCACTGCAGAGCTCCAGGTTTCTTGGCCTTTCTGCTTAGCTGAGCTGAGTCCCCTGCAGTGGCTACCATCCGTGATCTACATGGGACTCACAGTCTTAATCCCCATTTTACAGATGAGGGCACGGAGGCACAGAGAAGTTAAGTGAGTTACCCGAGGTCACACCACAGATAAGTGGCAGAGCCTAAATTAGAAACCATGTCCTTCTGACTCTCAGGGCCGTGCTTTATCAACTAGACCATGCTACCTCCCGATGCTCTAGATTGTAAGCTTCTTGTGGGCAGGGAATGTGTCTGTTTATTGTTGCATTGTACTCTCCCAAGCACTTAGTACAGTGTGCTGCACACAGTAAGTGCTCAATAAATATGACTGAATGAATCATCCCTGCAGACTATTTTGCCAGCAATGGGGTGGCTGGACTAGGGACAGCCAATTCTGTGTCCGCTAATTCTGTTATACTGTACTCTCCCGAGAGCTTAGTACAGAGCTGTGCACGTAGTAAGTGCTCAATAAATACCACCAATGACTTGTTCCCTCACCACCAACAGGAAAAGGGTAAAAGGAAAGGGAATGAGATCAGGTTCCATTTAGAGGAATTAGCAATGACTTCTTTTTTTCCCTGCAAAGACTAGTCAGCAGTGTCAGCCTCTGTGAAGGAGAACTAAGGGTTGGAAGACCAGTAGTTCAGAGGTCAGGACATTTAGGGTCTGTTCTCTGACTGTACATATTGCTAGTTACTATGCCTCCTTAGACACTATTCCATCGGTAGACTGAGATGGTACCATCCTCAAAGGACTAATGAATTAATGCTTATAAAGTGCTTTGAGGTACACAGATGAAAGGCACAGAGACACTATATAAGCACAAAGCATTCTTCTAATTATGCCTCATTAAGAGTCAAGTTGATTACTTTAGCCACCTATTAGTAAATTGACAAGCATGCTTTTCAAGGTTATGGGGTTTATGCCATTCTCCTTAAGATATGAGGTGCTGGATTGCTGTTTGTTTGAATTTCTCTTGTGAACAGCCTGGAAAATCTGATGGGGTTGGCATTGCTCAGAAAAATAAGAACTAGTGCAATGTGACATATTTAACTATGAGGGGAAAAGACAGAAAGAGAAGAGAAGGAGAGGAGAGGAAAAAGAAGAGGAGAGAAGAGGTGAAAGAGGAGGAGAAACAGATCGTAGTTTCCTCTTTATCAGTCAATCGCCAATGATGTGTACTGAGCACTTACTATGTGCAGATCACTGTACTGAATGCTTGACAAGAGTACAATACAACAGAATTAGCGGTCATGTTCCCTGCCCATAATAAGTTTACAGTGTAGAGGAACTAGTGACCAAAACTGGAATAGCTCACCAACTTTGGGGTATTTGCATTGAGCAGGTTGTACTCTAATTTAAAGGAGGAGAAACAACAGCATTAAAATAATTACAGAAATAATTTAATTATTTAACTTCTCCTAGTTAGATAACTTAAATACAGATAGGTATATCTTAGATAAGTGATGCACTGAGGTCAACAAACGATGAATGTCAAGAAAAATTATAAGTATGATGTGGATGGGAGAAGACGTTAGTAAGGGAGTAGCACCCTTTGTCTTATGCCGTCGAGTTGTCTCCAACCCATAGCGATGCCATGGACACATCTCTCCCAGAAGGCCCCACCTCCATCTACAATCCTTCTGGTAATGAATCCATAGAGTTTTCTTGGTAAAAATATGGAAGTTTACCATTACCTCCTTCTGCACAGTAAATTTGCCTCCAACCCTCTACTCTCTCCCATGAGACTACTGCCCAGCACAGGTGAGTTTTACTTGTAGCAGACTACCTTCCATTCACTAGCCACTGCCCGAGCTAGGAATGGAAATGCTTCTACTTGACTCTCCCTCTCATAGTCTAGACTGGTAGAGAACTGGAAATTCTCCAGGCATGACCCTGACAGGGGAAGCATCCTTTAAGCACTCGATATTCACCCCACCCTCAGCCCCACAGCACTTATGTACATACCTGCAATGCATTTATTTACCGGAAAGTCAGTCTCCCCCTCTAAACTCTGAGCTCATTGTGGGCAAGGAACATGTCTACCAACTCTGTTATAATGTACTCTCCCAAGAACACAGTAAGCGTTCAATAACTATCACTGATTGGTTGGGGATAAAGAGCATTAAATTGAGTAGTAGGATGAAAAAAAGACATTTTGATTTGATGTTTGCACTGGGAAATATAAGTAAGAAGAGTTCAAAAACACATTTCTCTTGAGATATGTAAAACAATATTGGGTAAATTAATTAGAAAAATAAGCTGTAAGTAGTGTCTTTAACAAGTAATACTCTGTAAATTCTACAATGGCATCAACTAGTATGAATGAGGTTTTTGAGGAACTCTAAAGTTTCAAATACATGATTTCCTCCTATCTCCCCACCCCCATCCCACATCCACTCTCTCATCCTTCTCAACCACCTCTCAAGATATCTACCAGCTGCTTTCAAAATCTATCCCTTAACTCTGCCTAAGTCACTTAACTTCTCTCTGCCTCAATTACCTCATCTGTAAAATGGGGATTAAGACTGTGAGCCTCACGTGGGATAACCTGATCACCTTGTATCCTCCCCAGTGCTTAGAACAGTGCTTTGCACATAGTAAGCGCTTAACAAATCCCATCATTATTATTATTATTATCATCCTACCTCGATTCACCTCCTAAAAGCACTTGTGTCTTCTTTCCTCCCTGACTACCATCTTCAACCTATCACACTCTGATGGATCCTTCTTCCCTCTCTTCCGACATACCCATGTCTCCCTCTCCTAAAATACCTTCTCTGGATCTCATGCATCTTTCAGACATAGCCCCATTTCCCTCCTCCCACCTAGTTCAAACTCCTCAAATGGGCTGTGTACACACGCACTGCCTAACTCTTTCTCTGCCAGTTCCCTTCCCATTCCTTTTCACTCCCCTGAGACCACTCTCTCCAATGACCTCCTTAGTGTCAAATCCAACAGACAATACTCTGTCCTAACCACCCTCGATCTGTTGCCACTCCTTTGACACCCTGGACCATCACTTCTGCTGTAAACACTTCATTTTTCTGATATGATTTTCTCCTGATTCCCTTCTTACCTCTCTGGTAGATCCACCTCAGACTCTTTATATGGCTCTTCCTCCACCTCTCATCCCCTAATTATAGTTGTCCTTAAGACTCTGTCCTGGGAATCCGTCTCTTCTCAATTTACACTCACTCCCTTGGAAAGCTCATTCATTCTCAAAGCTTCAATTACCTCTAGGTGGAAGGCTCCCAAATATACTTCACTAATCCTGACCTCTCTCCTTCTCTTCAATCTTGCATTTCCTACTGCCTCCAGAGAGTCTCAACGTAGAAGTCCTGCTGGAATCTCAAGTCCAGTACATCCAAAATTGAACTCCTCATCTTCCCTCCTGAATCCTCTGCTCCACTTAACTCTCCCAGCATAATATGCATGACCATCATCCTCCCCATTTCTTGAACAGGCAACTTTAACATTACTCTTGACTTTCCCTCTCTTTCAATCTCATATTCATTCATTCATTCAATCGTATTTATTGAGCGCTTACTGTGTGCAGAGCACTGTACTAAGCACTTGGGAAGTACAAGTTGGAAACATATAGAGACGGTCCCTACCCAACAGTGGGCTCACAGTCTAGAAGGGGGAGACAGAGAACAAAACATACTGTCAATTTGTCCTCCTACAACCTTTCCAAGATCCACCGTTTCATCTCCATTTACATGACCTCCACACCTGTGAGACTACTGCATCAATCTTCCTGCTAATCTCCCTGCCTACTGTTTCTCAGCATTTAGAATAGTGCTTAGTTTAGAACAGTGCTTGGTACACAGTAAGTGCTTAACAAATACCATCATCATTACCCCCTCTCCAGTTCACACAACTCTGCTGTCCATATCACTTTTCTAAAACATCATTCTACACATGTTCCCCCAATCCTCTCCACACAAAACAGAAACTCCCAACCACCGACTTTAAAACATTTGATTAGCTCTACTAACTACTTATCCACTCTGTAACCCCCCAACACCACAGTTCAAATTCTTTGCTCATCTCTCAGTAACCTGCATTCAATAACCTACTGTGCTTTTGCGCATTGTTATCATTTTTCAGCTGCCATCCTCTTATTCTCATCCTACCTTCCCTTTCTGGTCCTCACTCCCTCGTCATACCAGAGAAGCCACTGTTCTTCCCGTCTTCAAGTCCTTTCTGAAATCATATCTCCACCAGGAAAACTTCTGGATTAATTGTTTCCACTTAAACTGGCACTTCAGAGAAGCAGTGTGTGGAAAGAGCACAGACCTGGGAATCACAGGGTCTATGTTCTAATCCTGGCTCTGCCACTTGTCAGCTGTGTGACCTTGAACAAGTCACTTTACTTTTCTGGGCCTCAGTTTTCTTAATTGAAAAATGGGTATTAAATGTCTGTTCTCCCTCCTATTTAGACTCGGAGCCTCATGTGGGACAGAGACTGTGTCTGGCCTGATTATCGTCTATCTACCCCAGCATTTAGCGTAGTGCTTGGTACATAGTAAAGTGATTAACAAGTACTACAATTATTCAACACTTCCACATCACCTAAGCACTTAAATGCTCACAATCTCATACCCAGTAACCTTCATCAACATATCTTCTATACTACTTCCTCCTATATTTAGTATATTTTAATATCTATTTCCTCCACTAGATTGTAAATTCCTTGAGGTCTGGGGTTATGTACAATAATTCCTTTGCACTAAGTGGTCACTGGATTACAGTATGCTGCGCACAAATGGGTGTGCAATAAATACCACTGAGGGATTAATACATTCAATACTTTTCAGATGGAATAGGCTGCAGGCATGGTTTTGATTAGAGTCACCCCCTGATATGAAAAGCCTCCCCAGTCTAATAATAATAATAATTATAATAATGGTATTCATTAAGCACTTACTATGTGCCAAGCACTGTACTAGCACTGGGGTGGATACAAGCAAATCAAGTTGGACACGGTCCCTGTCTCATGTGGGCTCACAGTCTCGATCCCCAATTTACAGATGAGGTAATAGAGGCCCAGAGAAGTGAAGTGGCTTCTCCAAGGTCACACAGCAGACAAATGGCAGATCTGGGATTAGAAGCCATGACCTTCTGACTGCTAGGCTCAAGCTCTATCCACTATGCCATGCTGCTTCTATAGCTGTGTTCCCCATGACTTCAGCACACTCCTTACTGCAGTGGTGCTTCTCGCCTGCAGGATCTGTGAAGAGCGAGGGGACCACCCCCTGCTAGATATTCAGATATGTGGAGAGAAAACATCTATTTCAATCTCCTTCCTTTTTGACTCCCTTGACCTTTGTCCCCATCTGCTATTTCTGGACCTTTAATATCCTCCCGATGTTTCCAGTACCCCTATTTCCTCCCTCTCTCACCCTTCATAACCATACTGATCAAAACCATCAGGCACATGATCTCCCTAGTACTTAACCTGGACAGTTTAAAGAAGAACTGTGAAGCCAATAGTAAAACACTTTTATGTGAGAAACAGTGGTGAGCCATTGGAGTCTTTTGTGGAGGGGAATGTTTCATACATTCATTCATTCATTCAATGGTATTTATTGAGCTCTTACTGTGTACCCAGCACTGTACTAAGAACTTGGAAAGTAAAATACAACAATAAACAGTGACATTCCCTGTCCACATCAAGCTCTCATAGCCTCAATCCTAAGTTCATCTATCCATACTGTTGGATGAGAATATTGCCTAGATGTTAGCAAGCCAGCAGGAGATGAAAATATCCACTGCTGTCACCCCACTTCTTGACAAGACACCTGGAAAAGAATGGATAGCAGGAAAAGAGGGAGCCAGCACTACTCATTTTCTGGGGATGGGGGTGTTCAACTCCCTTCAGGAAAGCACCCCAAGCCTATGGGCCCCAATTTTTCCCATTTCTACTGGACAGTGGTGCTAAAATAAAAAATAAACAAAAAAGTGGCTGAGAAAGTCTCAGCCAAGTGAATAATCAAGTCTAGCCAGGGAAATTAAACTATTTTGCCTGATTAGGCCAAATGGAGCCCACAGAAAAATCAATCAATAGCATTTATTGAGTGCTTAGTGTATGCAGAGGCTGTTAAGCATTTGGGAAACTATAATACAACAGAGTTAGTAGACATGTTCTCAGCCCACACAGTGTTTACAGTCTAGGGGAGTCAGCCATTTATATAAATATATGAATTACAAATATGTACATAAATCCTGTGGGACAGAGAGTGGGTTGAATACCAAATGCCCAAAGGATACGGATCCAAGTACATTTGATGCAGAAGGGAGAGGAAGTTGGAGAATTTGTGCTTAATCAGGGAAGGCCTACTGGAGGAAATGTGACATTAATAAGGCTTTAAAGGTAGGTAGGTAGATTGGTGGTCTGGTGTATATGGAGAGGGTTGGAGTCCAGAGGGCAGATATGGGAAAATTGTTGGCTGTGAGATAGATGGGTTGAGGCACAGTGAACAAGTTTTTGCTAGAGGACTAAAATGTGCAGGCTAGACTGTAATAGATCAGAGAGGTAAGGTAGGAGGGGGTGAGCTGACGGAGTGTTTTAAAGCTAATGGTAAAGAGTTTCTGTTTGATGCAGAGGTGGAAGGGCAACCCCTGGAGGTTGCCCATAGATGTACTCAAAGACAATCTTGGGGCACTAAGAAACAGTTTTATATGTGAGTGTGTTAATTTATAGAAAAAATCTGATAGGAAGTTTTTCTAGTTCACTCTGGGGCAAATGGACATGTTTCCACTCTCTTGGGAATCTGTAATACAAAGAGGTCCTGGGATTTGTCACAAGTGGAGGTCAAATAGAAGCCTCAGACAACAAAAGAGGATCAGCAGTGTTGTCAAATGGATAGAGCACAAGCCTGGAATCAGAAGGACCTGGGTTCAAATTCTGGCTCTGCCACTTGTCTGCTGTGTGACATTAGACAAGTCACTTAACTTCTCTGGGCCTCAGTTACTTCATCTGTAATATGGGGTTTAAGAGTAGGAGGCCCATGTGGGATAGGGACTGTGTCCAACCTGATGCACTTTTATCAACCCCAGTGTTTAGTACAGTGCCTGGCACACAGTAAGCGCTTAACAAATACCATTAAGAAAATAAAAGAGTGCCTGTCTCTTAGGTTGTCTACAGGCTTCAGGCACAAAAAATTCTTGGCAGGCCCTGTAATCTCTGCCACGGACTTTCCTTTTGACTGGTCAGATCTCCTCAGTCGCTTTATCTGGATCATTTAGGTTAAAGCTGGATCAACCAGGAAAAGAAAATGGATTTGTAGAACACTGGGATAATGACTGTACATTGCTTTAGAGGTTGATTTCTTAGATCCTGATGGATCTCTCCACTGGGATATCTCCCTTCACCCAAGATGAACTGGAGATAGTTTGGGGAGAACAAGTGTGGTGGAGTGGAAGGTAGCCTTCTTAGTGAAATTGATTCTTTCATAAGATTCTAAGAAAACCATTCTTCCCACATCACAAATACAAAGCAAAGAATGTCTCATTGGATCAAGGATTCAGTCCTTTGGTGAAAATAATCCAAACCACTTCCACCACTTCTTCTGAAAAAGCAGAAACATGCCAAAAGACAAACATATTTTTAGGCACAGTACACCATTTTATTTCCCTTTTTGCTAGCTTGCATCACCACCACCACCATCATCATCATTAGTATTTCTTGAGGTTGCAGAGAAAAGATTTTTGAGACGCTCTGTAGACCGCTTAATTCAAAAAGAGGGTCTTTTGCAGTCTGAGGCGTCTCTTTGCCTACGCTTTGTGACAAACCCCAGGAACCTTTTCTATTAAAAATTCCAAGAAAGTGGAAACAATTCCATTTGGCCCAAGTGTGAACTAGAAAATCCTCCCATCAGATTTTTTTCTATAATTTACACATACTCACACATAAAATTGTTTCTTAATGCCCCAAGTCTATCTGTGAATATATCTGTGGGCCCCATTTGGCCCAGTCAGGCAAAACAGTTTAATTTCCCTGGCAAGACTTGTTTACCTGAAACTTTCCTCCTAATCATGGAAACTTATAGAAGGATTGCTTCAGTAATCACACCTAAAGCTGTTCCTCCATTCCATATAGCAGCCTGCCATCCACTAAAGCAATTTATAGTCTCCCAGCAATAGCATTCAGCCACACTAGCCATTTGATCAAATGAACGAATAACATAGTTTGCCACTAGAATGAAAATTTTGGGGTGAGAGCTGGTCTTCTGTTAGTTATCACTTTTATACCATTCGGTCCCAGTGCACATTTCTATTATTGATGTTCCAGCCATTACTCTGCCTATTTTCAATCATTTTTACATTACCCCACCAGAAAAGCTTGTTAGAATTAATTAATGTTTGTAAATAGCTTTCAAATCCATACATGAAAGGTGCTATGTAAGTGCAAAGTATTATTAATAATGATTACTATTTGTATTGTTATGACCTTGGGTTATTACTGGAATTTTCATTGGAACGCCTCTGCAGGAGTTGTGGTTCGATGTTCTCAGAATTTCATGAGAACAAAATCCATAGTTCTATTATCAGTCTTAGTTGATCTATAGCTTCACCTTACATGCTTCACAACTAGTAGAGTTGTGGAGATTAACTAATTCTAGCACGGTTGGAGGGTTTATAATATCAGCTTTTAAATAAGATGTGAGATCATCCTCAAACTTGTACTTCCCATGCGCTTGGTACAGTGCTCTGCACACCGTAAGCGCTCAATAAATATGATTGAATGAATGAATAAATGAATCCTCAAAGAGGATTAAGTGCTCCTCGTTTCTACCTTTGCAGGCATTCTAGATTGTAAGCCAATTAAATCCAGCTAGCCTAGAAGGAAAATAATCTGCACTTTCCCTCCTTCTAATTCTCTGTCTTCACCACATTTTTCCTAGTTTAGGGCCCTCCATCCACCCTCTTTAGGAGAGATTTTCTTTGAAGAACAGAGTCAATTGGGATTTAAGTGCTGTGAAAGATTTCCTAAACACGATTTCAAATCACCAGTATATTAGAACAGATTAATCATCCCAAAATTTCTTCTTTGCTTATACAGTAGACCAATTAAAAATTGCCAATTTTTGACCCCAAAAAGCATAAGACCATCAACAGTGCTATTTTTGGGTCATGTCAGTGGCCCATCTAGCCTCAGATTCTGTCTCTCCCAGTGGCATCAGGATGGTTGGGTGTATGATGAAATGGATGCCCTACTTGACATCCTTCCTAATGTCTATGTTTCCCTCTAGAAACCCATTTTGGATCATCTGTCCATGAATCTACCCAAAACCTTATACAATTTCCAGTGGTATAGCTGCTCTATGTTTGCCATCCCTAGTGCTATGGGTTAGATCTTCTGCATATTTAATGCTACCAATAACGATTTTTTTCACTCTGGTGCTTTTCTAACTGAATTTCATAAACTGGTTATTTTTCATAAGGAGTTTCAAAAGCTGCACAAAACAGGATTGACCAGGTTTCTAATAACTTAATATGTTAAATGGCTTTTTTCCCTCTTTCTAGAAAAATCTAGTTCCAGTTTGACAGTTGATTTGAAAAGAGCAATAGAAAAAATTGTAACAGAAAATCTCAGACATAATTAACAGTTACCTGGCCCACATTCTATGCTTAGAAACAAAACTACCACTGCAAAAAGGTGGAGTTGCCCAATAGTATCTGGGGCCAGAATCTAATCTTGTGGTAAATACCTATTTCTGTCAAACATTTCATTGACACAAGCACATTGGAAGTAGAGAATCTGGGCAACAAGCCAGAAAAGAAGAGGCAAATTATTTGACACAGGTGACTTATGCAATATGGGTAAGGAGGAAAGAAAAGCATTATTAAACAGAAAGGAAATCCAAGATGCTAAAGTGAGCTTTTGAGTGAATTGTTCACTTAGCCTTAACAAACTGGAAGATATGCATGTGTTCCAGGTTTGAAACTAGGAAAGCAAAGAGGCAGAGTTGGTAGACTGATTACTATTACATGAAACTTCACAATAGCTGAGGATTGTATAGACACAAGAGCATTTTCTGTGTTTGTTGTCCAGCTGCCTATTCATTCCCTTGTTGTTTGCCTCCACCCCTATTAGATTGCAAACTCCTTGAGGGCAGGGAATGTGTGCCTTGCTGCTGTTGTACTCTCCTAAGCACTTAATACAGTGCTTACACTGTAAGCAGTGCTCTAGACTGTAAGCTTGTTGTAGGCAGGATTTGTGTCTGTTATATTGTTATGTGGTACTATCTCAAGCACTTAGTACAGTGCTCTGCACTCAATAAATACTATATAAATACTATTAAATCCCTTCAAGGCCCTACTGAGAGCCCTACTGAGAGCTCACCTCCTCCAGGAGGCCTTCCCAGACTGAGCCCCTTCCTTCCTCTCCCCCTCGTCCCCCTCTCCATCCCCCCATCTTACCTCCTTCCCTTCCCCACAGCACCTGTATATATGTATATGTTTGTACATATTTATTACTCTATTTATTTATTTATTTATTTTACTTGTACATATCCTATTTATTTTATTTTGTTAGTATGTTTGGTTTTGTTCTCTGTCTCCCCCTTTTAGACTGTGAGCCCACTGTTGGGTAGGGACTGTCTCTATATGTTGCCAATTTGTACTTCCCAAGCGCTTAGTACAGTGGTCTGCACACAGTAAGTGCTCAATAAATACGATTGATGATGATAAGAAATACTATTTGCTGACTGACTGCTTTGCGCTCAGTAGATGCACCATAAATGCCTCAAATGATGATGAACTATCCGCTCAGTTAAGAACAGTTTCCCTTGTCTTCTTTTTATGGATGGTCAGTTCTCCAACAGAGAAAGAGTCCCTGACACCTCTCAACATTTGGCAGTACATATATATTTTGTCAGCATCCTTCAGGCAGCATCATGGAAGGCAATACAATGGCAGTCAAGAGTTCTGAATGAATCTTCAATTAAAAGGATTTCCAGTAAACCTGGCTCTTTGACTCCTAAAACAGGCACATACATACATACACTTTGAGATTATCTTTAAGCATCAGTCTAATCTCAGCCAGAGCTGGGTCCATAAGCGCCTATAGGTGAGGTTCTAAACGAAAAGTTTCAGCTGCTCTTCCTTCCATTTTCTTTTTCTTTGGTGAAAGCAACAGATTTGGGAGTAGCTGAGCTCTAAATAAAAGGTTAATGCCAATACTCCTCTCTATAAACACTAATACAGTAGGGCATCAACAAACTGTCAGTCATCATAAACTGTCACTTTAGTTTTGTTGGTGGTATCTGGCTCAAAAGCTCTTACCTGAATTTTTTTTTTGCTCAGATGCAGTATTTTTCCTTACATGGAATGCATTTGTCTTTTGCCTGTCTTTGGTTTTAATGAAAGTTTGACTCTATAGTAACAAATGGCATTTGTGTTCTTCTGAGACTGGGCTCTACAAACTATAATTAGAAATACTTTAGTTGACCTTTTATAAAATACGATATGCCTCCCTTCCTCCTTCCCCCGCAACAAAGTTGTGCAGAATCACATTTAAAAAAAATGTTCTTACATCTTTTGTGGGTAAAGACAAGATTACAGGATACTTTTATTTTAGAATAATTACACAGTGACCTTCAGAGTAATTCGCAAAGGTCATATTCTCTTCACATACCCATGAGTTCCTTTCAGTTTTTCCTTTTGTCCCACCAGATATAAATTTAGCAAAAGAAGAAGAAAGAAAGACTACTTTTTTTTTCTGTGGTTGAAAACTGAAGATAGTTCAAAGTCCCCAAAGGCACTCAGAAGGCTGTGGGCTATGATAGGCTATTTTCTACCATTTAGCTCCCGCATTATCACTACTTCTTTTTCTTCATTATTCTCCACTTATCACACGCAGCATCACCACTGAGCCCAAATAGAGAGTTGTAATTACCCAGCTGCCACCTGATAGCTCCTTCTATCATCTTTATCTCACTAGGCCTTGCTGTTTCATCATTGGATAAAACTTGCCCAAGGCAAAGCCTGTGATAGTACATCTCAGAGATCCATTTAAAGTTTACTCATTTATCGCAGAAAAATGCTGAACTCAGGAAATTATTAGATACACTTGCCAGTTTATTTGTTCTGTAAGGTTACTTTAACTCTTTTCAATCAGCTGTTTTTTCTGGTCTCAAAAACATTAGGCCACCAATGGGCCCTGAGGTGAATAAGGAATATTTCAATGGGTCCAACAATAAGAATGCAAGAACACCAAGACTATGATTGTGTGTGTGTGTGTATTCATTCAATCGTATTTATTGAGCACTTACTGTGTGCAGAGCACCGTACTAAGCGCTTGAGAAGTACAAGTTGGCAACATATAGAGGCAGTCCCTACCCAACAGTGAGCTCAGTCTAGAAGAGAGAGACAGATAACAAAACAAAACATATTAACAAAATAAAAAAAAGAATAGTAAATATGTACAAGTAAAATAGAGTAATAAATATGTACAAATATATATACAGGTGCTGTGGAGAGGGGAAGGAGGTAAGGCGGGGGTGTGGGGAGGGGGACGAGGGGAAGAGGAAGGAGGGGGCTCCGTCTGGGAAGGCCTTCTGGAGGAGGTGAGCTCTTAGTAGGGCTTTGAAGGGAGGAAGAGAGCTAGCTTGGCGAATGTGCGGAGGGAGGGCATTCTAGGCCGGGGGAGGACGTGGGCCGGGGGTCGATGGCGGTACAGGCGAGAACGAGGTATGGTGAGGAGGTTAGCGGCAGAGGAGTGGAGGGTGCGGGCTGGGCTGTAGAAGGAAAGATGGGAGGTGAGGTAGGAGGGGGCGAGATGATGGAGAGTGTGTATGTGTGTGTACTTTCTCCTAGAATAATATGCAGAATATACAAATCAACTACACAGGATGACCAGATGTAGCCTGCATAAACGATACAGTGATCTGAAGTGGTCTCATGCACAGGGAAAAAAATACACCCAGAACTCAAAATGGGTTATATTTAGTAAAGAACTCACCTGCTGATGAATGTGACATTGGAACATAAAAAGGCCAATAGTAACTCTTCACCCTTTGATTGATTGTCTCTGCTTCAAAATCACTAGCCAAGCTAATATTACCCCATGATGAATAAAATATGATATAGAGTTAAAGAACTTTCAAAAGAATATAGATGAATAGAGTGATAAATATAGACATCTATCTACCTTTATATGTCATCTACATGTTCATTCATTCATTCATTCAATCGTATTTATTGAGCGCTTACTGTGTGCAGAGCACTGTACTAAGCGCTTGGGAAGTACAAGTTGGACTGCTGGAGAAAAGGAAATATGTATTACATGGAGTATATGAAACTAACAAAAGGTATACAATGCTTGCTTTATAGACATGGTTTAAAGATTTTAGCCCACATGACAATTTAATAGGACTTGACTAATTTACTCTAAGATGACACACTTAACACATTTGAAATGCACCCCATGTAATGCTTGAAGAGATTATGCTGTCTAGGTCGTACTTAGTGGAAGCATTGCCAGTCCAGTACATTCTTTTCACCTTAATGCAGCCTTCCCTTACTCCATGACTTCAGATGAGGCTCAAAATTTCAGAAAAATACCAGTAAATTCCTGCAAAACAAATACTCCCCCACTTTTATGCAATCCTGTCATGTGGTGTGCCCTACGGTTTTGGCTGCTTCTCTTACACAGCCCCCAGTGTCACTGTACTGATAGAGAAAGAGGCCGCAAGGCTTTGGAAAGAGAATGAAAATCTCATTAATTAAGAGTAACAGGAAAAACAGCTTCTCAAGACCTACCAAGCCCCATTTAACCCCATGTTTCAGGGGGAGAAAACTAAAATTAAGGTTTTCCTCCAGGAATACAACTTAGAAAATTTGGAATATTTCAAGGGAATTTTAACCTGTGCCATTCTGCCTCATTTACTCTCTGATGATTCTTTTCACTGGCTCTCCTGGCCTCTCTAAAGTAACTCCTTGGCAACTTGAAAAAAACCCAACAAAAACAACCTGGCCAGTTTACTAGTGGTACAAAAGCTAGCAAACTTATTTGGATTTCATAATAACAATAACCCCAGTAGGCTGCCACTTTGGACAGAATATCAAATGCACCCAATTAGGTTCCCATGAGACACATTAGCTAGGTGTGGTATTTATTAAGCATTTAATATATGTCAGGCACTTCCCTAAACACTGGGCTAACTCTACAATATAGGTTGAGGAGATGCAGAGAAAGCAGGAATCAGCTACTGACAATGGGATCATTTTTTAAAGGGACAACCATTGAAGGTTTTAGAGAGTGGGGAGACATGTCCAGCCAGATATTTAGAAAATTGATCAGAACTGTACAGTGAAGTATGGACAGGAGAGGGGAGAGATTGGAGAGAAAGAGACCTGTGAGGAGGCTGATGGAATAGTCAAGCTGGAGTTCAATAAGGTCATGGACCAGTCTGAGGGACATTTGGATGGGGAGAAGGGGGCCAATATTGGAAATGTAGGAGCAAGATTTAATGATGGATTGAATATGGGGGCTGTAAAAAAAAAAGGAGTCAGAGATAACACCAAATTGCAGACTTAGGAGGCAGGGAGGATGGCAGTATTGTCAATTGTGATGGAAAATTTAGGCAAAGGAGAGGAATTGGTAGGGAAGGTGAAGATTCCTGAAAAAGATTTCAACCTGACATTAGGTTGGTCCTATGCAGATACATCCTCTAAATCGCATAAGAAACAGACACCATCAGAAGCTAATTTTAGGTCCTAAAATTTTGTTTTGCATAAATATGGACTGAAACCACTCAATGGTATTCATTGAGCACTTACTATGTGCGGAATATTGCACTAGGAGTTTGGGAAAATATAATACAATAGAATTGGTAGGCACAATCCCTGCTCTCAAGGAGTTTACCATCTAGTTGGGGGGACAGACATTAAAATAAAAGACAGATAGGGCAAGAGGCAGAGTTTAGGGATATAAATATAAGTGCTGTGGGGTAAGTTTCAAAGTGAAAACCCTATTTAAATGGGCCACTCTGACCCTGTACCTCTGGAGTTCTGCACTTCTCCAACTGCATAGTAAGCACTTGGGAGAGTATAGAGTTGGTAGAAGTGTTCCTGCCACCAACGAATCACGGTCTTCAACTCTTCTGAAGTTTGAGATTGGGAGATAACAGATGCCTTGGCATGAAGGTGACTTGTGTTAAATGGTGGAGTAAAAGCTGGGATATATTGGTGCCGGGATCTAGACCACTTTAGTCAGTCATTTACGTGACTGCAGTTAATGGGGGAATTTGTTGAAAAGGGCTACAATGTGCTTAAGAGGATGAGGTAAAACTTGGTGTATACTTTCTGTGTTGATTCACAGGGTCAGTTTATCTAAGGTGTGGTTACCCATATACAACTGATAAGAGTTGAACCCAAGCACTACCTAAAAGAAATAGCCAGCAAAACTGCACATCTGTAAGGACAGGAAGCCCTTATTTGTCCTTAACTAACATTCACCCCTTATCAAAAGGTAGGATTTTAGCAAAGGATTTCCATTCATTCATTCATTCATTCATTCATTCATATTTATTGAGCACTTACTTTGTGCAGAGCACTGTACTAAGCGCTTGGGAAGTACAAGTTGGCAACATATAGACACGGTTACTACCCAACAATGGGCTCACAGTCTAGAAGGGGGAGACAGACAACAAAACAAAACATGTGGACAGGTGTCAAGTCATCAGAATAAATAGAAATAAAGCTAGATGCACAACATTAACAAAATAAATAGAATAGTAAATATGTACAAGTAAAATAAATACAGTAATAAATCTGTACAAACATATATACAGGTGCTGTGGGGAGGAGAAGGAGGTAGGGCAGGGGGGATGGGGAGGAGGAGAGGAAAAAGGGGGCTCAGTCTGGGAAGACCTCCTGGAGGAGGTGAGCTCTCAGTAGGGCTCTGAAGGGAGGAAGAGAGCTAGCTTGGCAGATGTGCAGAGGGAGGGCATTCCAGGCCAGGGGAAGGACGTGGGCCAGGGGTTGACGGCGGGACAGGAGACCCCTGTACAGGAGGTACAGGGAGGATGTCATTATGTGTATGATTATTACTACTACTAATATTTACTAAGTGCATTCACTGTGCTAAATGGTGGGGTAAATCCAAGATTATCATATCAGACACGGCTCCTGCTCACACGGGGCAGCATGACCTAGTGGAGAGAGCACAGGTCTGGTAATCAGGGGACCTGGGTTCTAATGCCACTTTCACCACCTGTTTGCTATGTGACTCAGGCAAGTTACTTTTGTGTCTCAGCTTCCTCACCTGCAAAAGTGGAGTTCAATATTTGTTCTTCATGAAGCAGCGTGGCATAGTGTAGAGCACGGGCCTGGGTGTCAGAAGGTCATGGGTTCTAATTACGGCTCCACCACTTGTCTGCTGTGTGACCTTACTCAAGTCACTTCACTCCTCTGGGCCTCAATTATCTCATCTGTAAAATGGGGATTGAGACTGTGACCCCCATGTGGGACAGGGACTAAGTCCAACCTGATCTGCTTGTATCCACCCCAGCTCTTAGTACAGTGCCCGGCCCATTGCTAAAAGCTTAACAAATAGCATTATTATTAAAAGGGATGGTGTCTACCCCAGTTTTTAATACAGTACTTGGCACATAGTAAGCACACAATGATAATAATGATTACTAGGCACATAGAATGATAATATAATCCAATAAACAGTACAACCAAGCTAAAATTCAACAACAAAAAGTATTAAGAAAAGGAATATCAGTGAAACTGTATGAAGGCACAGTCTTTGGGCTGCTCTCTGCTCTGGGCCAAACAGTCCTTAGTGAGAACCTGCCACAAATTATCAATGTTCTAACTGCAGTGAAGGTGACTTCTACTGACTGCACACTTCTACACTTGATCAGTTTTCACTACTCAGAAGTAGGTGAGAGGAGGCTGTAAACTCGTCATAAGGAGGGAAAGTGCCTACTAATTCTGTTTGTTGTACTCTCCCAAGCACTTAGCACAGTGCTCTGCACACAGTAAGTGTTCAATAAATACGACTGATAGTCCAGGGTAACCTGGGAGTCCAAGAGACAGTACAATAGAAACTGGCAAAATAAAACTGAAGGATTACCAAATACCTTCTCCAGATAAAAAAGGGTTTTCAGTCAAGTTACTATGAGCCTACCATCAAAGACCAGGACTTTTCCTTTTACACATTCGATAAGGGCAAAAACAAGAAGATTGCAAGTTATTCTGCACTATTTCCGCAGTCCACCCATACACTTAAGACCAAAGTGAACATAATCTTAGCCTGTATTGCCCAAATCTCATCAGAATACCTAAATTGTGGGCCAATCTTTCAAATCACTGTGCCTGCTAATTCTGTTGTATTGCACTCTTCCAAGCACTTAGTACAGTGCTCTGTGCATAATAAGCGTTCAATAAATGTGATTGATTGATTGATTGATTGACCGGTGTAAATCCAACAGCCCTTTGTAATTCCGACACATTATTCCCTTCTTTCTTGCCTGAGGTCCCAAGGGTTCTTTATCTCTTTGTGGGAGAAAGGGCTTAAAAGAAAAGGAGAAAGTGAAGGGTGGAGGGAAAGGAAGGAGGAGTCAACAAAGACCCATCTACATGCTCCTCTGCTCCTTGTTTTGACTTGATCCTACTGAACTAGATAATAATAATGATGGCATTTCTTAAGTGCTTACTATGTGCCAGGCACTGTACTAAGCGCTGGAGTGGATACAAGCAAATCGAGTTGAACATAGGCCCTGTCCCATGTGCGGCTCACAGTTTCAATTCCCATTTTACAGATGAGGTAACTGAGGTCCAGAGAAGTAAAGTGACTTGCCCAAGCTCACACAGCAGACAAATGGCCGAGCCAGGATTAGAACCCATGACCTTCTGACTGCCAGGCCTGTGCTCTATACACTATACCATGCTGCCTCTCAGATCTTTGGATCTTTTCCAAATTATTCGGCAGGAATTCAGGAGTTTGAAAACCCAGGGTGTTCACCAGTTCAGAAGCAGCATGAAAAGATTTCACCTAAATGTCCACCCACTTGGGAAAATGAATGTCAGGTCATTAGTTTAAATTGGCATAGAATATCGACTCAAACTTTTCTTTCTGTTTCTTAAGGTATGATTTGGATTACTGGCATCCTGACATCAAATATCATGTTAGGTCAGGCAAATGTTAACTACTGATTGATTGACTAATTGATTACACTTCTTTGAGCAGGCATGTGTTATCACTTTTGCCTACCTTTTAGCCCTTCGTATAAAAGTATAGGTGTTATTATGGCAGTTCTTAAAAACAAATCTATTGATCCATTAAGAGTACTTTTACTTAAACAATGAGTGGTTGAAAGAGAATGCCATGCAGAAAATGTTTAGAAATGACAACCAGGAGCTGAAGCATCTTACAAGATTTGAAAACTCTTTGTGGTGACCTCTCATTCTCTCTCATCAATAAGGAAATGGTAATACATCAATTTGTTTAAGTAGCATGGATTATCACTGATATTTATTGAGTGCTTACTATGTGCAGAGCACAGTACTAAGTGCTTGGGAGAATACAAGGGAGTTGGTAGACACCTTTCCTGCCTTGACCCCGTGACTCCTTCCAGTTACCTCCCCATCTCCCTCCTATCATACATACTTAGACATACTGAACTTAAAATGCCACCAGACCTCTCTGTTGAGATATCTGGAGGCAAGAAGAAATGAGAGACTGCAGAGGAGGCAAAAGGGTAGAGTTGGCAACAGAGTTGGGAATCTTCCACAAAAAAGTGGTAATTGAAGTAATAGGAGCTGATGTGATATCCAAGTGAGTGTAAAGAGAGATGAGAAGGGAACCCAGAACAAACACTTGAGGGACACCCACGGTGAGGGGACAGGAGGTGGAGGAAATGTCAGAGAAAAAGATAAAAAAGGCTACAGAGGTAAAAAGGGAAGCAGGAAAGAACTGTGTCAGTAAATAGTATGCCTGTCACTTGACTTTCACCAATCACTTATTTACTAAGTGCCCTAATGTGTCTAGGATAGCACTGTGTGCCATCCTGGCTTAGCTTTACTCTTTCTCCATTTCAGTTCAGAGGTTGTATCAAAATCCAAAAGAGACTGCTGTCAGGTTAATGATGCCCCAGGGAAAAAGCCTTTAGCAATAATGGACAGTGATTGATTATCTTTCCAACGAGTTATGTTATCTGGACAGTCTCTGGACTTTTGTCCTCAGATGCATACATAAGTATCACTTTAAGCAGTTCCTCGTCCTTAACTATCTTTGAGCTTGGATTATAGGATTGGAAAGCTGAATAGTGGCAGCCTACTACTGCTCAGGAAATGTGCCAACTATTTCTGTGAGATTCTGTGAGTGGTTGATGTCCTACAGTTTATCAAATAGCACTGAGACACCTGGTTTCTGATACTTGGAAGCTTGAAGTCCCAGAATTTTCTTCAAAAATTTGATCAAATAATCAATTTTGTATTTGTTGAGCACTTACTGTGTGCAGAGCACTGTACTAAATGCTTGGGAGAGTACAACAGAGTTGGTGACATTCCCTGTCCATGATGAGTTTACAGTCTAGAGCTTGTTACTCATCTATGTCTTTCAAAGCCAGTTGGTGTCTCAGTAGCAAATTTGGCCTGTATAGATCCACAGAATGGTAGCTTGGCATATATAAGCTCACATCACCTTCACCTGAGCTCATGCCTTAACCAACACCAGGTGACTTGCAGCACCAAGGTGTCAGGGTGGAGCAGGAAGACACCCCTCTGTGGTTGTCTGAATGATGAATGATGGGTCCTGATGGGGAGAGAGAGTGCTAAAATAGATGAAAATGATTGAAGGTTTTGTGTTTCCAGCTTGGTGATACTCAGGAGTCTGGATTGATGGGCTGGGAAGGAATGTGGGTGTGATTGAAAAGTGCTGAGTGCAAAGCTCAACCTCTAATGACAGGAAAATTGAGATTTGGGTGTCAAGAACGGCAATACGAGAAACCACAAAGGTCTCACGCCTCATAAAAATGAAGAACATGTCACGGAGACAGTGTTGAGACAGCTACTTTTGGATCTCTGCATTGGAGGATTTTTCTGTCCAGAAACTTCCTAAACAAAAGAAGTATGCAGTAACAAAAATAGTATAAATTTAATGTTCTTATTGGTAAAGTAATGGAAGTGTTCTTTTTGGTAAAGTAATGGAAGTAAACCATCAGTTTATACTGGGGACCCAGGATCTCTCAGCCATCATGTTAGGACCTGGGAATGGACCTAATACCCAAGAAAATAGAAATATAAAACAACATTCTGGTTTGCACTTGGATCTGTGACCTCTGGGCATTTGATATTTGCCAGATCCTCAACTCCACAGCACTTATGTGCATACCTTTAAATTATATATTATAAATTACTTATTTATGTATTTTAATGTCTATCTCCTCCTCTAGACTGTAAGCTCATTACGGACTGGAAACATGTCTACTAATTCTGTTGTATTGTTCTCTCCTAAGTGCTTAGTACAGGGCTCTGCATATAGTAAGCACTCAAATACAATTGACTGATTGATTGAGCTCATCGTGGGCAGGGGACATGTCTGCCAACTCTGTTGTACTTTCCCAAGAGCTTAGTACAGTGCTCTGCACATAGTAAGTGCTCAGTAAATACCACTGATTTATTAATTGATTGATTGAATGAGCTGGATGGATCCCAGGAGGCATCCCAGCCTAGTGGAAAGAACACTAGATGGGGAAATCAGGAGATGTAGGTTCTCATCCCTGCTTTGCTGCTGGTTTGGTGCAGGACCTTAGGAAAGTCACTTGAACTCTGTGGGCCTCAGTTTCCTCATCTGTGAAATGGAGATATAATTACACCTGCCTCTCACATCCTCACAAGGATGTTAAGAGGGGAAAATGATATAGGATGTGGGCATTTCAGGGACTGGCCTTCTGGGGAATATTATTATACTCCCTTTGTGTCCCTCCTCTTTCTCTCCCCATCTCTCCCCAACCCCCAAGTTTCTTCATTTGCTTGTTTTGCAGAGCCCTTTGGGGGATGATGATGATGATGATGATAGCATTTGTTAAGTGCTTACTATGTGCCAAGAACTGTTCTAAGTGCTGGGGGAGATAGAAGGTAATCAGGTTGTCCCATATGGGGCTCACTGTCTTAATACCCATTTCACAGATGAGGTAACTGAGGCACAGAGAAGTTAAGTGACTTGCCCAAAGTGACACAGCTGACTAGTGGTGGAGCTGGGATGAGAACCCATGACCTCTAACTCCCAAGCCCATGCTCTTTCCACTAAGCCAGGCTGGAGAGCACTGTGGTTCTCCTCCATTCAATTCTCCGGGTCCTCTCCATCTCTCTTGAACCTGAATGTCAGCCAGTCACTTAATCACATTAATTGAGTGCTTACTGTGTGTAGGATAATGGAAGAATTGTTAGAAAAGTTACAGATTATGGCAGAAGACAGGATGTTCTGGAGAAAATATATCCATAGAGACGTTACGAATCGGAAACGCCTCGATGGCGCTTGATAACAATAGTGTGTGTAGAGTACTGTACTAAGCGCTTGAAAGAGTACAGCACAGCAATATAACAGACATGTTCCATCCACCAAGATACTGGCCAGAAAAGGATCTGGGACCTGCTTCAGCCACATGGTTGAGAGGACCCAGGAAGTCTGGCAGGAGGTGAGCTTCCAGGTGGGGGACAACAGGAAGTAGACCCTCACTAGTAGCTCTACTCTTGGGTGGCCCCCATCCAGCTACAAAGGACAAAGCAGTGATGGCTAGGTTTCCCCCTCTAAATTGTATATGCCAGGAAGGCAGAAATCATGTCTTCTACCTGCATTCTATTCTCCCAATTGCTTAGTACAATTCTAATTCTAATCCAAAAGACACTCAATAAATAGTTTTGATTGGTAGTCTGTACTGTGGCTCCTCCTCCTACTCAAAAAGGTGTGGGAGAGAAGCTAAAGATGTCTAAGTCCAGTCCCTTCCTGTCGAGTGCCTGGGTTTGGGTACTATAGGGTGCCTGTTTAGAGGGGGAGGTGGGTGGCTAAATACAATATTTCAATTTTTCTAATTCCTTCTTTCCCACTTCTAATCTCCTTTTGGAACCAATTCTCTGTCCTTTCCATCCTCAGACTATGGCTATCCACGGGAGTTGTGAGCAAAGTTTATAATCAAACCTTCCCTAGAATGTCTGGAAATGATATGGTATACTTCAGCCTATGCTTATATAGTCTGTGCAGTAATACAAGGCAAAATATGTAGGGTGTAGCAATTACACTGGATAATTTTAGAATTAAAATACTTGATAAATTCCACTGATGACTGATTTTGGAATTAACAACTCTATTTTTCATTACTTTTGAGCTTTCAAATTATAACCTAAGAGATTGGGCAAAGTATACTTACAAAATTACTACCAATACCTGCATGTGCATGTATGCACATGTGTGTGTGGCTGTGCAGTAGTGATATGTATTTTGTAATCATTTTAAAGAGACTAAAAAGAGACAAGTCAAATTTAAGGGCCTTGGCAAAGAAGCTTGATTTCTACACAAAAGCACTTCGTAATCTGACATATTGCTTTTATGAACTTTTCAAAATCCTTCAACCAGTCTGACAAAAAGGCAATTGGGTAACAGTTCTTTTATTTGAGGATCTGCTCACTAAATTTGGATTTTAAATAAAATGAAGCTATTTCAAGATGTCATGTCTGGCACAAAAATTAGAAAACGTACCATCAGCCAATTCCATGGCCATAGCTTTTCCACCACTGTGGCTATGTCAGGGGCAGGGGCAGGAACCAATGAAGGGCTGTATGAAGCCTCCTTCTTTCTCTTCGGCTAGCATTTTGCATGGTATGTGAGTATGAGTACATGACTTCACTGTTTATCCTTCATGGGCTGATAACATCTGATTGGCAGGTATTAGGCATGTAAACAAACAATGCACTGTTCCCAATGCAAAATGAAGCAAGTCTAGTGAATGTGATTGATAAGAAACATCATTCTGGATCATTCAACCCTCCCCACCCCTTTTCCTTAATAGCAGGATTTTTCTCTTCAATTATCCAGAAAATTGTCTCAACTCTCCACTTCAGTTGACAGTTCCTTAGTTACACAAACTATTTTTATTAGGATTGTCATTTACCTAAGTGGCTTTTAGATTGAAATATTTCTTCAAATTTTGATGTTTGATTTTCATTCACTTTACCTTTCTGATCTTCTCATTCATACATTTGTTCTCCTTATTT
This sequence comes from Tachyglossus aculeatus, assembly GCF_015852505.1. Taxonomy (NCBI): domain Eukaryota; kingdom Metazoa; phylum Chordata; class Mammalia; order Monotremata; family Tachyglossidae; genus Tachyglossus; species Tachyglossus aculeatus. The sequence goes on along the minus strand of NC_052082.1, from coordinate 24,199,266 downwards.
CATATCATGTTCGTTGAGCAATGCATCATTTCTCTAGTCCTTTTTGATCGTTATATGTGAGATATACACCTGGTTCTATGGATGCCTTGGGTGGGTCTACAAATTTTCCAAAAGTGTACTTAATTTGATCCAAATGTTTCTAATTTCTCCATATTTTGAGACAGAGTTGAAGGATTCTGATGCTTTTCCATCACCATTTGACTAAAGCAGATAATTTTAGTCTCACAGATGTATAGAAGTTGAGCAACACATAATAATGATAATAATGTTTGTTAAGCACTTACTATGTGTCAAGCCTTGTTCTAAGCATGGGGTAGATCCAACCTAAGCAGGTTGGACCTAGTCTCTGTCCTCACATGGGGCTCACAGTCTAAGTGGGAGGGAGAATAGAGATTGAATCCCCATTTCACAGTGGAGGAAACTGAAGCACAGAGGAGTAACTTGCCCAGGGTCACACAGAAGCAAGTGTTAGAACCAGGATTAGAACCCAGATCCTCTGACGCTCAGGCCTGTGCTCTTTCCACTAGGGCCCACTTTTTGCCAATTGGTCCAAATCTATTCAAGCCTATAGTAGGTCCAATCCTATTCCACCTCTTCCATGCCACCTTGTTTCAGGATAAGACAAAGCATTTCAAAGCTAGGCTTAATATGTTCTTCAGATCCAATGGGAAACATTCAATCATATTTACTGAGCACTTAGTTTGTGCATAGCACTGTACTAAGTGCTTGGGAGATACCATATGATGGAGCGTGCAGCCTAGTGGAGGAGCTGACAATTACCACCTCATCTCTGCAATAATCAATCAATCAATCAATCGTATTTATTGAGCGCTTACTATGTGCAGAGCACTGTACTAAGCGCTTGGGAAGTACAAATTGGCATCACATAGAGACAGTCCCTACCCAACAGTGGGCTCACAGTCTAAAAGGGGGAGACAGAGAACAGAACCAAACATACCAACAAAATAAAATAAGTAGGATAGAAATGTACAAGTAAAATAAATAAATAAATAAATAAATAGAGTAATAAATATGTACAACCATATATACATATATACAGGTGCTGTGGGGAAGGGAAGGAGGTAAGATGGGGGGATGGAGAGGGGGACGAGGGGGAGAGGAAAGAAGGGCTCAGTCTGGGAAGGCCTCCTGGAGGAGGTGAGCTCTCAGCAGGGCCTTGAAGGGAGGAAGAGAGCTAGCTTGGCGGATGGGCAGAGGGAGGGCATTCCAGGCCCGGGGGATGACGTGGGCCGGGGGTCGATGGCGGGACAGGCGAGAGCGAGGTACAGTGAGGAGATTAGTGGTGGAGGAGCGGAGGGTGCGGGCTGGGCAGTAGAAGGAGAGAAGGGAGGTGAGGTAGGAGGGGGCGAGGTGATGGACAGCCTTGAAGCCCAGGGTGAGGAGTTTCTGCCTGATGCGCAGATTGATTGGTAGCCATTGGAGGTTTTTGAGGAGGGGAGTAATATGTCCAGAGCGTTTCTGGACAAAGATAATCCGGGCAGCAGCATGAAGTATGGATTGAAGTGGAGAGAGACACGAGGATGGGAGATCAGAGAGAAGGCTAGTGCAGTAGTCCAGACGGGATAGGATGAGAGCTTGAATGAGCAGGGTAGCAGTTTGGATGGAGAGGAAAGGGCGGATCCTGGCAATGTTGCGGAGCTGAGACTGGCAGGTTTTGGTGACGGCTTGGATGTGAGGGGTGAATGAGAGAGCAGAGTCGAGGATGACACCAAGGTTGCGGGCTTGTGAGACGGGAAGGATGGTAGTAATCAGACTTTCCAGCCCTTGATGTTGGTGTCTCCCAAAGGCATGCACTATGGGAATTCATTCATTCAATCATATTTATTAAGCACTTACTGTGTGCAGAACTCGGTACTAAGCACTTGGGAAGTACAAGTCGGTAACATATAGAGACAGTCCCTACCCAACAATGGGGTCACATGAGATTGGGCAGGTGGTGGAGTGGAGAGGGAAAATAATTTAGTAGAAAAGGTGGGTGTGGTGACCCCTCCATATGTGGCAGGCTACCACTCTCCCCATTTTCAAAGTCTTACTAAAATAACATCTCTTCAGGAAGTCTCCCCTAATACCTCATCTCCTTTCCCTACTCTCTCATCTTTGCACTTGAGTCCACACCCCTGAGCACCTAAGTGCTTTCCCCACTCCTACAGCACATCTATAAAATCTTTACACTCAGTTGTTTCCCCTACCTGTAATATATTTTAACGTCTCTCTCCCCTGCTGGATTGTAAACTCTTTGCGGGCATGAATTGTGTCTACTTACTCTATTGTGCTCTCCTAAGTGCTTATTATAGTGTGCTTCACACAATAAGCACTCAGTTAATACCTTTGATTGACTGAAGGGAAGGGAAGAGAGGACATATGAACACAAGTTTAAGGAGAGTGGAGAGAGCAAAGACAAGGGGCTACAGTGAGAAAGGGGTGGAAAGGGCGAGGAAAGTAAAAAATAAAAATAATGTTAATGGATTTACTCAGTGACATCTGGCAGCATTGGAGAAATTTCTATTGTGCTGGCCAGGGAAGGACCATCAGTGACTCAGAGGCAATTCAAACACGCTTAACCTCCTTCTTGATGCATGGGAGGTGTGGATAATCTCCACCAGCTTTTTCTACAATTCACCTGGATCAACTGCAAACCTTTTGCATGCAACCTTACATACAGGTTTACTTTGGTGGGGAAAGGGTGTTCTGGGGGGAGGGAGGGAAGAGCCCTGATTGGCATTTCAAATCTGTCTTCTACTCCTTGCCTTTCCCTCTTTAGAAAAGAGAATGTAACAAAACTGGAACTGTGTTTGTTTTGTTCTTTGTACATCCAGAATAATGTAACTATTTTGTTACAAGGAGCCTCTGTAGTCATTGTTCACTTAGAATAGAGCTTAAAGCACAGTATTAAGTTTCCAATGGAGCCCTAAGTGGGGTGGTTGGCCCTGCCCTTTGGAATAAGCAGACTGGGCTAATCTCTCATTAGCTTTCTAGATAACTATTGTTGTTTTAATGACAGATCACACAGCACCAGTTAAGAAACATGTGTGACACCCAAGATGAAGAGATATGACAAACTAAGAACTTTTACCCATCCCTAAAGAAGTGCTGTGGCCCCCTACACACTGCCATTAAACTGCTGAAGATTAGAGAGGATCCACCCTCATAGTCAGGGAGAGAAATATACACCGATGACAAAACTACCACAGTGGACTCAGGACATGCCTTTTACCACTGAGGAGGGAAAGAAGGAAAAAGAGGAGGTACTTTGAGGCCAAAATGTAAAGTTGTGGCCTCAGCCCTGCCTTGAGAAAAGTCAAAGCCAGGTGGAAAGTTCATAGAGCCATGAACAATGGAAATGTAGCTAGGTCTGATGGCATTCCTGCGAAACTTCCAAATAAGGAAGGAGCCTTAGTTTCTGCGCAACATACAAATCATTGATAAAATACCACAAAATTTCCAAGATGCCACATAATCATCAACTTAGAAAAGAAAGGAGAGAGAGCTGGCAGAAAACTACTGGGGCATCTCACTGATTTCTACTGCCAGTAGAATCTAGTCAGAATCTACCTGAGGAACATCACAGGCATGCACTACTTGAACCACATCGTGGCTTCGGACTAAAATGCAGCAAACAGGTATGATCCTTTTCAAATGGCATTTGTTTAGTGCTTACTCAGTTTCAGGCTGCTGGAGTGCTGGAGAAGATACAAGCTAGTCAGGATGGACACAGTTCATGCCCCAGGTGGGGCTCGCAGTCTTAATTTCCATTTTACAGATGAGGTAACTGAGGCACAGAGAAGTGAAGTGACCTACCCAAGGTCACAGAGCAAATAAGTGGCAGAGCCAGGATCAGAACCAGATCCTTCCGACTCCAAGGCCTGTGCTCTATCCACTAGACGAAGTTGCTTCTCTTTGTGATGCAGGGAGTGCAGAGATGAACCCTGTCTTCTAAACCATGTTCACTGGATTTTCTAAAACATTTGAACCCATCTACATGCCCAGGCTCCTGCAATTGCTAAGAAAATTTGCTGTATTGAGAAAATCACTGAGATTCTTAGGCTGTCACACACCAGTATGTTGAACGAGTCAGGGTTAAAGGTATCCTGTTCAAACTGTTCTCTGTCTAAGCTTTTGTAGGGCAGGGTTGATTTCTTTTACTTTACTGTATGCTCGCAAATACCTAGTACTGTGCTCTGAGAACAATAGTTCCTTAATAAATACTGATAATGATGCTTCCATGCTTGAAGATACAACAAAGAATCTGGGAGCTTCAAGCCAGCCTGAAATTCTTCCAGCTCAATAAGGCATAAACACAGTCCAAAACTTTTGAGACAGTCATTCTGGAACTGCTTTATTCAGACAACTGTGCTCAAGACACTTATCCAAAAAGACATATAAATCATACTGCACATTCAGAAAAGCATTATGGACTGATAATATAGCTAAAGAAAAATGAATTATATTTACCTGTCCACACAGAGGAAGAAAGTGTCAGTCATGCAGCAATTTTTTTTCAGTCACAATTGCATGCATGGACAGGACTTCAGTAATGTCATGTTTGAAAATAAAGAACAATTTTCTCTCTGACCCTCCATTTATATGCACTTGTGTGCAGTGGTATGCATACCTCTTATAGTATTCAAACATCAAGAATTAGATTCAAAACAGAGAAAAGGTACTGTATGGACATGTATGAAAAACGCCTGTGGAAATGACATGGGTTTAGAAGTCACAGGACCTGGATTCTAATCCTGAACCCACCACTTTCCTGTTGTGTGACCTCCGGGAAGTCAATTAACTTTTCTCTACCTCAGTTTGCTCATCTGTAAAAGGGGGATAAGATTGATCAGTCGTATTTTTTGACTGCTTACCGTGTGCAGAGCACTGTACTAAGCTCTTGTAAGAGTACAATATAATAGAATTGGTAGACACGAAGATTCTCCCTCTCTCTCTCCTACTCAGACTGTGAGCCTATGGGAACAGGGACTGTCATCATCATCATCATCAATCGTATTTATTGAGCGCTTACTATGTGCAGAGCACTGTACTAAGCACTTGGGAAGTACAAATTGGCAACAAATAGAGACAATCCCTACCCGACAGTGGGCTCACAGTCTAAAAGGGGGAGACAGAGAACAAAACCAAACATACTAACAAAATAAAATAAATAGAATAGATATGTACAAATAAAATAAATAGAGTAAAAAATATGTACAAACATATATACATATATACAGGTGCTGTGGGGAAGGGAAGGAGGTAAGATGGGGGGGATGGAGAGGGGGACGAGGGGGAGAGGAAGGAAGGGGCTCAGTCTGGGAAGGCCTCCTGGAGGAGGTGAGCTCTCAGCAGGGCCTTGAAGGGAGGAAGAGAGCTAGCTTGGCGGATGGGCAGAGGGAGGGCATTCCAGGCCCGGGGGATGACGTGGGCCGGGGGTCGATGGCGGGACAGGCGAGAGCGAGGTACGGTGAGGAGATCAGCAGTGGAGGAGCAGAGGGTGCGGGCTGGGCTGTAGAAGGAGAGAAGGGAGGTGAGGTAGGAGGGGGCGAGGTGATGGAGAGCCTTGAAGCCCAGGGTGAGGAGTTTCTGCCTGATGCACAGATTGATTGGTAGCCACTGGAGATTTTTGAGGAGGGGAGTGATATGCCCAGAGCGTTTCTGGACAAAGATAATCCGGGCAGCAGCCTGTCCAGTCTGATTCTCTTGTATCTACCTCAGCACTTTGTACAGTACTTTACACATAATAAGCACTTAGCATATACTACGATTATAATTATTATCATTATGGGATAAAGTCATTAGTTCATCAGGGATCTAGCCTACCAAGCAAAGGACGTATCAATCACACATCTGTCTTTTCAGTCACATTCTTTACCTCACAAGTCCGTAACCTTGGCATTGTTCCAGACTCATCTGTCTCATTCCACCCCCACATTCAATCTGACACCAAATCCTGTAGGTTTTACATAGTAATGTTGCTAAAATCCTACCTTTCCTCACCATCAAAACAACTCCCATGCTGATCCGAGCACTAATCCTATCCTACCTTAACTACTGCATCTTCCTTCTTGCTAAACTCCCAGCCTCCTGTCTCTCCCCACTCCAATCCATACTTCACTCTGATGTTATCAACAAAAACAAAACAACAAAACATTTAATCCATGTCCCCCCACTCCTCATGAACCTCCAATAGCTGCCCATCCACCTCTGCATGTAGCAGAAACTCCTTACCATTGACTTTAAAGCACTAAATCAGCTTGCCCCATCCTATCTCACCTCACTAATCTACTACGGCCCATCCCTCACACTCTACTACTCTAGCACCAGCTGACTCAAAGTGCTCCGATCTTGTCTATCTCACTGCCGGCCCCTTACCCATATCCCCTCTCTAGCCTAGAACTTCCTCCCCCTCCATATATGCCAGGCCACCACCCTCTCTACCTTCAAAATATTATTAAGGTCACATCTTCTCCAAGAGGCCTTCCCCAGTTAAGCCTTCTTTTCCCCAGCTAGCACTCCCTTCTGAGTCATTTATGCAGTTGGATCTGTGAGCTTTGGACTTTCATTCATTCATTCATTCAGTTGTATTTATTGAGCGCTTACTGTGTGCAGAGCACTGTACTAAGTGCTTGGGAAGTACAAGTTGGCAACATATAGAGACGGTTCCTACCCAACAATGGGCTCACAGTCTAGAATTTGATATTTGCCCCACTCCAGTCCCACAGCACTTATGTACATATCTTTAAATTATACATTATAAATTATTTATTTATTCATATGAATGCCTGTCTCCCCCTCTAGTCCGTAAACTCATTATGGGCAGGAAACATGACTGCTAATTCTGTTGTATTGTACTTCTCAAGCACTTAGTACCGTGCTCTGCACATAGTAAGCACTCAATAAGTACAATTGATTGATTGACTGACTTGCACACAAAGATAAGAACTCACTGTCAAAAAACATCATCTTTGAAATGGATACTTTGATAACTCATGCATGATATAAGCCAAGTTATGGAACAGATTGCCCAGGCAATTCGTGACATGCTCAATTCTATACTCCAGTTACTACATTTACTCAAGTAAACATACACACCCACCTACCCACATCCACACCACCCCCACATGAGTCTGTTATGATTCCCCACCCATTGAGAGGGTCTGTTGCAACAGTCATTGGAACTGAACAGAAACTACAGTGTCTTTCAGCCATCATAAGTTAGGTAAACTCTACCAGAGTGTCAGTCAAATCAAGAGGCCAACAGTCATCAATGGCAGGAAACTGAGTAGAACTCAGCAGCAGGAACAAGCTGAGAGGTGAAGCTATGAAAGATGAATGAAGTTACCTCTTTGTATTTGGGAATCTAGAAGAGGAAGACTAACAATCCAACATAAAATAAAGTTGTCACATCAGAATACATTTCCCATTCCAACTGGTAGAGTTCATGAGTGCCTATTGATCCAGAAGCTTTTCATAGTTCTGTAAGATCATTTTTTCACCTCCAATAGTGAAGAGCCTGACGTGAGAAATGTGATTGCAATCACATTAGGAAAATGTGTCCAACGGTAAAAAACCCATCATTTCCTTTAGTGACTTTAGGAAGTGTATGATTCTCAGGGTGATTATAGGACATAGTGCTGATTAGAATGAAGGAAGCCAACTATAGTAAATCTCAGGGGGAAATGTCTGGGGAGTTAATAATTTTAAGAAAAAAATACAGAACTGCCCAGGGCAATTCAGCAGCAGAAAAGGCATGTCATTCCTCAGTGCTCCCACACCAAAGTCCTATCAATCTGCCCTTGCCCCATGCACCCACCTGCTCTTGATTGTGATAGTTAATAGTAATAATGGCATTTATTAAGCACTTACTATGTGCAAAGCACTGTTCTAAGCACTGGGGAGGTTACTGGTGATCAGGTTGTCCAATGTGGGGTTCACTGTCTTAATCCCCATTTTACAGATGAGGTAACTGAGCCACAGAGAAGCTAAGTGACTTGCCCAAAGTCACACAGCTGACAAGTGGCGGAGCCAGGATTTGAACCTATGACCTCTGACTCCAAAGCCCGTGTTCTTTTCACTGAGCCACATTTTCCAAATATCCAGAAAATAAGAATGATCCATTTTTTTTCAGAATCAGCAAAATACACTGACCTAATAATTAGCTTATAGAAGACCATCATCATTTACAAGTCTGTACTGGAAATCCCCATACATAGCCAAGGACATTCATCTGTGATTGAGAGTTGAACACATTGAATTCTGCTACCCAGATGGCACATTGTCTAATATAGCAATGGTAGGTAAAGAGGTTGAAAACAAAGTGAAATAGATTATTAGATCTTTGGGAAATTTAATAGAGTGTGGCATCAGCATGGCAGATGATGATGATAATAATAATAATCGTATTTGTTAAGCACTTTCTATGTGTCAAGCACTAGTCTAAGTGCTGGGGTGGTACAATTGGACAAAGGTCCCTGTCCCGCATGGGACTCACAGTTTTAATCCTCATTCATTCATTCATTTGTGTTTATTGAGCGCTTACTATGTGCACAGCACTGCATTAAGCACTTGGGAGAATACAACAATAAACAGACACATTTCCTGACCACAACTAGCTTACAGACTAGAGGGGGAGACAGACATTAATAGAAAATAAATTAGAGATATGTAAAGAAATGCTGGGGGCTGGGAAGGAGGAATAAATAAAGGGAGCTCATTTTATAGATGAGGTAACAGACACAGAGAAATTACGGGACTTGCCCGAGTTCACACAGTGGACAAGTGGTGGAGCTGGGATTAGAACCCAGTTCTTTTTAACTCCCAGGACCATGCTCTATCCACTACACCACAATGCCTCTCAACTTGAAGGTCTATACTGTAGTTGCAGTTTCCAATTTGTTATAATGTTGTGAAAACTACACTTTATGAGAATGCCATAAATCCCTTATGCACCAAAATCAAATGGTAAAACAAGCATCACAAGCAATGAAGTCCTGGATCACAGGCAGTCCTCACAGAGAAGCAGCATGGCTCAGAGGAAAGAACATGGGCTTTGGAGTCCGAGGTCATGGGTTTGAATCCCGGCTCTGCCACATGTCTGCTGTGTGACCTTGGGCAAGTCACTTAACTTTTCTGAGTCTCAGTTACCTCATCTGTAAAATGGGGATTAAGACTGTGAGCCCCACGTGGGACAACTTGATCACCTTGTATCCCACCCAGCGCTTAGAACAGTGCTCTGCACATAGTAAGCACTTAACAAATGCCATTATCATTATTACCACAATTCATTCATTCATTCTTTCAGTCGTATTTATTGAGTGCTTACTGTGTGCAGAGCACTGTACTAAGCGCTAGGGATGTACAAATTGATAACATATAGAGACGGTCCCTACCCAACAATGTCCTAGAGGGCCCTTGGGATTGGCAGTTTTAGGTCATCATTCACTCAGAACCAGTTTAGAGAACGGCTTCACAGGGCCCCAATATTTGCCCCAAACTTTCTGCCCTTCCCTTAAAACTGGCTCATAGTGAGTAGGAATGAATTTACCTAATTTTCTGGTGCTTAACATGGCAGCCAGCTCTTTGTTCTCTCATGGACTTGGCATTCTCACTTGTTAAACAAGACATTAGTGGAGTGTGGATCCCTAAATCCCTCTCAGGAATAATAAGAGAATTAGATAAGGGAAAGATTCTAGTTTGCAGAGTTATTGCAATTTCTCAGAAATAATACTACTAATAAAAACCTGTTGCACTCCCATTCTCTTCTTTCCCCATTCCCAGCACCAGAGAATGGGAAAGAACCAGGCTTTGGAAAGAAAATATCTCTGTGCCCAGAGGAGACGCCTCCCCACCCCTGCCAACTATAGATCCCCAGGTAAAAGGGGGAGTGGGAGCAGAGCCGGATAGAACTACTCAATACCCCAGTGGTTACCAACTTTCTGGCTTCCCTGTTCCCTGGAAGCAGGTAATTGGCTAAATTCATCAGGAGAATTATGAAAAAAAATCACTGAAGTTCATCCTATCACGAGACTTTCTGAGTGATAAGGAAGAGATTTAGAAATGCTTGTTAAACTTCATTGTTTTGAAATGAGGCATCAGGCTTCTCTATTGAAAAGAGCACCCAGAGAGAATGACACAATGGGAAATATTTATGAACCACAATTACCTGCTCATGATAGAGGCATTTCCTTCTGTTGGCTGAATTTTTTTCCTTTTTTCCATTGTTTGTCAGATGATTTACCTGAACGTCACGGAATTTGAGAATTTTAAAATGTCTCTGGTTCAGCCAGTTCAGTTATGAAGGCAGTAGTGATGGTAGTAGTGTTGGCAGCAGGTGTTGCAGCTACTGAGGAGAAAGAGGAGAAGGTGGAGGAGGAGGGAAAGGAAGAGTTGATATCACTCCTCCACTCCTAACTTCCTGCCTCTGCACAGATTCATTGTGGTTTTTCAGGTTTCCTCCTGTTACATTAGCCAAAAGGGAACACTTATCAGTCCTATTATGATTTTACAACTAGATTGAAAAAACGCCACATCCCATTTCATTCTGACTAATGCAATATGCAGGTCTTTCACTCAAAAGCAGTCAATTCTACCTTTAACAGTTAACTGAGACATTTTATAGAGCCAAACAATGTTCACTCTAAATTTTGGCTAGATCACAACGGTGGAATTAGGGAATGTTCCTCCATCACCACACATCTGCCTGGATTAATCAATCAGTTGTATTTATTGAGGGATTACTGTGTGCAGGAGCACCGTTTAAAGCACTTGGGAGAATACAAGAAAACAGAGTTGGTAGACACATTCCCTGACCACAAGGAGTTTAGAGTCTAGAGGAGGAGCTTACAGCAGCAACGGTTGTGTGTGGTGTCAAACACAGGGTGAGCAATTCTAAGCAAGATTATCTTAATGTAGGGCTCTGCTAGAGTACAACCTCCTTGTCACAGAGACTGACTGTACTTGGGTCACTTAAACAAAGCCTGAATGAGTCACTGGACATTGGGAAACCATTTGAATGCTTTTTTTTATATGGAAATTTCAATCGGCCAGAGCAGAAACACATGAAGTCCATATTTAAAGCATCTCTCTGGCTCATGTCAGGTTTAAAAAAACCGATCAAGGAAAGACGAATGCTGTGATTGGGCTATAACCTGAATGAAAGTCTGGGCAATACTCTTTTCATATTTCCACCGGTTTGAAAAACAGAGGCAAAATGATGGTCAGATAAGAGCCCTCTAGGGCATAAATCCCTGTAGGCAAAGCCACGGAAACTTTACACAATGTCTTAATCTTTCCTCTCTCTAACTGTGGGTGATATAATGGGGCACTGTGTTCAAACAGCCATTTGCTGGAAAAACCACAAACACTCCAAAAACCCAGTACAATGAGAGCCGGGAAGTTGCTGAGGTGACACTCCCCATCTTCAGGAGGAGGGGTAATATAGAGAGGGCCATTCTCGAGCACTTCGCAGAGTGAGTAGTTTGAACAATAGACCCCGGGGACAGGCCCAACTCCAGGGTTTGTGTCTTGAAATGCCGGTGGGCTGACTAATGGTTTGGAAAAGAAAGCCCTAGGGCTACTTGAGATGGGTTCCATTCCTCAGCCTCAGGCTTGGGAAGGGATAGCCACTTGAACATGGGATGTTAGGAAGAACAATTGGATACTTAGCTGGGGCCAAAGGCACCAAAAGATAAACGGGGATGGGCTACTTTTTAACCCTATCACTGTTTTTGTTTTTCATTCATTCAATTGTATTTATAGAGCACTTACTGTGCACAGAGCACTGTACTAAGCCTGTTCTAACACTGAGCAGCCCCTTTTCCTCTCTTCCTCCTCCTCCCCCACATCACCCCCTCTCTTGCTCTGTCCTCCCCCCTTCCTCCCCAGAGCACTTGTGTATATTTGTACATATTTATCACTGTATTTATTTTACTAATGATGTGTATATAGCTAAAATTCTATTTATTCTGATGGTATTGACACCTGTCTATCTGTTTTGTTTTGTTTCCTCTCTCCCCCTTCTAGACTGTGAGCCCGTTGTTGGGTAGGTATCGTCTCTATATGTTGCCGATTTGTACTTCCCAAGCGCTTAGTACAGTGCTCTGCACACAGTAAGTGTTTAATAAATACGATTGAATGAATGCTAAGTGCTTGGGAGAGTACAGTTCAACAATAAACAGACAGAAGACAAATATTAATAATAATAATAATGATAATGCTAGTATTTGTTAAGCACTTACTATGTGCAAAGCACTGTTCTAAGTGCTGGGGAGGTTACAAGGTGATCAGGTTGTCACAATTTTAATCCAAATTTTACAGATGAGGTAACTGAGGCACAGAGAAGTTAAGTGACTTGCCCAAAGTCACACAGCTGACAGCGGAGCTAGGATTTGAAACCATGACCTCTGACTCCAAACCCCTGCTCTTTCCACGGAGCCACGCGTTAATATAAATAAGTAAATTACAGATATGTTCACAAGTGCTGTGGGACTGGGAGGGGGAAAGGACGAAGGGGGCAAATCAGGGTGACACAGAAGGGAGTGAGAGAAGAGGAAAGGGGAGCTTAGTGAGGGAAAGCCTCTCAACTTGTACTTCCCAAGCGCTTAGCACAGTGCTCTGCACACAGTAAGCGCTCAATAAATATGATTGAACGAATGAAGGAGAAGCGCCCTCATTTTTGTTTTTGAGTTTTATGGCATTTGTTAAGCGCCTGCTGTGTACAAGGCACTGTACTAAGCTCTGAGGTAGATACAAGCTAATCAGTTTGGACACATCCGTGTCTCACAAGGGGCTCACAGTCTTAATCCACACTTTACAGATGAGGTAACTGAGTCACAGAGAAGTTAAGTGACTTGCCTAAGTGGGCAAGAAAAGTGGTGGAGCTGGGATTAGAAACTTGGCCTTTCTGACTTGTACTTCCCAAGCACTTAGTACAGTGCTCTGCACACAGTAAGCGCTCAATAAATATGATTGAATAAATGAATGAATGACTCCCAAGCCCATGCTGTATGCTTTAGGCCAAGTTGCTTCACTGGTTTACCTCACATCTCCAGCAGAGCTGGGCTGGGCCTTTTTCATTGTTGGGAACTGGCAATTTCACAGCAATATAAAGTACAAGCTAAAACCTAAATCATAATTTTTCACACAAGCATTTCATGAAAAATTATGGTTTAGCTTTGGTTTACGGGCAGCAATTGCTTAATGCTCTTTTACGGGGGACAGACGGCCTTACAAATTGCATTTATTTTAATTATGCCTGGAATGATTTTCAAAAATGTATTTATGTATTCTAAATTAAATTTAAGATGTTTAGTGTCAGAGTTCACAGGAGCTATGAATTATTAATTGTTCAACACTTTATTAACCTCCTAGAGAAACTCCAGTGGGAAAATGTAATCCATGCATTGCATGCAAGGAGGCCTTCCCAGACTGAGCCCCCTCCTTCCTGTCCCCCTCCTCCCCCGCCACCTTGCCTCCTTCCCCTCCCCACAGCACCTGTATATATGTTTGTACATATTTATTACTCTTTATTTTACTTGTACACTTTTACTTTTCTATTTATTTTATTTCGTTAATATGTTTTGTTTTGTTGTCTGTCTCCCCCTTCTAGACTGTGAGCCCACTGTTGGGCAGGGACTGTCTCTGTATGTTGCCAACTTGTACTTCCCAAGCATTTAGTACAGTGCTCTGCACACAATAAATGCTCAATAAATATGAATGAATGAATGAAGAGGTACAGTTGAAAAATTAGTGCTCTTTCTTTCATTAAGAGGGTGAGTGGATGTGCTTTTGATTATGGCAAGCACCTGTCTTCCAATCACACTGGCAGAATTTTGCAGGGTACATAATATCATGAAATGCTGAATTATGAAATATTGTTTGTGCATTCATGGCCTCAAGTAACACCCTACTGTCTGCATCTGATTGTACTGTGTGAAGTGTAGATAATCAAAATGAAGTGAAAAAAAGATGCCTTGGCAAATCATGTGTTATGCTTGGCTCTTGTAGACATGGCATGCTGGCTTTTCCTCACTAGATTTCCTGGGTAATAATATAATAATAATTCTGGTATTTGTTAAGCACTTACTGTGTGCCTGGTGCTGGACACAGTTCCTATCCCACATGAGGCTTACAATCTCAATCCCTATTTAAAGATGAGGAAACAGGGGCAAAGAAAAGTGAAGTGACTCACCCAGGGTCACACAACAGACAAGTGGCAGAGCCAGGATTAGAACTCACAGCTTTCTGACTCCCAATCCCAGGGATTGACCCTGAGGCACCAGGGTCAATCGACCAGTGGTATTGTTTGGATGCTACTGTGTGCAGAATAGTGTATTAAAGCTTGGGATAGCACAATACAGTTGTTAGACACGATTCCTGTCCTCAATCTAGCAAGATAGACAGACATGAAAATAAATTACAGGTAGGGGAAGCAACAGAGTATAAAAATATGTACATATATTCTGTGGAGGTGGGCAGAATACCAGAATGCTTAGGGAGTAAGAAATCAAGTGCCTAAGAAACCCATTAGGGAGGGAAAATAAGGTGAGGAGCCGAGAAAAAAACAATAAGTGCCTCCCTCCTGGACCAGCCTCAGCCTCTGCTGACCTCTTCACATGGCTCACCTCAGCTTGATTCGGAATCTCGGGTTCTTTGCCCAGAGCTGAGAAGTAGGGGCTACTGGTATTTGATTTTTCATTTTCGTAGTGAGGAACAGCAACTGTCAGGAGTCAGATCAACACCTGAGGGAGATGGGGGTGTAGTTCAGGATCAGAGGGTCATATTTCCTAGCACAGTCACCTGTCCATCTCCCACTTTAGTCAAAGAATGGCAGAGCTAGTAATCTCTGTGGAGTTTTGTTTGCTTAGGAGTCAGAGGAGAAAAGGGTTTTTGTGAAGCCACCTAGACCCCAGCAAACAGGTAAAAATCTTCCCAACACTAGTCTTCAGGGAGGGTTGTTACAGATGAGTCTATTCTCCTAGTCATCACCTACCACTTCAAAAGATTCTCAGTCAGACACAGGCTTGAAAGTCGAAGGTTCTGGGGCACCTTTTTTTTGTAGGAAAAAGAAAACCTCACTATATAGGGGACAGAAACATAGTGAAAGTAGACCATGCCATTGAAAACTCAGGGACACAGAAATAAGAAATTGTTCCTTTTACAGAACAGTCAGGCTTCTATTTCCTTCCTAGACAACAGGACCAAGGAACAGAGAGCAAATTTGTGCCAAGAATGATTTTTAATTAGTTTTATTAATTACTGGCCTCAAGTCAGAAAGCAGTCTCTCTAAAAGTCAGAAGCAAATGGAGGTAGTTGCTCAGCTTAGTTGAATGGAACAGTGTGAATTCAATCCTGAAAGGTTAGTTTTCATAATTAAAATGAGAAAAATCTAACACGAATGGGCTGCAGATGAATTTCTCTGTTTGAAAAGAAGCACTGACTAAATTTTTCTATAAATTCTGAATGTCTCTAAGCCACAAAACTGACAATATTTCTGTGGGAAATGATCTGTAAATCAAACTGAACTACCTCATTTGTCCATTTAATACTAGAAGTGGCACATGGTACAGTATTTTGTCCTAAAATGATCTCACATCTCAGAAATGTCACTGCTTTGTTGGGAGGTTACCTTTTGAATGGGATCATCTTTAAGATGCTGATTCTCTAGCTGGTGGTGATGTGGAAAACTGGGCTGGGTAACCACTGGGGGTTAAGTAGGTGAATAAAGGGCATTGTTCTTTTACACTGAGTGTAAGCTCTTTGTGGGCAGAAAAAAATACCACTTCTGTTATGTTGTACTCTCCCAAGAGCTTAGAACACTGTTTCGCATACAGTAAGTGCTCAATAAATACCAATGATTGATTGGTCCTGTGCTGTGCTCTTCTCATTGGCTTCCAAGGCCAGGTTACCTGAGACGGAGGCAAGAAAGCAATGTGGCCTAATGGAACGAGTGGAAGATTCTGAGTCAGGAAACCAGGGTTGTAATTCCAGCTTCACCACTTACCAGCACTATGATCTGGGGGAAGTTATTTGATGCCTCTGAGCTACTTTCCCTCTCTCTTAGACTGTGAGCCCCATGTGGGACAGAGACTGTGTCCAATCTGATTACCTTGTATCTGCACCAGTTCTTGGCAGAGAGTAACTGCTTATTAAAAACATGGCTATTATTATTATTAGGAAGCATGGCCTTCGACAGAGCAGAGCTGACTATTGCAGCCTCTGCTCACAACCTTTTTCTTGCAACTAGCTGCTCCATGAGGCTGCTTGCCCTGTGATCACATCTTTTGTCAGCTCTCAGGAAGATCCCAGGAGTGAGTGGAAGGCTGGTGGCCAGTGCGGCCAATTGTTCTGGATCTTTTCTTCTGGTGTTTGTTGTGTGTTTATTTTTTAAATGGTATTTGTTTAGCACTTACTATGTGTCAAACACTGTTTCAAGTGCTAGGGCTAGGAATAATAATAATGGCATTTATTAAGTGCTTACTATGTGCAAAGCACTGTTCTAAGTGCTGATAATAATGATAGCATTTATTAAGCACTTACTGTGTGCAAAGCACCATTCTAAGCGCTGGGGAGGTTACAAGGTGATCAGGTTGTCCCACGGGGGGCTCACAGTCTTCATCCCCATTTTACAGATGAGGGAACTGAGGCCCAGAGAAGTGAAGTGACTTGTCCAAAGTCACACAGCTGGCAATTGGCAGAGCCGGGATTTGAACCCCTGACCTCGGACTCCAAAGCCTGTGCTCTTTCCACTGAGCCACGCTGCTTGACATAGTCCCTGTCCCACATGGGACTCACAATCTAAGCAGCAGGGAGAACAGGTATTCTCATTTTACACTTGAGGAAACTGAGGGACAGAAAAGTTAAGTGATCTGCCCAAGGTCACGTAGCAAGTAGTGGGCAGAGACAGGATTAGAACTCAGGTCCTCTGACTCCTGAACTCATGCTCTCTCAACTAGGCAATGCTATGTGCCAGGCAGACACTGTACTAAGCACTGCACTAAGTTGGACACACAGTCCCTGTCCCACAAGGTACTCACAGTCCTAATCCCCATTTTACAGATCACACAATAGGTCACACAATAGACAAATGGCAGAACTGGGATTAGAACCTCGATCCTTCAAACTCCCTGGCCTATGCTCTAACCATTAGACCATGGTCCTCAGTTGTGTGGGGGAGGGGGAATTTAAAGACAGAACATCTGCTTTTTGAGCCCCCTCTAGTTTCCCTTAACTAACAGGCCTCGCTCCCCACCCAGGAAAGAAATTCTCCCCTCTACATCTAAGAGCGTGAGTTGCTAGCCATTTGTCTCTTCAACATGAGAGTCAACCTTAGTGCACCTCGTAAATATCATCATTTGCTTATCAACCTGCCTCTTCCCTCTTGTTTGCCTAAGAGCCTATACATTTTCAGATGGGAAAAGTGAACACTCTACTTTAGGGCTTTATTTTCCCACAGAGTAGGCTGTAATTTCTTTAATGGTTTTGGAATTGTGTAGAATCCTCCCATTGACTTGCACAGGATGAAAATTTACCCTCTTATTTGAAACTACTTTGAGTTCATCAGATGAAAGGTGACAAACAGTATTATTATTTTTCTAGTTATTATTGTTATTCTCCTGTAGAGTTAAAGACGATGAGAATCTGGTCTATCTCTTCTTTAAAGCTCGTAACAAATCCGTGAGGAAGGGAGGGAGTAGATGTTCCTATTCCCACCATTTCCTCAGTGGCACTACAATTAATAGGACCTGCCCACTACCTGCCTGACAGGGATCTTAGTGAGGATTAATTAGATTAACATCTCTGAAATGACTTGACTTTCTCAGAGATACACGGTATGTAAATATAAGGTATTATTATTATGATGTTGTTATAATTGTGTGGAATTCTCCCATAAAGTTACACAAGATGAGATCCTGGACAATTATTTGTAAAGCACTTCGAGCTTCTTGCATGAAAGACATAACATATGCTGTTAACATCATTACTGTGTTTATTTCTAACATTTATTATTACTGGAGACTAAGCTTCCTTTCAAAACCCATCTCCAGATCTCCACACTTCTTTGACACTTCCCAATAGACCAGGTTTCTCAAAACATTTTTCCTGTTAAAAAGCAGAGCTGCTCTTGGCAGGGCATAAGATTGGATTTGGGAACCTTGGAATAACTATTATGAATACTGGAATGAAAGTCTTGAATTTGATTCAGTGTTGGGGCTAGATTTGGGGAGTTTGGGGGCTGTTCAGCTTTCTGGAACCATTGGATTGAGCTTCCATATCCTCCAATCTTGAAGATGGTTGAACACACAGCCAGAAATTCATGATAGCAACAGAGAACTGAACAAGGTCACATAATTCAAGTTACCCAGGCAGCCCCCCTGACCCAACGATGCAACAGCAGATGGAGTAGACCGTCAAATCAAGAAGACCAGCATGTTCTTTGAGGAACAGTCCAACAGAGAGTGATAGGAGTGTAGTAGGCTCTAGACCAAACAAAGTCCACAGATTTGTAGTGCTGTCCAACTGTCTCTCCAAGGATGAGACCTGGACTCCCCACATCTGACTCCTTGAACAGTTCCATCAGTCTCAAGCATAGACTTTACTCAACATTGAGTCTGGAAAGGGTTTTAAGTACAGAAAAACAAAGGCTCAGACAATGCCGCCTCCCAGCTGAAAATTGGAAGTCAACTGCTGAGAGTAGACCAGCGGGGCAACTACAGTGAAGAAAGAAAAACCTCTTTTGGATCAGAAACTTGGTAAGGATCATAAGACATGGAGGTGAGAGTGAAATAGCACCGGACATTGAAAACAAAAAAAATATGACAGCACAGCAAGGAACAATCTTTGTGTGCGCACAACTCAAGGGTGGCCCCATTCTGACCTTTTCAGCCAGTCACATCCGCATGAGGATCTCATTACTACTGGCATTTCCAAGTGTAAAGGACTCCTCAGATGAGGCATTATAGGAGGATATTCATGATCCTAAAGAATTGCACCTTTAGGAGGAAATGTCTTTTTTTGTGGATTTTTTTAAAATTGAAAATACCCCAAACTAACTTTTCTGCTTGATTTAACTGTCTCAGGCAGAGCTTCGCCCCCCACCCCATATTTTGTTGCAGAGTTCTGCTGTGGTATTAATGGGCTCTCAATGATGTTTGCAGCTGTAACCAAGGTTCTTTACTTTAAATACCCCTTCAAATATTTTGCTTTTTCTTCAGTTCCTTCCACCAAGGGGCAGATCAGGCTTTTACCCTCTTTCTTGCATCATTTAGGACTGTAACCCACTGATTATTTGCCTTTTTACCTTTCGGTAGTCATGGCTTTCTATTAAATAGAGCAGAACCCAGAGCTAGTTTAACAAAGTTCAAATTCTCATTTGATGAACCAACCATCCTGCAAACTTTTCCCACCTATTCAGTCTTTGGCCTAATCATCATCATCATAATGTGGTATTTATTAAGAGCTTACTATGTACCAGGCTGGGAAAGATACAAGATAATCAGGTTGCACAGAGTCCTCAGCCAAAAGGAATTCACAGTCTAAGTAGGAGGGAATCTTTATTTTACAGATGAGAAAACTGAGGCACAGAGAAGTTAAGTGTCTTGGCCAAGGGTGCATAGCAGGCAAGTGGTGGAGCCGGAATTAGAACCCACATCCTCTGACTGCCAAGTGTGTGCTCTTTCCACTGGGGCACACTGGTTCCCAAATGCATCAATTCACAATATTTACTGACAATGTACTGTGAGTAGAGAACTATACTAAGCACTTGGGTAAGTATAACAGAGTACACAGACACAGTCCCTGCCTTCAAGGAGCTGGCAATGGTTAAATAAACTTACAATGAGTAGAGTAGGTATCGTAACTCCTTCTTAATCTGTAGACTGTAAACTCTTTGTGAGCAAGGATCATGTCTTCAGGCTCAATTGTACTTTTCCAAGAACTCAGTACAGTGCCTGCACATAGTAAGTGCTCAATAAATATCACTGACTGATTTCCATGAAAGAGTTGGTTCCACATTAGGGCTTTGTGGGTGGGGCTGATCTGGTCCCATGAGTGTAAGCATCTGATCCTAATCTCCCTTTAAATCTCAGCCTGGCTCCATTTGTGGGAATGCAGTCCATAGGGCACAGACATGAGAGTCAGAAGGTCATGGGTTCTAATCCTCAATCCGCCACTTGTCTGCTGTGTGATCTTGGGCAAGTCACTTTTGGGATTCAGTTATCTCCTCTGTAAAATGGGAATTGAGATTGTGAACCTCACATGGGACAGGGACTGTGTCCAACCCCATTTGCTTGTATCCACCCCAGCTCTTAGTACAGTGCCTGGCACATAGTAAGAACTTAAATAGCACTATTATAATTATTATTACCATAGGACTGTAGAGTTAGATATTGCTTATCAAGAATCTCCCAGAAATTTGGCTGTAGCTGCAAATAATGGAGAAAATAAAAAGAAGGCATTCAGGGCTCAAATGGATATTTCCTGTAAAACGTGCAATGGTATTTCATTCGAAGCCACAGGTTGCAGCTGGTCTATCCCTTGCTGTATGCTGCTAAATGCTCAGACGTACTTTATTATCAGAATCGAACAAGCCTGGGCTAATGGGTGCAGTATAAAGAGACCTAGGGAGGCATAGTTCCTCATCCTCCAGCCTTTCTTTCCAGTTTTTCTGCTGTTGCTCTCTGGATAATTGCAGTTTAATTGGGTGACGTGAAATGAAAACTGTGTCCACATTATCCAGGATTATCTCTTTTTCCTGAAGTCTGCCACCCATTGAAAGGAAGCCATTTATCAGACCAAGGAGCTCTGCTCACTTGCTTTTACAACCGGGGAAGAGTATGAGAGCAGGCTAGAGAGGGGAGAATGGGGCCTGACAGATAAGAAAAATTATTTCAGTTGTTTATCGGGAGGAAAGTTTAGCTGATTCCCAACAAAATGATATGGAGGCTTGGAAGGGCAAGTCATGAGTAATGAACATTGACCAAGTTTACTTCCTCAACTTGATGAGTTCCAGCACTGCTTCCCTTTTGTGTGGGCACAGATCAACTTTAAAAGCTTCTTTCAGGCCCCCTGAATGCACTTCATTTTACCAAAAAGAACTCTGTATTAATAGCTACAGAAAAGGAAGGTTGTTTAAAAAGGAAGGGTAGACAATCAGGACAAAATGAAGAGCTTTCAGTTTCCATTATTTGCATGTCGCTCTATTCTTCTCATCTGTTTATACATTCTCAGCACAATGATGCCTCTTTGCAGTAATATGTTTCCCCTTTTACACTATTCATATTGAAAAAAGCCCTCACATCATGACCATGGCAATAAATACCATAGAAATGTGGGTATAATGTCAATTTGCATTCTGTGAGAAGATCAAGGTAAACCTAAAGGCCAAAAGAATATTCTGCTAATGCTCATTCATCATTCTCCAGATACAGGTAAAAGGAGGACCTTGTCACTACACTGCAAATCTTTTCTTTTGCTATTGCAGCCGTGTGAATATTTTAGCCTAATGCACTGATTGTTAAATAGAAAGAGCAGTCTTTGAAATTGTCTATAGCACTCAAATCCCTAGCTATACACGGCCTGGGCAGGAGTGGTTTCTATTCAGAAAGAAATAGAAGGCTTTAGTTCAGTAAGCACAATATGTATGAAGGTTACTGAGGATATTGTGTTTTTAAATGAAAGTTTGAGAAGAAAAAAACTCATTATTTGTAATAGCTACTGTAAATACAGAGTAAATACCTGGTTTGCAGGCTTGCACTGTGTCAGTAGTCTTCACACTCCGAGTTATTGAAGTGAGAATATCCTCAATGTGCAAGTTGAGAGATTAAAAGCTTTCCATATTGTCTATTTAAAAAAATTAATCACATATCTTAAATTATTCAAGGAACACACATATGCATTGCTTATGAGGGGCCATCAGACTTTTACTTCGATGTTGCTCTTAAGGAGAAGCAGTGTGGTCTGGTGGATAGAACACGGGCCTGGGGGTCAGAAGGACCTGGATTCTAATCCCATCTTTGCCACCTGCTATGTGACTTTAGGTAAGTCACTTCACTTCTCTGTGCCTCAGTTACCTCATCTGTAAAATAGGGGTTGAGACTGTGAGCCCCATTTGGGCCAGGGACTGTGTCTAACCTGATTATATTTTATCTAACTTAGTGCTTAGTACAGTGCCTTAACACAAAGTAAGCGCTTAACAAATACTGTAAGAAAAATGATAATAATAATAATGGCATTTATTGAGCGCTAACTTTGTGCAAAGCACTGTTCTAAGCCCTGGGGAGGTAAGAAGATGATCAGGTTGTCTCACGGGGGCTCACAGTCTTAATCCCCATTTTACAGATGAGGTAACTGAGTCACAGAGAAGTTAAGTGACTTGCCCAAAGTCACACAGCTGACAATTGGTGGAGACAGGATTTGAACCCATGACCTCTGACACCAAAGCCCAGGCTCTTTCCACTGAGACACACTGCTTCCCCATCACACTGCAATGAAGCTAAGCTTAGAAAAAAAAAAACACATTGTGTGTGTAAAGCATTTTACGGTTATATAGTGATCAGGGGTTTCCTACAAAAAAGGTCCACTTCCAGGAATCATGGCCCTCTCAAGATGTTTAGCAAAGTTGTTTTTACTTGATTAGCTAGCACTCATGACATACTAAGCCAGGAGAGCCTAACCCACTGTTGGAAGTAACCATCATGCTTCTAGGCTTAAATAAATTGAAGAGCAGCAGCCTACTGCACTTCACTCTTGCTGCCAATTTAAAAAAAAGGAACAGTAATAATAATAATAATGATGGCATTTATTAAGTGCTTACTATGTGCAAAACACTGTTCTAAGCTCTGGGGAGGTTACAAGGTCATCAGGTTGTCCCACGGGGTGCTCACAGTCTTCACCCCCATTTTACAGATGAGGTAACAGGCACAGAGAAGTTAAGTGACTTGCCCAAAATCACACAGCTGACAATTGGCAGAGTCGAGATTTGAACCCATGACCTCTGACTCCAAAGCCCAGGCTCTTTCCATTAAGCCACACAGCTTCTCTAATTAATCATATTTATTGTGTACTTACTTTGTATAGAGCACAGTACTAAGCAGTTAGGAAAGTACAGTATAACAAAGTTGATAGGCATTTTTCCTGCCCATATGAGCTTACAGTCTAGAGGAGCTTACTTTATAAAACAGCATCTTCCCAAAAGGCTCTTTTTCTAGCTTCAGTGTTTGCTTTCCTAGTGCAACTAGGCTGATCTAAGCACTTATCATATCCACCTTAACTACTCCCTCAGCTTCCTCACTGACCTGCCTGTCTCCTGTTTTTTCCCTTCTCTCCCCCACCAAACCTTACTTGGACTCTGCTGCCCAAATGGTTTTTCTAAAATTCAATCAATCCATGTCTCCTCTTGCCTCAAAAATCTCCAGTGGTTGCAGATCCACCTCCACATCAACCAGAAATTCCTTACTTAAAAACACTCAATGACCTTGCCCCCCTCCTCTCATACCTCACTGATCTCCTATTACAAGCCCACACACTTTGCTCCTCTAATGCCTACCTACTCACTGTATCTCGATCTCATCTCTCTTGCCACTGACCCCTTGCCCACATCCTGCCTGTGGTCTGGAACTCCCTCCCTCTTCATTTCTGACAGGGGATGACTCTCTCTATCTTCAAAACCTTATTAAAATCACATCTCCTCCAAGAGACACCTCGTTGTGGGCAGGGAATGTGTCTGTTTACTGTTATACTGTACTCTCCCAAGTGCTTAGTACAGTGCTCTGCACATAGTAAGTGCTCAATAAATGATTGAATACTAAGGCCTCATTTCCTGTACTCCCTTGCACATGTACTTGGATCTACCTTCAGCATTTGATATCCACCCAACCCTCAGCACTTGTGTATATATCCGTAATTTATATTAATATCGGTCTCTCCTTCTTGACTGGAAGCTCCCCTGATGGGCAGGGAACATGCCTTTCAACTCTGCTATATTATATTCTCCCAAGCACTTAGTACAGGGCTCTGTACACAGTAAGCACTCAGTACCATTCATTGATAGTACGTTTTGCATAGAGATCAATATGTGATTAGGTACTTCCCAAGTACTTAGTACAGTGCTCTGCACACAGTAAGCGCTCAAATATGATTGAATGAATGAACATGTTCAAACATTTACCATAAATTGACTAGGTCCTGTAAGTAAGAGGAAACTGAAGCATGGAAATTAGGAGAGTCTTTTGGGAGATCCATTAACCCTTTTAGTTTTCCGTTCCTCAAACTGAGCCTAATCTGATTATCCTGAATCCCTGCTGTTTTTTTTAGCACCATGCTGTGACATTTAATAGAATAATTATTAATATTACTGTTGAATGAGGTGCAGTTAGTCACTGGAGCTGTCACACAATGACCAAATGTGACAGAAATAGTGATCGAAATTTGCCTCCACCAATATGCCCATCAGTATGGAATTAAACACTGTTTCTTTGCTATTATTTTCATTCACTGCCTGCACAGAGTTACAATTTACTACTATTGGTTTCTAGTGCTAACAATATTTATTATGAGTCACTTTTGAAAGAAGAGTAACAGTATTGCCTAGAAGAAAGAGCACAGGTCTTGGAGTCAAAGGACGAGGTTCCAATCCCAGCTCTGCCACCTGTCTGCTGTGTGACCTAGAGAAAGTCACTTAACTTCTCTGTGCCTCAGTTACCTCATCTGGAAAATGAGGATTAAGATTGTGAGCCTCATGCGGGGCAGGGATTGTGTTCAAACTGACTAACTGTATGTACCCAAGAGCTTAGTACAATCCTGGCACATATTGAGCACTCAATACCATTAAAAAAAACCCGAAAACTTTATAAAGAAGAAAATTCACACATGATCTTTGCCAAAACAGCCAAACAAAATCATTAACTGTAATTTGGGCAAGATGACTTTGACAGAGAGCTATTCTGGAGGAATAAACAAAGAAGAACACACTAGGAAAGTATAATTTTAGCAATTCCATCTCTTTACATTACCAGGGAGTTTTCTCATCCCATTCCTAAGGTGGAGGGTGGGAGGACGATCTGAAGAGCCCAAATACCATATTTACAGTTTTGAAAGAGACACTTCATGAAACAAGTGAAGTGAAACTGAGTAAAAAGAGACCTATGGAAGACGGGTTGTGGGTGTAGGTGTTTTTGAAGGCATGTGTGGGTGTACATGGTTGTGTGTGGAAGTAAATTATGTATTAGTGTATACTGAAATGGCTAGGTTGTGGTGAGGAGCAGACAGGCATAAACTACTGTAGAGATATCAATACAAGCTCCAGGGAGAAGGAACCAGAAGCTCACTGGGCCTCAAGGCACTGGCTAGCAATAGCCGGAGCCTTGAATGACAACATAGTCCCCAGTTCTTGCCCATCCCCATAGTCTCATGCCCTGCCTGAGCAGCCAGATAGGTATCCCAACCCAGCACAGATGACCCTCATCCCAGCCTCCCTACCCAAGATATTCTGTCCCTTCCCCCAACACAGGATCCAGCTGGCTCACTCTCAGTGTTCAAGAGGGTATAGGGGACTAAGCATTTTTGAAACCCTCTGCCACCCCACCCAAGTCACATATAGTCAAATCCACACACTGAGGGACACATGCACACACTCTCAGCTCCCTATCCATCTATCTCAAGGCACCCACTGAAATGCACTTCTAGGATACTTCCCCCAAACACTTACCACAGTACATTGCACCCGGTAAGTGCTCAACAGATATTATTATTGCTACTTCTATAGCAAAAACCTGCATGAAAGAAAACTCAGGTTTTAATATTCATTGGACACTACACCTCTCATATTCTCTACACATAGAAAGTGTTCAATAAGTACCATTGAATGATTAACAAGCACAAACTTGCATAGCAATTAAATATTATCTAACATACTAGCCAAAATGCACAGTGAAAGCATTCTGGTAGACCTTAAGTATAGTCAAATTCCAGAAATGGAAACAAAGTATATTTTAAACCACCACTATTTCAATTTAACTTTCATCTAACTCAAAGCAAGAGCCTTATTTGACACTCACCTTTGTTTCAGAGGCTCCCACAGAGAATACAGTTCTTGCTCTCAGGGCCACTAGTAACCTTTCATTTAGAACTCTCTTGACTTAGTTCTAAGCTATCCCCCTTTTTTTCCCTCATTTGAGATTGGTTACAGCTGGGGGAAATTTATCCTTTCACAGGTTCCTTCTGTTATCTGTTCAACATCACCAGTCAAATGGCTATTAAAGAATCTCCCAGAAGAGCTGGAGAAGTAGAGCTCCAGTTATACTTTACTTTTGATGTGGAGGGCAGACCTTTTTTTGAGGGAGCTGTGGCCCTCAGTCAGCCTCACCTTCCCATCATGGAGTTTAGGACCCAGCTTTTTTTACTTCTGGGCTGGATGGGTGATATTAATAGAAGAGGAGAGGCTGGAGAAAACATGGCTGTTACCATGGAAACTGCTCTCTGAAGAGAAGCCCTACTTGGAGATAAGGTGTTCAAGAAAAATGGATCTTACAGTAATAGTATCCAAGTTCATTTAGTTCAGAATTTTAGTGTCTTCAGAGTTCACTTTTACTATCTTTGTGTCATTAAAATGGAAAGCACAAATGTGCAAATACTGTCTCTTTTGGTGTCATTTATTTTTACAGACTCTGTTTCCCTGAGAAATTCCAAGTGTGTGAGGACATCAACCAAACAACCCTTAAGAAGTGGATAAGAGATACTTTGTTGCTGCTCTTTTTCAGGTGATAGGACAGAGACAATAGGTCAAATGATTTGCCAAAAGTCACATGGTAGAGCCGAAACTAATCAGTCAACTGCTAATCCCACTGGTTCTTCCCCCAAAACACTTCCCAGATTCACCCTGTCCTCTCCACCCAATCAATTAATCAATCAATTTATTGAGCTCTTACTGTGTATGAAGCACTGTACTAAACACTTGGGAATATATAAAATATAGACACGTTCTATGCCCATAACAAGTAATCATAGTTTAAGTACTCATTAGTATCACTGTCACCCTATTGTCAGCTGCTTCATTCATCTCCCAGACTATGGCTAGCATCTCCCCAGCTCAGTCTATAATACATGCTGCTGCCTGGATTATCATCTTGAAACATCATTTAGTATGTAATTCTCCACAAGTGACTATATATCTTCCTGTGACTCAAGCAAACACTCCTTACAGTTGGTTTCAAGACTCTCTGCTAATTTTAGCCCGTGAGCCCCACATAGAATTTAGGATAATCAGCACACAATAAATGGAAGGAAAGGGACTGTGTCTAAACTGATTAGTCTCTATCCCAGCTCATTAGTTTGGGGACTTTTTTAATGGTATTTATTCAGCACTTACTATGTGCCAGACACTGTACTAAGCATTGGGATAGATGCAAGCTAATTAATTAATTAATTCTTTCATTCATTTATTCATTCAACAGTATTTATTAATACTAGCAATGATGGCATTTATGCTTGCTATGTGCAAAGCACTGTTCTAAGCACTGGCACTGTTCTAAGCGCTTAACAATAATAATAATAATAATGATGGCATTTATTAAACACTTACTATGTGCAAAGCACTGTTCTAAGCACTCGGGAGGTTACAAGGTGACCAGGTTGTCCCACGGCGGGGGCTCACAGTCTTAATCCCCATTTTGCAGATGAGGTAACTGAGGCACAGAGAAGTTAAGTGACTTGCCCAAAGTCACACAGCTGACAAGCGGCGGAGCCGGGATTTGAACCTCTGACCTCTGACTCCAAAGTCCATGCTCTTTCCACTGAGCCACACTGCTTCTCGAAAGCTTAAGCGCTTTCTGTGTGCAGGTCATTGTACTAAGCGCTTGGAAAGTATCAGGTTGGCCATAGTCCCTGTCCCTCACGGGGCTCAGAATCTTAATCCCCATTTTACAGATGATGTAAATTAGGCACAGAGAAGTGAAGTGACTTACCCAAGGACACACACAGCAGACAGGTGGTAGTGCCAGGATTAAAATCCAGATCCTTCTGACTCCCAGGCCTGTGCTTTATCCACTAGGCCACACTGGTTCTCGGTGTTTGGTTAGTAAAGTGTTTGACATAACTCCGCACCATTGGCCTTAAAGCTCTTAACCACCTTGCCCCCTCCTACTTCACCTTGCTGGTCTCCTACTACATCCCAGCCTGCACACTTCATTCCTCTGGTGCTAACCTTCTCACTGTACCTTGATCTCATCTATCTCGCCACCGACCTCTCGCCCAGATCGTACCTCTGGCCTGGAACACCCTCCCTCCTCATATCACACAGAGAATTGCTCTCCCCCACTTCAAAACCTTATTGAAGCCACATCTCCTCCAGGAAGGCTTCCCTGGCTGACCCCTCCTCTCCTCCCACTCTCTTCTGCACCACTCATCCTTCAGTGGTGCAGAAGCACTTGTGGAGTGGAGGTTGCGGGCTGGGCAGTAGAAGGAGAGAAGGGAGGTGAGGTAGGAGGGGGCGAGGTGATGGACAGCCTTGAAGCCCAGGGTGAGGAGTTTCTGCCTGATGCGCAGATTGATTGGTAGCCACTGGAGATTTTTGAGGAGGGGAGTAATATGCCCAGAGCGTTTCTGGACAAAGATAATCCGGGCAGCAGCATGAAGTATGGATTGAAGTGGAGAGAGACACGAGGATGGGAGATCAGAGAGAAGGCTGGTGCAGTAGTCCAGACGGGATAGGATGAGAGCTTGAATTAGCAGGGTAGCGGTTTGGATGGAGAGGAAAGGGCAGATCTTGGCAATGTTGCGGAGCTGAGACCGGCAGGTTTTGGTGACGGCTTGGATGTGAGGGGTGAATGAGAGAGCGGAGTCGAGGATGACACCAAGGTTGCGGGCTTGTGAGACGGGAAGGATGGTAGTGCCGTCAACAGAGATGGGAAAGTCAGGGAGAGGACAAGGTTTGGGAGGGAAGACAAGGAGCTCAGTCTTCGACATGTTGAGCTTTAGGTGGCGGGCGGACATCCAGATGGAGATGTCCTGAAGGCAGGAGGAGATGCGAGCCTGGAGGAGGGGGAGAGAGCAGGGGCAGAGATGTAGATCTGGGTGTCATCATTGGATTGTAAGCACCTTGAGGGCAGGAATCATGTGACCTTCTTCTATGATGCTCTCCCAAGTGCCTCAGTAGGTGGTCAGTACATACACTGATTGATTAATTGATAAAGGATTCCTAGATTACCCAAAATCCCAATCTATTGCTTGATCCAAAAAGCTGCACTGTCCCTCCAGTCACCATGGCTGAACTTTTGAAGTGGAGTCCTGAATATTTTAAGTGCTCATAGCACAGAGCCACATCAGAAATCATACTTCCTGGTCTTGGTCAACAAAGAAATAGTGGCAGCCTTTCCTCTTTTGTGAGAAGTTGTGTCATATAAATGTTAAGTAGAATTTCAATGGTAAACATTTGATTCAAAGTTGTCTGGATTCAATTTGTAATTTATACAGTGAAAGGGACCCATAAAAATAAATCTTTATTGATACGTGCCCATAAATCAAAATGTCTCCTTTAAGGGAAAACTCAAATCAAACAGTTTTTGCCACTGGGCAAATTCAGACAGAAGGATATGCTGACTAAATTCAGTGGTAAAACTGGGTAATGTTTGGCAGCACTATCAAATGTGAAAGTTCTGAGAGGTTGTCTTCTAGGTTCTCTTCATAAAGGCACATTTTCAAGAGGAAAGTATGAAGATCCACCAGAAACAGAGTGCTGCTTAGAAATCTAGACAGTGTCATAATGAGGAATATAAGAGAGTGGTAAAGGCCTCCACTGCTATTTCCTTAAAGGTGGAGGAAGGGCCAAGGAAAGTCATCTCCCTTCCCAAATGTCCCGAATGGTCACCTGAAACATCCAGGACCCCACTTCGATGCACCTTCCCATGAGTCCAAATTAGACAATAGAAGAAGTGAAGTGGTTGTTTGGATTAAGCATTAAACTGCCTAAGATTCGGAGGACCCAAAACAAATGGATTTGGGAGGAAAGAGCCCCATCATGTGAATCCTGGGAATACACTCTCTTCATTTCCAGGACTCCACCTTCACTGGCTCCAGGGGCTGATGATGATAATGATTTCCATCATCAACATCAATCAATCCACCAATCAATCATATTGATTGAGCAGTCACTGTAGAACACTGTACTAAGTGCTTGGGCGAGTGCTACATCAATCAATCAATTAATCATATTTATTGAGTGCTTATTGTGTGCAGAGCACTGTACTAAGTGTTTGGGAAAGTGTAATATAACCAATGTTCCCTGCCCACAAGGAATTCACAATCATGAATGATGTCACAACTGGCCTCCCAATTCCATGTTGGTCCTGGCTTCTCCAGGCATGAAGTACCAAACCTTTGCAAAGTATTCTGTGAAGTACCTCAAATACTTATCTATCTGGCTAAGAAGATCTGATAGATTCTCTCACTGTACAGAGTCTCTTTTAGGCTGTCTTCCAGAGATGCTCACTGAGTGCACACCCGAAAACATAATGCAGTCCAAGGGCTATTAAATTAATTACACCATTTATTATACACGGTACTGTTTACAAGGTAAAGTCATGAAACATGAAACATTAAAGAAACATAATTATACAGAAATAGATTGCATATATTTGGGTATCAACCAAGGGACACCTGATTAATAAGTTAGCTATAAATGGAAATGGGAAAGCTGTCATTGATACAGAAGTTAGATATGTTTATTCTTGAGGGGATAAGCTCCTGGAAGATAAACTTCTGAGCATCTCCTACTTGAAAAATGCTGAACCTATTAGAAGATGAGCCTGTTGGGTGATGTGAGAAAGTCACTTCACTTCTCTGTGCCTCATTTTCCTCATACATAAAATGGGAAATACCTTTTCTCCCTCCCGCTTAGATTGTGAGCCCCATGTGGGACAGAGATGTGTCTGATTTAATAGTATTGTATGTACCCCAAAGCTTAGCACAGTGCTTGGCACATCGAAAGCCCTTAACAAGCACCACAATTATCATTATTATTAAGAGTGAGCCTTCACTTGTCTTATCAGTGCTTCCATTTTCATTCTTGATTGTCTGTTCTGGGGGCGAGTAGGTGCCTTCAACCCACTGATGAATCACTCCAGTATATTTTTCATTTTTATGTGATCAAGTTCAGATGAAGGGACCTAATGAGGCAAATATAATCATGATCATATCATAATCATTACATAAAAGATTTACATGTCTTGTTATCCTTCTCATGGGATGATAGTTCTGTTGCTGATTAGAGTAAGGGAGGCATGCGTTCCTTATCCTTTGCCAAACTTCAATCAATCAATCAATGGTATTTATTGAGCACTGAGTGTGTACAGACCAATCAATGGTATTTATTGAGTGCTTACTCTGTGCAGAGCACTATACTAAGTGCTTGGGAGACACTAGTATAACAAAGTTGGTAGACAAAATAATGATAATAATGATAGCATTTATTAAGCACTTACTATGTGCAAAGCACTGTTCTAAGCATTGGAGAAGTTACAAGGTGATCAGGTTGTCCCACGGGGGGCTCACAGTCTTAATCCCCATCTTAGTGATGAGATAACTGAGGCACAGAGAAGTGAAGTGACTTGCCCAAAGTCACACAGCTGGCAATTGGCGGAGCCGGGATTTGAACCCATGACCTCTGACTCTAAAGCCCGTGCTCTTTCCACTAAGTCATGCGACATGTTCCCTACCCACAGTGAGCTAGGACTTGTGTGGATGACAGTAGCTGATTAACTTAATATTTAAGGGTTCACTTTCCCAGATTCCCAAAGCATACACCTCTTCTCCATTTTCAAAGAAACATTTTACACGTAGGCTTTCTCAAGCTAGCTGCCTGTGGCCTCTGTTCTTTAAAAATCCATTCAATCATATTTATTGAGTGCTTACTGTGTGCAGAGCACTGTACTAAGCGCTTGAAAAATGAATCTGGTCTCCAGTCAACCTTTGGTTGGGATCCCCTTCTCATTCCTCTAGACTGTCAGCTCGTTGTGGACAGGGATTATCACTCTTTATTGCTGTACTGTACTTTCCCAAGTGCTTAATAAAGTGCTCTGCACACAGTAAGCGCTTAATAAATATGATTGAATGAATGAATTAAATCAGTTTCTCCATCAAGACTCTAGGGGCCTCGTAGGAGATGGTGGACCTTCAATTATAGCCTGTGGAAAGGACATGAGGCCATGAAAACCTATGGAAAAACCCCAGGGATTTGTTCCCTTTCTCACCCAAAATAATCAAAAATCACTTGTCTCAACGAAATAGCTTGTATGGATTTTTGATGGATTTCATTTGTGTCCAATTTACAAATCTCCTAAATCATAGTAAAGGGTAAGATGCTCTACCAGACTGGAGAGCAACAAGGAGTCCTTCCTACTCTTCTTGAGAATTCACTGGCTCTTGTCTAAAACAATCAATCAGTGGTTTTTATTGAGCACTTACTGTGTGCAGAGGACTGTACTAAGTGGTTGGGAGAGTGCTTTATAACCAATATAACAGAGCTGGTAAACAAGTTGTCGGCCCACAAGGAGTCTACAGTCTAGAGGGGGAGACAGACATTAAAATAAAGTTCAAAAGCACTCTTCCCTGCTTACAGCAGCAGTTATGTGTCAACCTTCTCCTCTCTTATTGTGGGCAGGGAACATGTCTGCCAGTGCTGTTGTACTCTCCCAAGCGCTTAATACAATGCTCTGCACACATTAAGCGCTCAGCAAATACCACTGGTTGATTGACTGATTGATTCTGCACACAAAAAATGTTTAAATTTAAGACTTATATGGAGGCCCAGAGGCAGGCAATTGAGCCCGGTAAATTCTGGGATCCCTGCTCTCCAAATCTCCCTTACCATTCTAGCACAGAGCTGTAACGTCACAGCGTTAGGAAAGAGATTTCCTGTGCCCTAGTCTCCTCCAGGGTTACTGCCAGGAAAATTCAATAGACCGAGGGAAACCAGACCCCAAACTTGAGCTGACTCAGTCTGTGCAGAATTTTTTTTTTAAATGTTATTTGTTAAGTGTTTACTATGTGCCAGGTAAACCAAGCACTGGGGTAGAAACAAGCTAATCAGGTTGGACACATTCTATGCCCCACATGGGCTCATAGTTGAAGCAACTGAAGCAAAGAGAAGTAAAGGGACTTGTCCAAGGTCACACAGCAGACAAATGGAGAGCCGGGATTAGAACCCAGTTTCTTCTTACTCCAAAGCCCGTGCTCCATCCACTAGGCCACTTTGTTTTTCTTTGGAAGCAGGAAGTTGAAAGAGTATAGGTATTGTTCCTCCCCTAAAGTTGAGGACATGGGACCAACAGGACAGTGGGGAGCAGGATGCTGGGGTATATAATTTATGGGTGCCCAAAGCAGAATTATTATTATTATTATTATTAATGAAATTTGTAAAGCACTTTCTATGTTTCAAAAACTGTTCTAAGTGCTGAGATAGATACAAGTTATCTTATCTTATACAAGTTAAGTTGGACACAGTCTCTGTCCTGCATGGGGCTCACAGTCTAAGCAGGAGGGAGAGGAGTCCTTGTCCCTATTCCCCCATCATTTGTTCATATTAATGTCTGTCTCCCCTTCTGGACTGTGAGCTCATTTTGGCAGAGACTATGTATGTTTATTGGTGTATTGTGCTCTCCCAAGCACTTAATACAGTGCTCTGCACACAGTAAGTGCTCAATAATATGATTGAAAGATTGAACGAATTATTTTTTTCCATGGTATTTGTTAAGTGCTTACTATTCTAAGTGCTGGAGGCACTGTATTAAGCGCTCCCATTTCATTCCTCTACCGAGACTCTAGGAGCCTGGTTGGAGATGGTGGGCACTCAATGACAGCCTGTGGAAAACACATGAGGCCACAAAAACCTACAGAAAAATCCCAAGGATTTGCTCCGTTTTTCAATAGTTGCTCTCTCCACCTTGGAGGAGGGGAACCAGGTAATTCCTCTTCTGCCCGAAGTTTCTAGTCTGTTTACTCACTACGTGGAACCAAACCAAGGGAAAGAGGAAAATTTCATCCTCTTTGTCCTTTAAAACTGAAAAATGGAACCAGCATTCACTCTCAAAAGCAACACTTTTCCAGTAATTTGAAATTAGACGAGAAAGGTCAGGTTTCCCCCCACTTGGAATGGCTGTATAAGTTTCAGGGGGTATGGGTGGTTTTGTTTTTATAGTTTAGTCGTTTGGTTTCGGCTCGTAAGTTATATTATTAAAAATGTTTATAAATGTTTTGGGGGCCATAAAACTAGTAAAGTAATACCTGGTGTGGTTTTTCCCATAGGTTTGCCTTTGAAGTAGACTGCTGTGGTCTGGAGAATTGCAAGGTTATATTTATTCTATAATTTTAAAATATAAAAGTTAATAACTTAATAGTAGCAACTAGAACTATAATTTTAATTGTGAAACTGTTCTTCCTCTTGACATCACAATTCAATATCATTAGGGTTGAAAAATGAGGCCACAGAAAATGGGGCAGGTGCTGCAGTCATCTTTTCATGCTATTTTATAGCAAATTATTGGAGGCCCATTCCCTTTCTGTCCCCACAGCTCTCCTATCCCAAATGTTAGTGACCCACTGAAGCCAGGCAAAGAGTTTGGGATACAGAGTAACGTATCATTGGCATGTACTGTTGCTTGGCAAGAGCAGGATTCTTCTCCAGGAGTTGATGTCTTTTTATCCATCTCTAGCCTTGACAACTTCATTACCACAATCTGATCCCACCTTTCTCACCTTCATCTCCTCACCCCAGCAACTCTGTCTTCACCTCCCCACCTCACCCATCTTCACACCTTCACACCCCAGCAGGACTTCTCGATCTTCGACAAGACCAAAGTTATCATATTCCTTTTAATAATAATGATAATAATAATTGTGGTATTTGTTAAGCATTTACTATGAGCCAGACACTGGGGTAGAAACGAGGTAATTGGGTTGGACACAGTCTCTGTCCCACATAGGACTTCCAGTCTTAATCCCCATTTTACAGATGAGGTAACTGAGAAACAGACAAGTTAAGTGGCTTGCCCAAGGTCACACAGCAGACAAGTGGTGGAACAGGGATCTGTACCTTAAGAACCCCTTTTCTCACCAAGCTCTGACCCTCCATCATTCTCAATCCCCAAGCTATCCCTACCCACAAGGAATTTACAGTCTAGAGGGGGAAATAGATATTAAAATAAATTACAGATATGTACTTAAGTAATATTGTAAGCTCATTATAGGTAGGGAGCATGTTTACCAACTCTGTTGTACTCTCTCAAGTGCTTAGTACAG
This sequence comes from Tachyglossus aculeatus, assembly GCF_015852505.1. Lineage (NCBI taxonomy): Eukaryota > Metazoa > Chordata > Mammalia > Monotremata > Tachyglossidae > Tachyglossus > Tachyglossus aculeatus. The sequence continues at coordinate 24,163,974 of NC_052082.1, read as the reverse complement.
TCCTTTGCCTACAGCAACTACTTAGTATCATGGATGGCAATGATAAGTGTGGGCGTTGAGGATGCGGTGAATATCAAATGCTTAAGGGGTACGGAGCAGAATGCATGAGCGGCACAGAGGTCTTCAGTCTATAGCTTGTACAAAGGGTAATTAACTGTCCACTGATGGACTTTGGGTGGGTGTAGTCAAAAAGAAGACAGAGGCAGGGAGCAGAAATACCCTATGTGGACACATATGAAAATGTATCATTCTCGGAAGGGATATAGTCTCAGTAACCCATTCCTGATTCTCAATAACCCATCCCTCACCCTCCCTTCCAGAAAATGATTTCCAATCTGCACCCTCACATGCTGTAATGAAAGCATATTTCCTCTTGCTCTGTTCTCATTGGAATAAAAATCAACAAGTGACCGTTGTCTGGGGAAGATTCTCTCAGAGCAGCCTCCCTTTCCATTCCTGTTAGTCTCCAAGGGGTTCCTCCTCCCCAACCCACACTGCCCCAGCCTGGGAGGAAGGGGCCAGGGCCAGCCAGGAGAGGGATTCAGGAGTCTGAGCCACCATGCCACCATAAGTTGTTCAGAGCACCTGTTCAGACCACCTGTTCAGAGCACACACTCCATCCTTCCCACCAAGAACAGCCTCCCCACTCCTGCCTATCATGGTGGGGGGCCCGCTCTACATCACCCCAGCCACGATCTGGGAGTCATTAGTCACCAGCCCCTTAAAGCAGATAATTTTTGGTTAATAGCTATACATCCAGAGGAACTGGCAAGAGCGTAAAGGAGGGTGGGAAAGCAGCGGATATAAGGGTATAGTTCTGGATTGAACTAAAAAGAGTTAGGACACGAAGAGGGCTCTAAAAGTTCTCATTGCAGCATCAATTTTCTGACCATTTCTTGCTGCTTCCAAGGTTCTATTCCCTTTGTGGCAGTGGGAGCAGGAATAGGACCCAGAAACTTTGGGTTCTGATTTTGATTCTGACATAAATTCCCAATATGACTCTGGGAATTCACCCTTTTTTTCTGAAAAACTATGATACTGGTATACCGTGCCTATTTCCCTTGGGAAAGGCTTTAAAGGGAAGAAATGAAGACAAAGGGTTACTGAGCTCATGTCTCCAATTCAGGCTCCGAAGGACACAACAACACACCCTCCTGTGAGGTGGCAGATCGTATAGCTTCTCTTTGGCAACCCCTTGATACTCCCTGAAGACTAGGCTTTACTTCCACTTCCACTTCCACTTTCTAAGTCACCCAACCTGTGTGGCAGGGCAAAGACGCAGGTTCTTAAAATCCAGTGCAGGGAAGGCCAGCTCTGGGGCTTCCCAGAGAGCCAGTCAGGAAGCCTGCAGCGGGATCATGGCTGCTCCATTCTCCCTAATCCTTCTTTCCCCTCTCCTGGCTCCAGCTCAGCTCACACACCCTCAGGTGAGGAGACAGGATTCAAATTATGGACTGGTCGAGCCACTGTGGGCAGAGGTCACACTCTCCCTGCCCCCAGTAAAGCCGAGAACAACTCCAGAGATGATCACTCCCCAGCTTACTGACTGCCCGCTGCCATGGACTAGTTTTTACCATTACTGACGATGATGTGACATGCTGAAAAAAATAGCTTTCAATTCACCACTAGGCAGTTTGAACTCTGCTGTGGTGCTACATTTTGTAGTTCAATAAGAAATCCAAATTTACTGAACCCATGCTATAAGAGACTATTTTTTAAAAATGGTAAACTTGTCTACAGTGCTCTGCATACAGTAAGCACTCAATAAATTCAATTGACTGGCTGGCAGCCTATGTCTTTGGAGTCGAATGTGAAGCCACAACCCATCCCAGAGCCATAACCGCTGATGCAGGTCCTCTGAGCTCCATCTGGACCATCAGAGCATGAGGCATACAGGGAGGGAGGGAAGCCAGAGGAGTCAGTAGTTGGTATCCCATCTAGGATCCCCTGCCCATGGGAGCTCGTTCAGTGCTGGACCATTGCACTACTCTTTCCTTATCCTCTAATCCCCTCTCATTCATTCATTCATTCAATCATACTTATTGAGCGCTTACTGTGTGCAGAGCACTGGGAGAGTACCAAATACAAAATAGGACTCTCCTACGTATGCGTCATCTTTTCTCCCCTTTCTCTCTCTCTTCCCCTTTCTTTTCTCTCCTCTCTCTTTCTGTCTGCTTTCTCTTTCCCTCCCCTCTCCTTTCCCCACCATATGAATCAGTTGTTGCTATGCAGCAGCTGTTAGGTGCAAATGACATCATAACCTTGGGCCACAAGTAGAAAGATGTAAGACTGTCACATATCAGAAGAGTTCTTTGCACACCGGTTTCATCATTCGAGAAGCAGTGTGGCTCAATGGAAGGAGCCCAGGCTTTGGAGTCAGAGGTCATGAGTCCTAATCCCAGCTCTGCCACTTGTCAGCTGTGTGGCTTTGGGCAAAAGTCACTTATAAAAGTCACTTTGCTTCTCTTTGCCTCAGTTTACCTCATCTATAAAATGGGGATTAAGACTGTGAGCCCCACATGGGACAACCTGATCACCTTGTATCCCCCCCAGCACTTAGAACAGTGCTTTGCACATAGTAAGTGCTTAACAAATACCATTATTATTATTACTATGTTTGGCTCTTCTGCAGAAAAGTTTGCCAACCCCTGGTCTGGATATTTATTCATTCAATCATATTTATTGAGTGCTTATTGTGTGCAAAGCACTGTACTAAGTGCTTGGGAGAGTACAATATAACAACAAATGGACACATTCCTGCCCACAATGAGCTCACAGTCTAGAGAGGAGGTAATCAAATGACCTGGCTTCTCTTACAATAACCAGCCTCCTCAGTGGTCTTATTTCCAGCCTATCCTTCTTCATACTCCACACTGCTGCATGAATCATCTTCTTGCTGGGTCACCCAGTGCTTAGAACAGTGCTTGGCACATAGTAAGCACTTAACAAATGCCATCATTATTATTACTTACCTCTCAACTCCTCAGAAAACTCCAATGGCTACTTACCTCCCTTTGCATCAGGCAAAAAATTCTTAACCATTAGCTTTAAGGTTCTTTACCATCTCTCTCTATTCTAAATATCAGCTCTCTTCACCCGCTACTCACCAGTTCTGGCAGGGTTCTGTCCTGAAGTCCCATTGATGGGGTGTCTAGAAACACTGATTATCTGTGAGACCAAAGTGGTATTTTGGAAGTTGTCAAAAAAACACTAACTGAAAATGTTCCTCCGAGAGAAGCAGTGTGGCCTAGTGGATACAGCATGGGCCTAAGAGCCAGAAGAACCTAGGTTCTAATCCCAGCTCAGCCACTTCTCAGCTGTGTGACCTTGAACAAGTCACTTAATTTATCTGTGCCTCAGTTACCTCATCTGTAAAAAATGTAGACTAATACTGTGAGCCCCATGTGGGACATGGATAGCAGCTAGCCTGATTGGTTTGTCTTTATCCCAGCACAGTGCCTGACACTCAGTAAGTACTTAACAATTACCATTAAAAATGAAACAAAAATACCAATCTCCCACAAGCTCTTGGGACAGCGAATGCACATCCTACAACCATCTTGAAAAGGTGCAGTGGTGAATCTAGGATTGGCAGAGAGTAGCCCCCAGCCACTGAAAAGCTTTGGAAGAGCTACATCCCCTCCAAACCCTGGACAAATCCTTCCTCCATGATAAGGGCTCTGATTTAGGCATGATCTAAAGGAAAGATCACAGGACTGAGAGTCTGGTGACATAGATGCTAGTCCCAACTCCACCATTTGCCTACTCTGTGTTCTTCAGAAAAGTCATTTAGCTTCTTTGGGCCTCAGTTTCCTTATCTGTAAAATGGGGATGGAATAACCATACTCCCTCCCAGTTAGACTGCGAGTCCTATGTGGGACAGGGATTGCGTCCAATATGATTATGATAATTGTGATATTTATTAAGCAGTTACTAGTTGCCAGACACTGTACTAAGTGCTGGGGTGGATACAAGCAAACTTGGCTTGGGCACAGTCTGTCCCACATGGGACTCACAGTCTCATTTACATCTACCTAAATATGTAGATTAGTGTTTGGCTGTTATTCAGAATTTTCAAATATATAGTCTTCCTGGTGCCAAATCCAAATTTTCTATCTATTTTATTGAAGTTATCTTTAGATTTCTGGTCAGTCAAACCAATATCTAATGAGAATAAAAAAATCCAGAGTCCCACACATCCTACCTGTTTCTGCATTTGAAAGATGAGCTTTCATGTTTACTACTCTGGAAGTTTCGTGGCTAGGGGCAAAAAAACGGGGCCTGGAAGTGAAGTTTCCCAAAATCTGTAGACAGGCTGAATAGTTGAAATTCCTTGGGAGTAAATTTAATCATCGTTACCATGATTATGTGTGCAATACCATAAAATGATGTTTGGTTTGTTGACTCATATGCATATGTTCTGAAACCTGTGAAATATGATGCGATGGGAAAACAATTGATCGTAGTTTTTATAGGGCAATCTCATTTCACAGAGTTTCTTTATTGTTAAAAAAATTCTTAACACCTTCCATAATGGCTTAAGTGTTGAATCCCTGCAAATTAATGGTTTAAAGTATCAGTTCCTACCACAAACATAACTTGGCTGCACTACATATATTTTGGAAGTATAAATTTTACCATATTAAAGTTATGCAAGTTTTGATTGATGTTTGTGAAAGGGAAAGAGCATGTAGGAACCATAGATATGTTCCCTGCATCTTTGGAAATCGGATTCTCCATTCTGAGGTTATATAAATATGGTTTTCCCCCTTTACTTTTTCTGTCTAAATGCTTTCTTTCTCCATGTATTCAAACAAAATGCTTTGCTTGGAATATATCCAATTTATTTCACCTTTAAGTGGCAAATAAATCATTTATATGGCTGTTTATTGTCAATTTTTAAATCGTTATTTTCCAGTCTTGCTTTGCCAAATTTAATTGAATTTCCTGAATTGTGGCATTGTGGGGCTGAACAGTCACCCTACAATTCCCACACTGAATCAGCTCATTGTGGGCAGGGAATGTGCCTGTTTATTGTTATATTGTACTCTTTCAGGAGCTTAGTACAGTGCTCTGCACACAGTAAGCTCTCAATAAATGCAACTGACTGATTGACAGTCTGAGACCAGGTCTCCACAGCCAAAAACAAGGGGAAATTTTCCTGAGAGATATGTCCTACACTTTTGTTTCATTTTAGTTGTGGAGAGAGCTGGCTGCCATATGTATGGTTGCAATTAAATAACTCCTGTGTAAAATGATTTTTTTTCATTTTGGGGGTCTGATTTGAAATGTCCTCCTTAAAGTGGAGTATCACAACTAGCGAGAGGCTGACCTCACAGTCCAGCAAGAACAACTGATTCTTACGTTTCTTCGGGGCAGGTCTTTATTTCAACTCTCTACAACTGCCTTACAACCTGTAAGATGGGTTTGAGTCTTGATGCTATGTCAGTCCCATACCTGCCTCTTGCCACAGTTGGTTTTTTTTTATGGTATTTTTTAAATGGTCACTCTGTGCTAGGCATTGTACTAACTGCTGGGGTAGATACAAGATAATCAGGTTGGACGCAGACCCTGTACCACAGCGGGCTTACAGTCTCCCCATTTTATAGATGAGGTAACTGAGGCACAGAGATATGAAGTGACTTGCCCAAGGTCACACAGCAGGCAAGTGGAGTGAGGACTAGAACTCAGGTCTTTCTGCCTCCCGGTCCTATGCTCTATCCTCTAGGCAACACCACTTCTCACACTGTTAATGGAAGCAGGCAATGCTGGGGTTATCTTCAAGCCCAGCCCCAGATCTTTGACCTTACTAAAGAGGTTCTCAGACTGTTTCATCCCCTAGTCTTGTCCTCCTGCTTTCTCTACTCTGAATGAGCTTCAGGGCAGTGGTTATGGCTCCCGGCTTTAGTTCCTGTGCTCCTTCCTCCTACTCTCCTTTTCACTTTCCCTGCTCCTGCTCTATTTTCTGCCCCTTCTATGGTTCAGCCCTCAAGGCCAATCAGCATATAAATGTCAACTTTGAATCAACTGGAGTATTTGCCAAAAACAACTTCTACCACAGGAGTGACTACTTCCCAGAGGAGAATCTCTTGTTTTAATGGATTTTTTCCTCAAGGATGTAAGTAATAGGTCCAGGCAACCCTGTACTGATGATGGGGAGGTAATCAGGGGTGGAAATTTACCTAGTTACATGGGGAGGGTGTGTGTAGAGAATTGCTGGTCCCCTGCTCTAGTGTAACATTCCTGTGAGTAGCTGCTTCTTAAATGTTTCCCGAAAGGGAGTATGTATTGGAGCACTGTCAGTTGTATTCTCTCTACATTTCCTCTCCATCAACCTGCTTATCCAGTAGCTCAAGGAAGTCACTTTATGGGCAGAGGTAGAAGCCACCAGTTCCAGGGGAAACTATGAGGCGGGATGGAGGGAGAACTTGTTCTCCTTTATAAAGAGGAGAAGAGGGCTCACTCGCTATTTTGGTTTCCCACAGCAGTCTGAAAGATCCTGAGCAGCTTTCATTGCACTTTAGTTCAATTGTGTCTATCATTATCCATCATTTTCAGCAATAATAAAACCTGCTTGTTTGCAAACTCAGAGAAAATAGTTGTTTGGGGAATCAAAAAGCCTGAACTCTCCAATCCAACCCTTCTTCTGTCTAGCAGTGTGACCGATAGCAACCCACAGTAAGCTGGCTCTCCTTCTTCAAAAAAGGTAGTGGAAGTACATTGTATTTGCTCAGTTTGCAAGGGGATAGAGAGTGGACCCTGGTATTTTGTGCAGTGAGTAACAGCAAATTGGTTCTGCGAGAATGAAAAGGCATATCTTTCCTTTGCAGCACTGTGATGCCCAATATAGGTTTTGTTGTCTACAACCATTTCCCATTAGGAACATACAGGGGTTCATATAAGAGAATACCCCACAAAAGGAAAGAACCCAGCCATCACCCCAGTATAATTACCAATCCAAGAGGGAGATGGCATGTCAAATGGTCCACAACAACGCGATTGACTGGCTTGCCCATACACTGGTTTGGGGACTAGTGGATTCCGGAGCAAAGACCATGGTCTCCTGGGCCCTTTTGTTACCATTCCAACACTCATTGCCCCTCCCCAGTTCTGCCCTGAAGGTGGGCAAGGGTGTTCGGCGTGTTCCTGAGGTGTGTGTGCATATTTTAGGGAGTCTTCTGGTAGGAAATCTGCCCAGCTCTTGAAAAAGGGTCATGGCTGGGTCAGCTAATATGGCCTTCTTGGGCTGACTGGGGGATGTTTCCCTGCCCTTTCAATAAGGTCACTCTCACTGGCTTTCCTGGGGTTGATGGGATTATCTATTCATCATTGTTGTTGTTGTTGTTCCTGTTTTTGCACCACCTATTGTCCCTTCTCACATGTGCTGATAACTGCACAAACCCATCCTCTCTTCCCATTCTATTTTCTATTGTGTGACTCCTGGTACCTACTCAACTCATCTGTCCATTTCAGCCCACTAGCCCGGGACTCTTTATGGCTTTGTTCTGGCCTTAGTGACCTATCTCTTGCCACAACTCTTGGGAAACCATGAAGTCAGTTTTGGGCAGAATAGTTGGGAGACACTTAAAAGGAGGATAGAGCACAAAGGGAAAATAGGTGTGGTTGATGAAGAAAGATAAAATAGCTAAAAGTGCTAATCTTTGCTAAAAAAATGACTTTGGGGAATACTTGGAAAATATGCAGCCTGCATGCGCTCAATAGACATTTGTTGACTGACAATCTTCTAATAGTTGAAAATGACAAGAACTAAAGGAAGAAGGACAGAACCTCTGAAACAGTCAGGATCAGAGCTATTTAGGCTGTCAGAAAGCAGTGTGTCCCTACAGAAAGAACACAGGGCTTAGGAGTCAGGATGTGGGTTTTAATTCCATCTCTGCTACTTGTGGGGAAGAGTCACTTAACCTCTCTGTGCCTCGATTACCTCATTTGTAAAATGGGGATTAAATTCTCCTCCTTCCCACTTAGTCTGTGAGCCCCAAGTGGGATATGCACTGTGTTCAACCTGGTTATCTTGCATCAACCCCAGTGATGCCTGGCATATAGAATGCACTTAACAAGTACCATTAAAAAAAAAAATTGGTTCCCATCTCTGTCTCCCAATCTATTGCTCACATTCCTATTCCTGGCTGGAACTCTCTCCACATCCTCACGCCCGGCAAACTGCTTGCTCCATCTTTAAGGCCTCTGTGAAATCACAACTTTTCCAGGAGGACATCCCTGATTAATTTCACATCCTCTACTCTAATGCTAATTGATGATGATGATGGTATTTGTTAAGCGCTATGTGCCAAGCACTGTTCTAAGTGCTGGGGTAGATACAAGGTAATCAGGTTGTCCCATGTGGGGCTCACAGTCTCAATCCCCATTTTACAGATGAGTTAACTGAGGCACAGAGAAGTTAAGTGACTTGCCCAAGGTCACACAGCAGGCAAGCGGCAGAGCCAGGATTAGAACCCACGACTTCTCACTCTCAAGACCGTGCTCTTGCCACTAGGCCATGCTGCTTCTCACTTCAGCAATTCCATATCACCTAAGCACTTGGGAACTCACACACCCTCACAGTTCCTGTGTATACATCTTTATACCCTATTGCTTCCCTCTTTTATATAATTATCTCTCTCCACCAGATGATTATGCAACTCCTCCGGCTGCCTGAATCATCAGAGCTCCCAGATGCTTTCTCCTCTACAGGAGAACTACCCTGCATGCCTGATATCCTGTACCGGCTCTCCACTGCATCACTGAGGAGGTTTCATCCCGACGTGCCTTCCACATCCTGGTGAGAGAGGGAAAAGCAGTCTCAGCCTGGCACTGCCTCCACAAAACCTCAGGAAAACTGTGGCGGCTGCCACTGTAGCAGTCACTGTGACTGTGGAGTCTGAGCCCAGAAGAGCCTGACAATCTGTTCCCTACTGATCTGTGTTTTTTTCCTTTATGTTGTCTTGGTATTGTTGTTTCATCTCTCCTAATGTGTCTGTCCCCAGTACCCTTTCCCTTTTTATTTTAGATTGTAAGCCTTCCCCCTACAACCCTAGAGTCAGGAATCATGTCTAATTTCCACCTGTGTATTCATTTCCCATGCTTAGTACAGTGTTCTATGCACAGCAAACCCAGTAAGCCCTCAATAAATACTACTATTACTTATATTTCTATTACATACATGCACATAGTTTCTACCCGCATGGCAATGTGCTGAGTCTAAGGTATTTACTAAGGAATTTCTGTGTGCAGAGCACTGTACTGAGAGCTTGGGAGGGTACAATACATTAAAGTTGGTGACACTATCCCTGCCTTCATGGAGTTTGCAATCTAGTGAGTTTAGAGTCCTCCGGCTCCCACTATTTGTAAATAATTTTGATATGACTACATCCCCCATTGGACTGTAAGCTCCTTGAGAGGAGTGTGTCTTGCTTCTGTTGTACTCTCCCAAAACTTTCCCTCCACTGCAGCTCTGCTCACCAGGAGACCCCTACTCTCCCAACTAGAAAACCATGACTGCTGTGAAAACCTGAGTCAGCGGGGTTCAGTTTCTGACCCTCTGGGCCACCTAGTAATTTTTCAACGAATGCTCCCTTTGGATCAATCAAGCAGTAGCATTTATTGAGCTCTACTGAGTGTGGAACACTGTACTAAATGCTTGGGAGAGCACAGTAGAATTATTAGACATGATTCCTGCTCTCAAGGATCTTATAATCTAGCAAGGGAGGCATACGCTAAACTGTAACCTAGCTGAGGAATGAGTAACCAGCATGGCCCAAGAAGGAGCTGAGGCCCCAAACTGTTGGGGGCAATTCACTTAGACTCAGGCTCCTCTCTTCACAAAACCGTTCACTTCCAATTTGATGTTGAGGAAAATCTCAGATTTTGAGAAGGAGAAAGAAGAGGAGAAAATAGGAAGAGCAGGAGAAGAGGGAAGAGGAGAAAGAAAAGAAGCAGTGTGGTCTAATGGAAAGATCATGGGTTTAGGAGATAGAGGACCTGGGTTCTAATCCCAGTTCTGACAAGTGCTTGCTCTTTCTTGGGCAAGTCACTTAACTTCTCTGTGCCTCAGTTGCTTCAGCTATAAAATAGAAATTCAATCCTCCTCCCTCCTACATAGTCTGTGAGCCCAGTGTGGGACAGGGATGGTGGCCAACCTGATAAACTTGTATTTACCCTTGCACTTAGAACAGTGCTTGATATATAGTAAGCACTTGACAAATACCAAAAAAAATTTTTAAAAAATAGGAAGGATGAGGAAGAGGAAAAAGAGAAGGAGGGAAAGGTGCTTATTTGGAAGGAATTCACTGCTTTTCCCAAACTTCTAATGATAACTCCCAGCTTATGTCAAGTTCCTGGAGTCAGATTATTCAACTGACTGATCAATGACATTTCAAATTTTTCTAGAGTGCAGCCTGCTGCCATCTCCTACTCCCTTTCCAGAGCCTTAGAGACCAGGCAACCTGGCAGTGAGGCAGCTAGTAGCAGATCCAGGAAGCACCCAACTCTTGCCAAACTTCTAGATATCCTGGAACAAACAATGGGGATGCAGCAACTCAGAAAAACATCCAGTGGTCCAATCCAGTCCAGGCTTCAGAGTTCTATCTGGCTAAATCCCATAAAAGACAAGGGAATCAAACCTCCAACACCAGCTGATTAAGGCTTGATGGAACCTTAAGCCTTCAAGAAATTTATGTATTTTAAAATAATTTTTAGCCTGCCTATAGATTTGCTTCTTTTTAGGATGGCCAAGGTATCCCGGATCAGATGCATGAGGCCACAACATACAATTCTTCTCCATTTCCATTTCATCCTCCAGCTGCCTCATGCTATTAGTTCAAGAATTAGACATTTGTCAGTGAAGACATGCCAAAGAACACATCTGTCCATGCCCAGAATCTAAAAGGCCAGGCCCAAATAAACTGGCTTATGAGCCCAAAATCGGTATGATAGATATTGCCTGCCAGCCCAATTCCGTACTGTGTCCACTTGCCTGGTGATTGATATGTAGGGTGTTCTAAGGATCTGGGTTCTCTTTGCCTTAGGAATAGGGAAGAAGGAGGTATAAAGAGTGTCTGGGGGAGATGGGAAAGGCATGGGAAACATAAAATGGCCAGGGAAAAGTTTGTGAAAGGATCTTTAGACTGTATGCTTGTTGTGGGCAGGGACTGTGTCTATCGTTGCATTGTAGTCTCCCAAATGCTTAGTACACACTTATTGTTCACACAGTAAACTCTCAATAAATAAAGTTTGAATGAATGAATGAATAATCTATATTTATTACAAAAACTGGTCAGTTGTCCCAGCGGGTATCATAGGGAGATCACTGGTTGAGTACTCAGGTAATCTGGTCCCTGCAACCTCCTTTTTTTAATGGTATTTGTTTAGTGCTTACTACGTGCCAGGGACTGTTCTAAGTGCTGGAGTAGATAAAAGTTGATCAGCTTGGACGCAGTCCCTGTCCCACATAGGACTGACAGTCTTAATCCCCATTTTACAGATGAAGTAACTGAGGCATAGAGAGGTTAAGTACCTGCCCAAGGCCACACAGCAGACAAGGGTGGAGCTGGGATTAGAACCCAGGTCCTTCTGACTCCCAGGCTTGTGCTTTATCCACTAGGCCATGCTGTTTCCCTTTCTGCTGCTCATTCAGCACTGGTCACCTTTATTAATCAGTTAATCAATCAATGGTATTTACTGAACACTTGCTGCATGCAGGCCACTGTACTAAATGCTTGGGACATAGAGTACAATAGAGTTGGAAGACATATCCCTGACCATAAAGTTTGATGTTTTCAATTTATGACTAGCCAGAAACTATATAAGTTCTGTGAATTCCCAGAAAGAATCCTTACATATTTACCAACACGGAAAGTATATTACATCTGTTGTTTGCTCTTTGATTGCTACGAGAGTGGGTGACTTCTTAACAATTTCCAAAACAAACAAAAAACACCTAAAGTTGTAGCCAGGAACTAGTCGTTCCCCAAAGGTAAAAACATCCTGGTTTTAAAGTCTGAATCTTTCAAAAGTTATTTACTTAAAAAAAAACATGGTGTGGGTGGGGGATTGGCAAAGAAATACCTGGAATTCTTGAGTGTCATCAGGACCACCCTAAGGATAGATTTTACACAGGCTAAGGGAATGGGGAGAACAGGTACAATAATAATGATAATAATAATGATGGCATTTGTTAAGTGCTTACTCTGTGCGAAGCACTGTTTTAAGCGCTGGGGGGATACAAGGTGATCAGGTTGTCCCACATGGGGCTCAAAGTCTTAATCCCCATTTTACAGATGAGGGAACTGAGGCTCAGAGAAATTAGGTGACTTGCCCAAGGTCCCACAGCAGGCATGTGGCAGAACTGGGATTAGAACCCATGACCTCTGACTCCCAAGCCCGGGCGCTTTCCACTGAGCCATGCTGCTTCTCAATAACTATTATTATCATTATTATTATTATTATTATATTTGTTAAGTGCCTACTATGTGCCCAGCACTGTTCTAAGCACTGGGGTAGATGCAAAATAATCAGGTTGGATATGGTTCCTGTTTCACATGAGGCTCACAGTCTTAATCCCCATTTTACAGGTGAGGTAACAGAGGCCCAGAGAAGCTAAGTGACTTGCCCAAGGTCACATAGCAGACAAGTCACAGAGCTGGGATTAGAACCCAGATCCTCTGACTCCCAAGCCAATGCTCTTGCCACTAGGCCATGCTGCTTCTCCTATCTTATCCCCATTTTAAAGATGAAGGAACTGAGAGGCACTTGCCCAAGGTGATGCAAATAGTGGACTCAGGATTAGAACTCAGGTTTCCTTGACTCCCAGTCCTGTGTTCTTTCCACCAGGCCATACCGCTTTTCCTCCCTCAAAAATCCCCATGCAATCACCAGACTCGGGGAGTGATATACAAATCCATTGGCAGGGAGAGGAACTTTGATTTGAGAAAGTCTTTGCCAGGGATGGAAAACCAGAGCAGAGGAGCCAGGGCTGAAGGGCAATGACAATTTTGTGGCATGTGCCTGCTGTCACTCTCTTCTGCCTGTCCAAGGTCAGACTTCTGTCCCTTGCCTCAGCATCAAATGACAAAAATCTAATTTAAAATAAAGAGCTTAGTGTTTGCTAATATTGCAAATCATAAAGCTACAACTCAGCCATAGATGGTCCTGGGCTTATTATGAATTCTACATCTAACTTGAAAGTCAAATACTCTCTCCAACACAATATTTGAGAACACTCCGCTCACTCAAAGATTGCATTTTGGCCTGAGTGGCCAAGTAACTCCCTTAATTGTATCAGGAACTCCTGAGACAAGTGGGCTCTAATGAAACAAAGTGAAAAATCAAGTACATTTTTGCAAGAAAGAAAACTGATTCAGGATCTAGTTCCTGGCTTGACTTTTAACTTGCCTTACGGTCTTATCTCTGTGCCACTAATGAAAATCTTCAAGTGAAAATTTTTTCTAGACTTTACTTGGTAGCATAATATTCTTTATGCATAAAAATCATGAAGGGATACAAACTTTTAATTCTGAATCAAGGTAGGCTTTCATAACACAACAATTCCACAAATTCATTTTCTAAATGAATTCACATGGATCTGGGAGCCAAAATTACAAGTTGATTGGTGCAGAAATAGCTCAGAGAACAACTAAATGAGATTTAAACCCACACATATGAAGTCTGAGTGGGTACCCCAGTGGATTAAATGTGCGGTGGTGCCAAGCAAGAACTAGAGCTGTGGTGAAGCAAAGCCACAAAGAAACCATACAAAGACCATGTCTCCCACTTAAGAGTTAACAGAAGATCTATTGATGTCACTCCAAAGAATCCTTCAGTTTTGAAACATGTAAACAGAATTTCTCATGGGGGAACTCTCCGTGGCTTTCTTGACATCTATATTTAATTATACATAGTATGCAATAACACATAGTAAACATTACACAGTCTCAGTGTTACTGGGAAATGAGAAAGAAAAATGCTTGTTTTGAATAGCAATGATTGCAACTATATGCACTGTACAACAATAATAAGAAAATGCTTTTGTACTTCTGTCAGCATTTAAGTTGTTGTTTTTTCATTCATTTAAAGGCACTGACCTCTGGCATTTATGCGTGCTCCTATAATTTGTGTCTAAACAAGCTCTATGTAAAAAGAAAGTCAGAGAAATAACAAAGCTGAGCCACTCCTTGAAATTTCTTTATTTTTCTTAAATCTTCCAACATCAAAATAATTGCTAGTGATTGTCACTTTCTTTTGTTTCACTCATCTGCTTCTTTAGGAGGCTGAAATGGGTTAGTGAAATGGCTGTTTTGCCTGACAGCTTTCCTCCACACTGGGAAGCAGATGCTATGTACCTCAGGAGAGGCAGGGAACAATTTTCGGTCCCAAAAAAATCACTAGCAGGCCTATTTTGGCTCTGGGCAGACTAACAAGCACTGTGAAAATAATGAGGCCTAATGGAAAGAGCATAGTACTAGAACCTGGATTCTAATCCTAGCCTGCTGTATGATTTTTAACTTCTCTCACATGGGCAGGGAATGCATCTGTTATATTGTTATAGTGAACACTCCCAAGCACTTAGTACAGTGCTCTGCACACAGTACACAATAAATGTGATTGATTGAGACTACCTGAGTTTCTTCATTTGCAAAATGGGGATTCAAAACCCGTTCTCCTTCTTAGACTTTGAGCCCCAAAAGGGACATATACAGCGTTTGATCAGATTATCTTGAATCTAGTATAGTGCTTGGCACGTGGTAAGTGCTTAACAAATACCATTACTATTAAAAGCCACAACAAAGAGTGATGGAAACCAAACAATCCTTTTTGAGCAGTTTCTATGGTAGTTGTCATTGGGCCCTTCTTTGATGCCTTAACCAGGAAGTTCACTGGATCTCTAGGAGTATGTGGGAAACTGTCCATTCTCCAGGGGATCCCAGTCAACACAGAACCCAAGCTTCAGGCATACGAGAAGCAACATGGTCTAGTGGATAGTGAACAGGCCTGAGAGTCAGCCACTCGTCAGCTGTGTGACCTTGGGGCAGCTGCTTAACTGCTCTGTGCCTCAGTTACCTCATCTATAAAATGGGGATTAGGGTTCACAGTCTTAAGTGGGATAGCGGTACAGGAATTGTGTCCCACCTGATTATAATAATAATAGTGATTATCATTATTATGGCACTGTTAAGCACTTACGATGTGCCAAGCATTGTTCTAAGCACTGAACACTGTTCTATCTTGAATCTACCTGAGCACTCAGTACAATTCCTTGCCTGGGAGTCAGAAGGACCTGGATTCTAATTCCAGTTTCACCAAAGGTCTGCTGTATAACCTTGGGTAAGTCACTTTACTTTTCTGTACCTCAGTTACCTCATCTTTAAAATGGGGATAAGACTATGAACCCCATTTCAGGACAGGAACTGTGTCCACCCTGAGTAACGTGTATTTACCCCAGTGCTTTGAACAGTGCTTGGCACATAGTAAGTGCTTAAGTACTATTTTCATTATTATTATTATCAAATACCATTATTATTATCTTAAATAGTGATAGACGTTTATATTTACTGCTCCACTGGTGCTGATTCCAGGGTTAAACAGAGAGAGCACCTTCTAAATCTCAACATTAAAGAAAACAAAACAAAGGAGGCTTAAAGGAATAAAAAAATGTATGGAGCTTAAAAATTACTCCTTTTAAAATTAAAAAAAAATTCCGCTTTTCGAAGTTCGATAAAAAACACTTTCTGGAATAATGTAGAAAACATTTAAAAAATAGAATGTATTGATCAATTTTTGTGCTCTTTGAGCTGAAGCAGAAGGTATCACTGATATCTTTTTAAGTTTATTTAAATTTACAGTATTTTAAACATCACAGGTGATCTAGTCAACGTGCTTCAAAAATATATAAAACAAAGCATGGGGATTTTTCAATCTGGGACGTCACTGTAGCAGGAAAAAGGGTTTGCCTTCCACATACTTAAAAATGAAGATGATTTGTTGGAATTAGCGAAGTCTGGTGGTTAGGTAGTTTTAGAATTACCACCTTTAACATAACTATAAGTTTTCACTCCTGAAGCTGGAGAAATTAGAAGACAATTAAATCATCTTGTAAAAATATTCATGCCAAGCTTTGGAAAACAACAAGTTCCAATCTTTTAAAGTATCAGGAATAATTTTTCCAGAATCCTACTTTGCCTCAAATTATTTTCTTTGCTAGGATTTTTAGGTAAGGGAAAAGAAACCTTAGCTGAGAGCTCCTTGAAAAGTGAAACTGATTATTCAAAAGAGACTTGACAGGTGACTGACAATGTGTTTTTGGAGGGGAAAAAAACATACTAAAAAATTCCTTGTACTTCCTTCCTAAATATCACCTTCAGTATTCTCTCTTTTCTTTGATGTGTTTTGGTTAGCTTGAATACTCCAAGCCGGGGAATGCATGTGTGGCTTTTCTTGCGTGATTGCCAGACTTGGGACCTTGAATCCTTATTTCATACGGAGGGCAGGATTGCAAAATTAGAGTTTAGCATCGGGTACTGGCACCCAAATATCAAATCATCTTATTTAAAAAGACTCATTTTAATATGTTCAGCTACAGAGGAACCCTACACCTTCAGTGTTTGTCAATATGCTTTCTTGTCTTTCTTGCAAAAGACAAGGTTAGTGAAGCAATCTGTAATGAAAATTCCCCTATAGTAAAAGTGGGTTCTAAAATAACTGGGGATTGGCAAAGCAAGTGTAATTGCAGCAAGAGTTTGTGGTTGTTGTCTTTCACCTGTGTGCTTTTAGAGATTTTGTGTGGTTGGTCAGAAAAGGGGATTTGGAGAAACACCGCAGGCAGAATCTGTTCCAAATTTTTACTGTTTGGCTCCTTATTTTTCTTCAGTTCCACTAAACTTTACTTCTCTAGTGCTTTTATAATCTTTATAAATGGCAGTTCAGATTTTAGAACGTCTATCTGAATACCTTATTCCTGTCCAAATAGATCATTGCTGCAATGCAGGAGCATAAAATGAAGGGAAATTTTTCAACCATTTGCTATATTTAGCTGGGCAATTGTTCCTTAGCTTAGGAGAGTGAGAGGTAAAGGACACCAGATACAGTGCCACACAGCTCCCTGGCAAAATGCTGCCGAAACTCCGGCAGCAGAACTGTAAACCCTGTGCCAGCCACAGCGACGGACCCTGTAGATGCGGGATGCCTTCTATGTATTACGAGTGTTGTCAGTTCCAATGTCACTGCAAATTGCCTTCGTTTTATTCCACTGCATCTTCCTAACCTTGAGCAATAAAGATGGAATTTTCCAGCAGGACACAAAACTCGTAGGAAGTTGGTTCTTCCCATCAGCCAGCATGCCTTTCTCCATTCATTTGGATTTTACTCAAAAAGTTGTAGGAAAAAAAATTTGTAAAGATACCTCAAAATGGGCTTTCAGTACAATGTTTTCATTCCCCTGCCCCTGGAGACAATTAACCTGTACTGCCCTGACAGTTTTCAATTTGCCTAAAATAACTGTATGTATGAACACAGGCTTTAAGGGGTTAAGATGAAAATGTCTGAAGAAAATCAGCTTCAATATGGGGGCACAACAAAACCCACTATTGGTAGTATTTGAGCTAGACTTCGATGATGCATTTCAGGCTGAAATTTTTCCTTGACTGGCAGAAAAATATGCAAAGTGCCTACTACTGTCCACTTCAGCATTCAGCATATATTTAGTTACATTTCATTTCAAAAGCTAATTGTATAAGATGCTGTTTTCACATCCCCAAATCCTGCTACGTTGCCCCAGTTGACTGCTGGGAACTCAGAAGCCCTCTGCTGCTGATTATTTAAGGGAAAAAGGATTAGTTGTGGCAGAGCATATTAAGGCACTTTTTTGAAAGAAATGCAGGATGACTCCATGATTGATGTTGGGGCCCATACATCATAACCATCTAAGGTGAAGTGCTGCTTGTATATGGCTTGTTTCTAAGTACCTCAATAGGCTTTTTCAAGAGAATATGGAAATTTCTTCAGGGGTCTATAGGAGTTCTCTATTAGATCGTTAAGCAAGTCAATAACATTGAAGAATCAGACAGAAGGGGGAAAAAAACAACTCCCTATTAATCTGCTTATTCTGGATTGCCGATTTATTGTAATCATTCATCAGCAGAATCGGAGAGGTTACTTATAATTTTTAAAAAAATGGCTTTTGATGGTATGCATTGGTTAAATACTGCGTGGACTCCGAATGTGACAAACATAAGAAAAAGATGGGCAGACTGCCTGATAAACGATTACACTGGGAGTGAAAGGCTGACCTACAGTCAGCAAATGTTAATCATTTTTACACCAAAGTGAGTGTAACGTTTCTATAGGGAAATTACTTCAATCTGGTCAGTGCAAGGAGCAGTTTGTATAATCGGATTGCAAATAAGGTTTGATCACATTCCAGCTTAATCTACTCTCTGAACACCATTTACTGCACTAAATCAAACACTGGGAAGCTTGCAGGTGCTGCTTTACAGTCATTACACCCAAGGGGCAGGACTTGGTAATAAACAGCAAATAAATTGAAGCACTGACTTCCCTGCTACGGGGCATTTCTAATTATCCTCTAGTTTAGCTAGAAATTGTCATGCTCTCCTCGCTGCCTATTTAAACTGCTGCTGAATAAGAGTCACATTTTGAGATGGAATTAATTGAGAATATGAGGAAGTGCAGATTCTGCCTCTTTTTTATGATGATGATTATTCTTCCAGAGTAACTTATTGTCGGTATTTAAGTAGGCTCAAAGCAGGCCATTCAATGTTCATCTGTTTTCATCCTCTCGTGAAGAGAAATGTAACCACAGCATGCCTCATTTATTTCAATTATGGGCTGAACAAGCTCCAAAACGGACAGCACTAATGATGACAGTTTGCAACTGCCCCTATACGGCTCCTTCCACCAGTTTATGATGGCAGTTATCGGCGATACCCAGAAACTCCAGGCATCAAAAAATATGGAATTTTAGGTTGAACCAAATAAGCAATGAAGACAGAATGTGGAAAGAGAAGGAGTGAGAGAGAGAGAGAGAGAGAGAGAGAGAGAGGGAGAGAGAGAGAGAGAGGGAGAGAGAGAGAGAGGGAGAGAGAGAAGGAAAGGAATCAAGAGTAGAGATTTTCAGTTGTGTACAAAGAACTTCTCCTCTAATAATATTTCAGAAGGGTGATTTTAAGGTGTATGATACTAGAATGGAACTTTCTTCTAGAAACTACATAGGTTGCACAGGGAGTAAAGAACTTTCCTGGGAATGGACTTAGTAATTAGTTTTGTGAAACAGAGATGCAGAAAATCAAGCTAAAATTCAGGAGAAAGGCCAGGGCTGCAGCAAAGGGCACACATAACTGGAAGGGAGCAGAGTAACACAGATTTCAGGGAGACTGGATAAGAGAGTGAGGATGGCTGAGCCAAGCCATCACCACTCCTGGAAAAAAAGAAAAATTAAGTGCATGTCCCATTGAAGGCGAATTCCTCCCACCTTACCCTAAATGAAAATCTAGTACAAGTAACTGCATCAAAAGACTGATTGATCAATCACTAAAGGGGCAACACTGGCATTCAGTTGACACCCTGGTGTCTGAGCAGCCTTATTTAGGAATGCACTGCTCTCCCCAAAAGGGCAAGGGGTTAAAAAATGACCCACCAAACTCTAAATTGGGGAAATAATAATAATAACAATAATAATAATAATAATAATATTTATTAAGCACTTACTCTATGCCATGCACTGTGGTACTTACAAAGCAATGAAATCATGAGATCAGATGAAGTGCCTCTTCCATATAGGATTCACAAGCCATCTCAGTTCACTTTACAGAGGAAAATCCTGAGGCCAGAGAGGTTACATGACTTGCCCAAGTCCACGGCGCAGACCAATGGCAGATCTGGGACTTCAATCAGGGTCTCCTGGCTGCCAGTTCTGTGTTCTTTCCACTGGGCCACACTCCCGCCCAGTCTATGTCTGGTGAACTTTTATTAGTGAATAGAAAGAAACTAACCTTTGCATCAGGGAACATCAGGATGCTACACTACAATGATAACGACAGCCATCTCCCAAGGAGGACTGTGTTCGTTGCTTGGGAACTGGCCTGTTATGAAATCGAGCTCATTACACTGAATGAAACTAGGCTGCCTGATGGACAGCTCACAAAAACACGTACTAGGTTACAGGGGGTGATTGGCTTAAGAGGCATTTGATTGGATTACAGATGTGTCTGGGTCCTAACAAGTCTCCCAATACCTAGTCGAAGAGGTTGAACTACTACCCAACATGGTGCCGTGTCCCCTATGATTGACATCTGCCCATCATATGACACAATCTGATGTTGACCTGGCGACTGCCCCTGACAGGCATCTCCAGCAGATGTCCACTCCCCACTCCATACCAGAGTCTCTGGCCTCCCTACTCCTGCTGGAGTGGCCTCTCTGCCTCCTGGAAGGTCAACAGTCCCAAGGGCGCTGGAAGATGTAGGGAGAAATACCCCAGTTGGGCACGATATAATATTTATATTAATGTCTCTCTCCCCCTTTAGACCATAAGCTAATTGTGGGCAGGGAATGTATCTATTATATTGTTACATTGTACTCTCCCAAGCACTTAATGCAGTGCTCTGCACACAGTAAGCCCTCAATAAATATGACTGACTGACTGATTGACTGATCCCTCTTGAGGAGTGAGTACAGACCAGCTTCAGTTTGCACATGATCCCCAGACCAGCAGAGGAAGCCATAGATATGCATTCCAGCTGAAGGTCCGCTCCCCACCTGCACAGTTGCTCTTATCCCCTTCTACCTCCGCTCTCCCAGGAGTCAGGACAGAGCCATTCCGATTTTTCTCCTGCTTCCTCCCTGTTCAGAGTGGCTGCAGAAGCCCGGATGGGGGATTGTGATGCATACACGGCAGTGGCGGGAGTCTGTAACATTGTGTAGTGGTTAGAGCACAGGCCCTGGAGTCAGAAGGTCATGAGTTCTAATCCCAGCTCCACCACTTGTCTGCTGTGTGACCTTGGGTAAGTCACTTACCTTGGGCCTCAGCTACCTTATCTGTAAAATGGGAATTAAGACTGTGAACCCTAGGTGGCACAGGGACCATGTCCAACCTGATTACCTTCTATCTACACCAGCACTTAGAACAGTACCTGGCACATAGTAAGCACTTAACAAATGATAATAATAATAGCAATAATGGCATTTATTAAGCACTTACTATGTGCAAAGCACTGTTCTAAGCACTTATTACTATCCAAAGCTTTATTGAAGGCACATCTCCTTCAACAGGCCTTCCATGACTATGCCCCCCTTTCCTCTTATCTCACTCCCTTCTGCTTTGCCCTGATTTACTCTCTTTATTCACCTAGCCCCACAGGATTTATGTACATGCCTGTAACTTATTTACATTAAGGTCTGTCTCCTCCTTTACACTGTAAGCTTGTTGTGGGCAGGGAATGTATCTATTGTTGTATTGTAATCTCTCCAGCCCTTAGTACCATGCTCCACACACAGTAAATGCTCAATAAATACAATTGATTGACTGACTGACAGTGGCAGCTCTTCACATCCAGATGAGAGCCTCAGCTGCAGCAGCCCAGACAGGGGTCAGCTCTGGGGAACCACATGCCAAGGACTGGGTCCTCCCAACCCATGCCATGGGGGTCAGCTCCAGGGAAGAGGTCTCGGAGCCAGGCGCACATCCCGTGGCAGAGGATATTTAGGCAATTTTGAAAGAAATGCAGGCTGACTCCAGGATTGTTGTTGGGGGCCGTACATCATAACCAACTAAGATGAAAAGCCACTGATGTATGGCTTATTTCTAAGTACCCTCATGCTCCCTTCCCCAACAACCCACACGCATCCCCAGACAGACTCTGTCCCCCCACCCCTGCCGCAAGGGCCAGCTCCAGAAGAAAATACCGCTTCCCTTTGCCCTGACGCCATCCCCTGATTGCAAGACCGGGTGACTTTGCAATTTAAACTATGAAGACGATCCATCAGGAGAGCTATAAAACACTCATTTATCAAATCATCTTGAAGGATTTCACCTGATTAACTTGCCGTAGGGCAAAATGCGTCAATCTGTCGTGGAACCTAGGAACACCTTCTTCTGGAAAGGCCTTCTCCTTTCAGAGTGACAGCATGCAGATGCTGGATTTACAATCAAGCAGTCCCTAGCCTATAATCTCCAAATCTGTCAAGAGACTTCAGTGACTGGCTAATGTCTCTATGCCTGCCTCCAAAGCAAAAAACAGCACATGCACCACCAACACTGAGAAGCAGCGAGGGCTAGCAGATTGAGCCGGGCTGAGGAGTCAGAAAGATCTGAGTTCTAATCCCAGGTCCGCCACTTGTCTGCTGTATGAATTTAGGCAAGCCACTTAACCTCTCTGGGCCTCAGTTACCTCATCTGAAAAATGGGGAGTAAGACTGTGAGCCCCTCGTGGGACAGGGACTATGTTCAACCTGAATAGACTGTATCTACTCCAGTGCTTATTACAGAGCCTGGAACTTAGTAAGTGCTTAATAAATAGAATAAAAAAAATAACCCACTGACAAATAGTACGGAACAAAATGAGCATTCTACACAGATCTGTATAGGCTCATCTCATCGGCTCCAAAATCTGATAAACTGATGATCATGGGAAACTTCAGTGCACAGATGAGCAGTGATGCAGTAATATGGAAAAAAAGATCATTGTACCTTATTCACCTGGAGAATAAAGAAACTTGCCAAGTACTCTGGGCCAATATCACAACAATAATGCTAATAGCATTTATTGAGAGCTTACTGGGTGCAGAGCACTGTACTAAGCGCTGGAAAAGAACATAGTGAAAATTAGGTGAAGTCCCTGCCTCTCAACAGGCTCGTAATCACAGAGTAAAGGAGGAAAGAAGACTGGACATGGGCATGTGAGGAAAATAAAACGATCAGAACACAAAAACAACAAAAAAAGAGGGATAGGGAGGAATGCAAAAATATAATTAAATAAAAGTTGCATTGTACTGTGGCTCAAAGAGCAGAGCTTTGGGCTTCTCACTGCTCAGTCTAAATCAACGTGGCCACAGTGACTGTCATAGCATGCAGTCACTTCCCCAGTGTTCTTATTTTGTGGAGGTGCCTGATGCTGCTCCCCTGTCCTTCCCACCAGGATGAAGTGATTCAGGAGCTGGCCTATTGAGACTAGGAACCCCAGTCTAAGCATTGGCATGTACAGTGAATGGATGTTTCTTATAGGCTCTGGCTACCAGCTACGGACATTAAAACTCTATTCATTCATACAGTCAGTCATATTTATTGAGCACTTACTGTATGCAGAGCACTGTACTAAGCGCTTGGAAAGTGCAAATTGGCAACAGAGACAATCCCTACCCAACAACAGGCTCACAGTCTAATAGGGGGAGACAGACAACAAAACAAGACAAGTAGACAGGCAACAACACAAGTAGACAGGTGGTGTGGCAATGAGACTTCATCAGAACAGGTTCATTCAATCAATCCATCAATCAAGCAATCATATTTATTGAGCACTTACTGTATGACGAGCACTGTACTAAGCATTTGGGAGAATACAATTAAATGCAGTTGGTAGATATGATCCCTGCCCACAAAGAGCTTAAAGTCTGGAGGGGGAAACAGACATTAATGTAAATAAATTATGGATATGTACATAAGTGTTGTGGGGCTCAGGGAGGAGTGACTGTGAGCCTGTTGTTGGGTAGGGACCGTTTCTATACGTTGCCAATTTGTACTTCCCAAGCACTTAGTACAGTGCTCTGCACACAGTAAGTGCTCAATAAATATGATTGAATGAATGAATGAATGAATGAACAAAGGGTGCAAATCCAAGCGCAATGTGTGTTTTATGAAAATTCCTAAACATCATGCCAAGCACTGAGGTAAATACAGGATAACCACATCAGACACGAAAACCTTGGTTTCTTGAACCTTCCCCCTATAGAAGCCACCATTCCCCCGTTTCACTTTGACTCTCCCCAAAATTTGGTTACCTGATACCTTCTCCAGAACCAGTCTCAGCATGGCTTGTGCTCTGAGGAAAGAGCCCAGGAGTCCCCCACAATTATTATGACCTAGTGACATCATGCAGCATAAGGAGAGGGAGGAGGGTGGAAGGAACTCCCAAACCTCGGGCTTAGTGGGCAGGAGGTGTATGATGGGTGAGGTGCTTTAGGGGATGGCTTCACAAATGTGCAACATCAGAGGAAGTGAGCAAGAGCAGGGAGTCTATGCAGGTGTGGCAGCCATCTTGACAAGGTCTGGTCCATCTTGGCAGGAGAATTACAGGAAAGATGCAGAAACACAAACTATAAAACCCATAAGACAAAGGGGCTGTTTCTTCTATAATTCCCAGAGGTGTTTGGACCATTCTGAGAGGGGATTGGGTCTTCTACCAATAATAGAAAACTCCCATTTCCCTCTGGGTGGACCAAGGTCTTCTCAGGGAGAGCTTGGAGAGGAAGTGAACAAAATCCCTGAAGGAAATGAAAGAAGGGTGACTAGGACCTTACGTAAGTATTGCTCTTCTTGACACTATTCAGTTGCGGATCAGGGGCAGACTTAGTTAAAGGAGGAGACTGAGGATGGAGTATAAAGTTTTGTGGACACTTTCTAGACCTCCCCTATCTTGTCTCCAGTCAAGTAACAAACCCAAAGCAGTCAGTCAGTCAGTCAATTGCATTTATTGAGCACTTACTGTACTAGCACTTGAGAGAGTACAATATAACAATGAACAGTACCATACTCTGCACATAGTAAGGGCTCAACAAATACCATTGATTGACTGATTGTATGATAAATGTGTAATAAATACCATAATTATTATTTTGGTGAAAATTACAGTCCACCATCATGTCTTGCTTTTCCTTCTCCACTTCTCTTTCCAAGCCAGAGAGAGACTATTTAGTTTTCAGCAGTATTGGATTCGATTCATCTAGCTCTCCATGTGGATACAAGGTCATAGGAAAGCAAATTCTCTTCTCATTCTCTTGGGATGTTGACTTCATTTTAAGTATCCGAATTCAGAGGCAAAACTGCAGTGCAGAATTGACTTCAAGATTTTGTCGTGGAGCCTGAAAATGAATTTTCCTAAATTCTCTCTCGTCCTCTCGCCAACAAGCATTAAAAACGGGTTGTCCTCTTGACCAGTATAGGGATTATCTGATTTTAGCATTACTGGCAACTTTATTTTTTTCTTATGGAAATGCAAAGAATGTTCTTTTGTTAAATGTTGATTTGGTAGGGTATCTGCATTTAAAGTGTCTACATGTTGTAGATGAGCTGCGCTGTTTCACATTGTGTTCTTTCTTTTGGTGGTGAGGCAAATTAATTAACATGATACAGAAAAGGGAGAATACAAATGCTGCAGCCCTCACTTTAAGCCCTCATACTCTTTTGTTCTCCATTATTGCACCAAATTATTTAATTGGGTCTCTCTGATTGTGCACAGACACAGAAAAGAACACAGTCTATTGTGAGAAGCCCTACAGCCATAATGCAGTATCAAATTCAATTCCCATCAAAAGTGCTTGCTGCTAAAAGCCTGTACTGTGGCTGCAGATTAATGAAGATCTGCATTGAGCAAAGTGGTGGTCGTAGAGACATTATTTTTCTCCAATAGAAGGCCTGTTCTTGAAGAACAATAAAAGCATAGAAAAGCGTTAGTCTACTTATGGACAGAAATAAATCAAAATGAATAAGAGGGTTGATGGAAATAGTCTGAAAGCAGCAGAGTGGAATTCTGAAAATACTGTTTTTGTTTTGTTTTGTGAGGACATTTTCTTTCCTTTTTCCCACTCCTTCAGAAAAGCTTCTTGAAGGAGAATCAGGCAGTGGACTGAAGGACAAATTGGAAAAATCAGAAACCAACAGTAGACAATCAGCCAGTTCATAAATCCATTTTATTCCAGAAATACTGCGTAGACTCGAAATGGGAACGAAAACGTAGAGGAATGTATGTAATATTTTGGTGCAGGTTGGGGCAGAGAGGTCACAAAAGGTGCACACCAACATAATTCCCACCAACTGGCCCTGGGCTTCTTCTAGCTCTTCTCTTTCCTGTCTCACTGTAACTAAAAAAATCCAGATGAGTTTCAATTTGTGGAATAAATCCTGCAATTCAGTACTTTGAGGGTGTTCCTTTTCTCGGACCCCCACCAAAGACTGTTCTAGCCAGAAATGCAGAATTTTTAGCGAGTTCTGCTGGGAAAAGTCCATTATTGCTGCTTGCTTGGAATGAGCAGAAATTCCTTTGAAATGGACAAGAAAAGAAGTAGGGGTTAGTTAATAAAATACAGAGCTTTAAGCTCAAATACAGCCATGAGACCACTTGATCCAGCAGGCACCAGGAAGTGATTGAACTGATATTTTGATCTTCATACAAGAACCAAGAATGAGTCTATTATTAGCCCATGGTGCAATGGTCCCAGAGCTTATATATGTCTTGCATCTAGAATGGCCATTGACAGCCCTTACAGATATCAAGGGAACTGATGCATGAAACTTCTCATGGGCTACACTGGGCATGGGTGAAATGTAATGATTCCACATGACGATTTT